>NC_086102.1:38720095-39037595 GCF_963921235.1 Mobula hypostoma
GCAACTCCTGCCACTGGTGCCAAACTGTATCGGTTTCTGCCATTCCTTTGCATTCATCAGCTGAATGGAGAGAGGGAGCCTGCTACATGGGCAACAGCTTGCTCTCTATATCATATTACCCTGGCTTGCATATCACATCGAGAGCTAGGAAGCAATATCCATGCTTGACCCCAACCAACAGGGGGCCTCTAGTGCAAATATGTCCTGGGCATTCAAATTCATAATTACCGGGTTTACTCCCTCTTCCAAACAAGATGACCCACGATGACAAAATAAAACTTAGCTGTTCTCAAAGTATGCACAGGCCAAATTTTTTAAAAGCAGAATATGGGTGTATGCATTTCAGTTATCTGTATTATTCTGCAGAGTTGCAGTAAAGCCTTCTTGTTACCTTTAACAACAACAAGCTTATTTATCTGCTTGCTGTGTGCCACAGACATGGAGCAGTAAAACCAACAAGCAAAGAATAGCCCATGTCTGGAGGAGAGGCTGAAAGAATTCAACAACCTATGACAGCTCCTCTGCTCATCTAAGCATGTTAAGATAATAAAGACACTGTGTTATAAACAAAACTTTAATTTAATATAGGTTTAGATAGCTAATAGAGTTAGTGTGTGAAATGTTGCACGTATTTCTTAACCCTAAAATTTTAATTTTAGCTTCACTGCATTGATCTAATTTGTTTTACTAAAAAGTGAATTATTCACCAATAGCTGTTGACTTGGTTAGCTATTAAAGGTGCTTAATAATTGTTACTAATGCAAATCACCAGAAGAGCACAGAAAAGTATAATTTCTGCAATGGTTTCACAATGTAATCGGTTATATGTGTACTGATGTATTAGTCACACAGGAAATTCAAGCTACTGAACCATCTCATGACATCTCTGACCATCTGTGTATCCCAATACCCAGTTACACACGTGACATCATTGAAATAGAACCATGATATCCTTTGGTAGTTTTGGCAATCTGGGGCTGAGTAATGCTGATTAATGGACATGTTGATATAGCACTCCACTGAAAGGAATTATGTTGCCTACTGCACATTTACGAAATTAGAAAGCAACTGTCCATGTTAGGACAGAACAATTATTTAAAAACTTTTTATATTTTAATATGTGGCAACAGCAATTATTTGTTCCCAGATGTGGCAAAGAACTAATCACTCATTCTCTACATGTTCCAAACAGTACAATTAGAAATGGTGCCAATGTTGGGATATGAAAGATGGCACAGGCAAACAGTTTACGAGTCACAGTTTACAAAAATGGGAATATTAAATATTGTGAGAGCTAGTAAATGTATATTCATATTAAATATACTGCTGCCCTTATTCAGAAATTGAGGTGTCACAGCTAATTAATGTTAAAGTTCAATTCAAGGATTCGGTACTAATTTCTTTAACATGCCTTTGTGTATAGCAAAGTACATGCAACAATGTCATAAAGTGCTTATAATTAGCTAACTGAATGACTAAAGGAACATTATCTTAAAAACTTTATCAGGGACTGCAAATTGTACATTAATGGATGTATTTTTCATATTAGTTTTCTTATTTTATCACAGCAATCTGAATACAGGAGTCCAATTCATATTTGACCCTTGGCTCGAGCTGCTGCTTAACCCAACTGTGTCATACCAACGGCAAATGTCTTTGAGAGGCACAAATGAATGAAAACTCCTTGATTGTAAGTTGGATTTCCTTTGAACTCTTGAGCACAGCAGGTCACCAGAGACACTGGTGTGTTTGTTTATCTAAGGAAACGTTCTCCACCATACCATAGAAGATTGTTACAGATTTGTTGCCAGATATATGTTCAATTAATTTGTTTATTTCTATTTTCCTTATTTTGGTCCTCGGCAAGCTTTTGCAGCCTTCAATAAATCAGTAGAGGGAGGCAGGGACACAACAGAAATACTTTTGAAAAGATCAAAGGCCTAACAAGCAACAAGAGCCTTGCAAATGTGGTTGCCATGGAAACCCTGGAAGCAGAGACCTTAATCAACAAAACCTTCACTGCTTACAGCTTATTATTTGTATTCTTAAGAATAAATCTGTGGCTGCTGTATCGTAGGATTACAGAATTTCTTCACATATTATTTTGAGAATTATTGGAGAGTGGTTGATGAGATGACCAAAACATTAGCCTTAATTGCTGTTTTAGGAAGGTCTGTACAATTGCTCCATTCCTGAAAATAACTTAACTGCCTTAAAATTGTATAACTGTATATTGGAGCTGCATTTTAAAATCCCATTATTGCAAAGGACTTTGCTATACCTCGATACCAATTATACCTAAATTACTCAATACTAGTAACAGACCACTATAATTGATGAACATTAAGTAGACTTAATCCACTTTCAACCAAGATTTTACTTGGTTCTTTTGTTTCTTTTGCTCATCTCATTTGGAAAAATGATTCCAGGCAACCTAATTTAGTATGGATGAAGCATTACAGAGAAGAAAGGTTTAGAAATTTAGGAGTGAATGGGGGAGGGGAACAAGAGGGAAGCAAAGAAAAATTCTATGGAGACTGCCTCTCCTCAGCCCAGACACACACTCATCAACACCAGCTGCTAAAGAGAACAATGCTGTAATGCTAGGCACTATTGCCTCGCAGCTTGTGGCCTGTCCAGAAAGGTTTTGAAATAAAATGGTGCAGAACAATAAAGAGATAAGCTATCAATTATAATTTTAAAATTTGCTGACATCCAGTTAATGAGTAGCAGATTGTGGTTAATTATCTCACTTTCAAATTTGGAGGCCAAAATCTGTATTTCAAGAGCTGGTAATTCATTACTGCCAATCCTAATAAATTTTGCATACATTTTTGATGGATAAATTGCTATAGTTCTATGCCAATTACCCCTAAATTACGACCCACCCAATACTAGTAACAGACTTCTATAACTGATGAACATTATCCACTTAATCCATTTTTGACCAAAACTGATTAGGAGTCATTATGGTTTGGTGCAGGAGAAATCATACCTTATAGATCTAATAGATATTTAAAGAGGTAGCCAAGAGAATTGATAAAGGCAAAGCTGTAACAATGATTTACATGGACTTGGGCATGCGAAACTGATTTAGTTAAGGCACAAGGATCCAAGGTATGTTGGCAAACTGGATCCAAAACTGGCTTAGTGACAGGAGAAACAGGGTTGCATACATGGGTGCTATTTCTGAATGGAAAACTGTCACAAGTAGTGTACACAGTGATGAGTTCTTAGATGAGAACATAGGTGACATGACTAATATGTTTGCAGCCAACATTAAAATTAGTGGAGTCACAGGTTGCAAAGGTGGTTGTTTAATACAATAAGGCATAGTTCAGTAGGAAAGCTGGATGAAGTGGTGGCAGTTGGAACTTAAAGACTACTATTTTGTAACATTATACCACAAGACCTAGGAGTAGAATTAGGTCTTTCAACCCATTGAGTCTGCTCTGCCATTCAATCATGGCTGACTTATTATCCCTCTCATCCCCATAACTTTTGACACCATTACTAATTGAGAACCTATCAACCACTGCTTTAAATATACCCAATGACTTGGCCTCCACAGCCGTCTGTGGCAATGAATTCCACTGATTCACCACCCTTAGCTTAAGAAATTCTTCCTCATCTCAGTTCTTTACATCTATTTTAATGAAGTACTCTGAGAAGTTATGGCACGAATCATCTCCAGCCACAGAAATGACCTGGCTCCTCTTCAACTTGCTGAACAGCACAATAGATCAACAGCTATCTGACTAGCTCTCCACTCTGTTCTGGATGATCTGGACAACAGTGATGTATACATCAAAATGCTGTTCATCAATTGCAGAGTGCCACTATTGTGGTAGCAAGCACGACACTATTACAGCTTGGGGCATCGGAGTTCAGAGTTCAATTCCAACATCATCTGTAAGGAGACTGTATATCCTCTCTGTGGAATGCATGGGTTTTCTCCAGGTCCTTTGGTTTCCTCCCACAGTCCAAAGACGTACCAATTAATTGATCATTGTAAATTATCCCATGATTAGGCTAGGGTTAAATGGAAGGTTGTCAGTTGGTGCGGCTCAAAGGGCCTATTCTGCTCTGTATCTCTAAATAAAATTTAAAAACTACACTTCAGCATTTAGCACTATCATCCCTTCCGAAGCCCAAGCTCCAAAACCTGAGAATCTATACCTCTGGTTCCTCAGTCCTCAATCAGTACACATCAATAACAATATTTCTTCCTCACTGACCATCAGCACATGTACACCACAAGGCTGCATGCTTAGCCCTTGCTCTACTCTCTCCAATGTTGCCTATAAATTTGCCATCACTGCTGTTGTCTGAATCACGGGTGGTGATGATTCAGTGCAAAGGAGCGAGTCTGAACATCTGCTCGAGTGGCGTCGCAATAACAACCTCACACTCAACATCAGTTTAATTGTCCATGATCATTTGCAGTTAGATATGCAGGGACTGCTGAGCTATTGTCTGATCAGTTGGTTGTGAAATGGCTGAGTTATACGATTGCAAAGATGTGTGTACTGCTTCAGCATGCAAAATAATCATGTATTGTGTTCATTAGGTCAGCACTCCATTATTAGGTCTGTCTGGTGTTGCTCCCAGCATGCCCTTCTGCACTTCTCATTGAATCAGGGTTGAAAGCAATGTTACTGACTGTGGTGGTGTACACTTTTGCTGCTTTTCATTGTCCTCATTAACCATGTTGTTGAGAATAAGTGAGTACTCAGTTAAGTATTTAGAGCCAGATTTATGTAAGCTTCAGATCTGACTGGCGATGTGTATTATAAATAAAACGTAGGGAAGGTGTGGTCTTTTTTTTAATTCCAGAAGTTCCATAAATCACTACTAACACTGGTACTTACCATTGTTAGCAGTTATTTGGGAAACTAAGAACAGAACTACAGTTTGTACATAATCATGTACAATTAATAATTAAAATTGGACAGGAACGTAAGTAGCACAAGGAGCAGGGCTCATGGCTTTTTTGGCTCTGCCTGGCGTACATAGTTGATCTTCAAAATCAACTGCACTTCAATGTCCCCTTAGAAGGATGGGGGGGAAGAGGGATCTCATTGAAACTTCTCGAATGCAGACAGAGTAGATGTGGAAAGGATGTTTCCCACGGTGGGGGAGTCTAGGACAAGAGGGCAAGGTCTTAGGATACAGGGGCGTTCATTTAAAACAGAGATGCAGAGAAATTTCTTTAGCCAGAGGGTGGTGAATTGGTGGAATTTGTTACTACAGGCAGCTGTGGAGGCCAGGTCATTGGGTTTATTTAAGGCAGAGCCTGATAGGTTCTTAATTGGACATGGCATCAAAGGTTATGGGGGAAGGCCAGGGAACGGGGCTGAGGAAGGGAAAAAAAGGATCAGCCATGATTGAATGGTGGAACAGACTCGATGGTCAAATGGCCTAATTCTGCTCCTATGTCTTGTCGTTTTATCCTCACCTGCTTTCATCCCAGGAACACATTCCTGCATTATTCCCACCTGCCTTGATCCTTCTTTATCCTCACTTTAACAGGTTTGGGATTCAAAATTCTACTGCCTCTCCTAAGCAGTTTCCGAAGTAATAGAGCTTAACATTGGCTTCAAGGCCAATAGATGCTTAGAAATTCTCTGGCCCAACTTTATTTATTGGGCCACAGGGACTTCTACACAGTTAAACTTTCAACCTTACCCTTGGGGACTAACCTTCACCAGTTGCTCATTTTGGTACACTGTTCGTATCAGCTGTATTATACGCTGTGTGTGTGTGTGTGCCATATTCTGCTGTATATTACATTTCATGTGATGAAGTGCTGCAGTTGAGAAATTGATTGCTCCAAAAGCATCTTTATCATTGAATTAGTTCGGTGCCCCTGCCTCTGGGCTGGGGCAGCTGTAATTTCCTGAGCTTTAAGAGATGGATCACCTAAGGGTGCATGGGGATTTAGGGCAGATTAAATGAGCTAGATGTTATTACTTTCCACTTCAGCAAACCTTCACAATGGCCTGGTGGTCCACAGAGGATCTGCAGACTGTAGGTTGTCAACATAGTTTTACAATTTGGTTTAAAGAAATCCCAGCAAAATGCAGAGTACCAAGTAAGATCACAAAGCACTTTTAGTCAAATGAAAATTAATCCTTAAAACCATAAGACCATAAGACAAAGGAGCAGAATTAGGCCATTCAGCCCATCTAGCCTGCTCCACCATTCCATCATGGCTGATTTATCATCCCTCTCAACTCCATTTTCCTGTCTTTACGTGCAACCTTCAACACCATTAGTAATCAAAATTATATCAACCTCCGCTTTAAATATATTCAATGACTTGGCCTCCGCAGCTATCTGTGGCAATGAATTCTACAGATTCACCACCATCTGGCTAAAGAAATTCCTCCTCATCTCATTTCTATCTTGAGGCTAGCCCTCTGGTCCTAGACTCCCCCACTATAAGAAATTTTGTCTTCACATCCACTCTGTCTAGGCCTTTGAATATTTGATAGATTTCAATGAGATCCTCATCTCATTCTTCTAAACTCCAGTAAGTACAGGCTCACAGCAATCAAACGTTCCTCAAATATTAACCCTTTCATTCCCAGAATCATTCTCCAATGCCAGCACACCTTTTCCTCGAGAAGAAGCCAAAAACTGTTCACAATACTCCAGTGTGGTCTGACAAATGCCTTATAAAGTCTCAGCATTACATCCTTGTTTTTGTATTCTAGTCCTCTCAAAATGAATGCTAACATTTCATTTGCCTTCCTCAATTCAATTTGCAAATTAACTTTGAGGGAGTCCTACACGAGGACTCCCAAGTCCCTTTGCACCTCTGATTTTCGAATTTTCTCCCTCATTAGACAATAGTCTATGCCTTTATTCCTTCTACCAAGGTTTATGACCATACACTTTCTTACAACACACATCAAAGTTGCTGGTGAATGCGGCAGGCCAGGCAGCATCTCTAGGAAGAGGTACAGTCGACGTTTCAGGCCGAGACCCTTCGTCAGGACTAACTGAAGGAAGAGCTAGTAAGAGATTTGAAAGTGGGAGGGGGAGGGGGAGATTAGAAATGATAGGAGAAGACAGGAGGGGGAGGGATGGAGCCAAGAGCTGGACAGGTGATTGGCGAAAGGGATATGAGAGGATCATGGGACAGGAGACCCAGGGAGAAGGAAAAGGGGGAGGGGGGAACCCAGAGGATGGGCAAGGGGTATAGTGACAGGGACAGAAGGAGAAAAAGGAGAGAGAGAAAAAGAATGTGTGTATATAAATAAATAATGGATGGGGTACCAGGGGGAGGTGGGGCATTAGCCCCACTTCTTACACTGTATTTTATCTGAAACTTCTTTGCCCATTCTCCTAAGCCAAGTCCTTCTGAAGACTTCCTACTTCCCTAATACTACCTGCCCATCCACCTATCTTCATATCATCCACAAACCTGGCCACAATGCCATCAATTCCGTCCTCCAAATCATTGATATATAATGTGAAAAGAAGTGGTTCCAACACCGATCCCTGGTGAACATTACTAGTTATAGGCATTTAACCAGAATAGGCTCCCTTTATTCACACTCTTGCCTCCTGCCAGTCACCCCCTCTTCTAACCATGCTAGTTATCTTTCCTATAAGACCATGGGCTACTATCTTATTTAGCAGCCTCATGTACCATAAGTTGTCAAAGACCTTCTGAAAATACAAGTAAATAATATCCACCGACTCTCCTTCATCTATCCTGCCTGTTATTTCAACAAAGAATTCCACCAGATTTCTCAAGCAAGATTTTCCCTTAAGGAAATCATGCTGTCTTTGGCCGATTTTATTGTGTGCCCTCAAGTACTCTGAAACCTCATCCTTATTAATGAACTTCAACTACTGAAGTCAGGTTAACTGGCTCCTGGAAACCTACATGTTTTAGAACTTGTGATGGATAGAAATCTTTGATTTTTAATATGAGAATTAAAATGCTTATATAACAGTGTGAGGTGTTTATAAAATTTAAAAAGCTCTACTTAGAAATGAATGGACACCCACAAGGACAGTTATTCTCTATGTATAATAATATTAGAGAATCCATTTCTCATCTTGCAGTGAGTGACAACTGTATTTTATGGGCATTTTATGACTGTTGATGTGACAGCATTTCAAATATTTCAACTGTTTGACTGTCCATGATATTCCATTAGTAATTGCTTTCTCAGTCACTTGCATACTTCCTTCTGTCTTTTGAGGGAATTTCAAGATAATACGCTAACAAATGAGTTTATAGGGATCATGGGAACTGAGGCCCCACTGAGCTTTCAGAGACTGGCAGTGTGTGGAAGAGAGCGAGAGGAACTGGGATCCTGATATGCTAAAAGACAGTTCAGGAACTAGTGCCTCAGTTTGTTTAAGGGTTCTGCATAAGGATTAAGGATCAACTTTATTCACCATATACATTTAAATATATTAGATATTTGCTGTAGATCATTGGCATCACATGCATAAAAACAACAAACAATTAAAAATAATGAATTATATAAAAATTAAGTTAGAGATTGAAGAATGGATTTGGAATAAATGTGCATAAATATATAAATACCAGCATGCACTTACAAATTATAAGAAGTGCAGTGCAGTGACTGAGGTAATGGGTAGAGAGGGGTGAGGGGTATAGAATGTGTGGAGATCAGGGGAGCCAGATGCCACACCATGGGAATTTCTGAACAACTGGAATGGGTTATTGGTGTTTTACCTCAGTCATTTTTCAAAAGGCTCAGTCAGTGTCTGGACATGGAAAAATTATCCTCCATCCTTCAATCAGGCAGCAACATGGCACACAGTATCATATTAGTGACATTTAATCAATGTATTTAAAGTTCATCTGTTGTACCTTCTCTGGTGCTACGATTCATGGGAGACATTGGCAAAGGAAGAGAACTTCCTGTTCAAACGATACTCATTTTATAGATGACTTCACTAACGTTTTAATAGTTATGATCAGTAGTAAATTATTATCAAAATATTTAAAACATACACCCAAATCATACTCTGTATTGCAATGACATACATATGGACAATTTATAACTAGTCCAGCTCAAATAATTAAAAGAATACCTTATAGTAAAGGAATGATATGCGAAACATCAGCTTAGCTGCGTTGCTTGAGATATTCAAAGAATCAGCATGCACCTACAGTGTTTATCCTCATTATAATACTAGCTACAGTATGGTCTGATGGTATTTAAGTTAATGTTCAAACCAGAGGTACAGTTTTTTTTAAAGCTTGGAGTGAGATTGTTGTAATAGTGCACTTAACAACAAGTAGCACTTCAAATATTCGGCAGAAATTACCCCTATTCCTTATTTTAGTAATTTGGTAATTCTGACTAAAACAAGGAAAAGGGATTTTATGTGCAGTTCTCCGAGAAAGGCATGTTAAACTTCAAGTTTAATTGTCATTCAATCATACATGAATATCCATGAATACAGCCAAACGAAACAGTGTTACTCCAGGGCCAAGGAGCAAAACACAGTACCAACAGTCACGCACAGCACAAGGCACGTATAGCACATATAAAATAGCAGTAAAATACAGTCACAGAAAACAAAATATAATCCAAGACTGAGTCCATGAATACTACAGAAATCTGCAGTCAAGCACAATATGGTTTGTCTTCTGCCGAGTAAGCACGGGGTGGGAAGAAACATTGACTCCAGCCTGGAAACCACACCACACTGCATCCAGTAGAGCACCCTGACTACAACGTCACTCTCTTGGGCGGCTGTAAACAGGCAACATTGTGGCTTGAGGTCCAGCCCTCACTATGACCAAAGCCACACAGTTCCCCCACATCAGCCAATTAATCAGTGAATTGGACTTGCAGCATTCCACATTAACAATCTCCAACAGGGTCCTGTGATCGCAAGAAAAGCAACTAAGACGATCACTTGCTGTTAGACTGCATGCCGCCTTCGTGCACTGACTGCTCCGATGCTTTTCGATGCAGGCAGCAGCAACTCCAGCTCTTTCAGTTTCTCTGCCAGTAAGCAACTCGTTGATGGGGTAGATCTGCAGGACTTTAAGTTCTAAATGCCCAGCAGGGTCTTGTCATCATAAAAAAAAGTTTAAAAAGGACGATAACACCTTTGGTTGACCCTGTAGAAGCTGCTGTGTTTGAACATGCCACCATCTTACTGGAAGCCGCTATGTTAAATGATCTAATCTGGTTTCTGCTTGCATATAATCTTACTTTTGGCGCAACTGCATCCAAATTTGTGCCCATTTCTCAAATGTTTTTGTCCACCCAACTTTGAGCTCAAGCCTATTTCAGTATCAGCAAATAAATCTTGCTTGAACTAGTGGAAAGAGGATAGCGGAAGATGGTGGAAGTTACAGAGAATGTGGTGGTTGGATCTTGTTGAAGATGCTGAAGTTCTGACCATCTTCAATGGGATCCTCCCCCAAACACATCTTTACCTCCTCCCCACTCTCTGCAGGAACTGCTCTCTCCATGCTTCTCTTATCTGTTTCTTCCTCCCGGCACTTAATCCTGCAAGTGGAAAAGGTACTATACCTGCCCATTCACCTTCTCCCTCACCTCAATTCAGGGCCCCAAGTAGTCATTCCAGGTGTAGCAACACTTCACCTGCAAAACTGTTGGGGTCATCAATTGGCAAGTGCCATTTTGAGAGGACTCAAACGCAAGGATGTAATGCTGAGGCTTTATAAGGCACTGGTGAGGCCTCACTTGGAGTATTGAGAGCAGTTTTGGGCCCCTCATTTAGGAAAGGATGTGTTGACATTGGTGCGGGTTCAGAGTAGGTGCATGAGAATGATTCTAGGAATGCAAAGCTTATTGTATGAGGAGTTATTGATGGCTCCGGAACTGTACTCACTGGAAGTTAGAAGAATAAGGGGATCTCATTGAAACCTATCAAATGTTGAATAGAATGGATGTGAAGAGAATGTTTCCTATGGTGGGAGAGTGTAGGACCAGAGGGCGTAGCCTCAGAATAGAAGGACGTCCATTTAGAATGGAGATGAGGTTGAACTGCTTTAGCCAGAGGGGTGAATTTGTAGAATCTGTTGCCACAGGCAGCTGTGGTACTGGGTCATTGGGTTTATTTAAGGGAGAGGTTGATAGATTCTTGTTTAGTCCGGGTGTGAAAGGAGAATGGGTTTGAGAGGGAAATGGATCAGCCACGATGAAATGTGGAACAGACTCTCGATGGGCCTTACGGTTAATCCAATGCTCCAGATGCATTGGTGAGACCCAATGTAGATTGGGGGACCACTTTGTCAAGCATCTGTAACAAGTGGACAAACATTTTAATTCCAATCCCCACTCCCGTTCCAACATGTTGGTCCATGGCCTCCTCTACTCCCACAATGAGGCCACTCTCAGCTTGGAGCAGCAACACTTCATACTCTGTCTTGGTAGCCTCCAATTTGATGGCATGAACATTGCTTTCTCTAACATCTGGTACTTTTTCTCTCTCCCCCTTCTCTTTTCTTCCACTCTAGCTTCTCTTACCTCTTCTTTTCTCCTCATCTGCCTATAACCTCCCCCTGGTGGTACTCCTCCTTTCCTTTCTCTCATGATCCTCCCCAATCAGATTGCTTCTCATTTTTGCCTTTTCCATCTATCATCTCCCATAGTGGCAGATGGAGTTCAATCTGGAAAAGTGTGAAGTGATTCATTTTGGAAGGTTGAACTTCCAGCAGAGAACAGGGTGAATGGCAGTAGTCTTAGTGTGGAGGAATAGAGGGATCTTGGGGCCCAAGTCCATAGATGTCTCAAAGTAGCCGCTCAAGTTGATAGGGTGGTTAAGAAGATGTGTAGGGTGGTTAAGAAGATGTGTGGTGTGTTGGCCTTCATTAAGTTAGGGGACTGAGTTCAAGAGAAATGAGGTAATGATGCAACTCGATAAAACTCCGGTTGGACGACATTTGGAGTGTTATGGTCAGTTCTGGTTGCTTCATTATAGGAAGTATTTGGAAGCTATAGGGAGGGTAAAAAGGAGATTTACTAGGATGCTGCCTGGATTAGAGAGTATGTGTTAAGAGGAGCCACTGAGTGAACTAGAGCTTCTCTCTTTAGAGTGAAGGATAATGAGAGGTGACTTGATAGATGTGTTTAACATGATTAGAGGAAAGTATAGGAGGGATATTAGAGGTAGTGTTTTTTCACACACTGAGTGGCAGGTATGCAAATGCACTGTCAGGGATGGTGGTTGATGAACGAAAAATTGAGGGCAATGTGTTAGGCAAGCATTCGACTGATCTTGGAGAAAGTTAAAAGGTTGGCACAACCTTGTGGCCTGAAGGGCCTGCACTGCTTGTCTATGTTCTATGTCTATTAATGCCCTTGATACAAAACCAACTTTTAATTTTTGGAGTTTTGCCAAAGGCCCACAGAAGAATGCAATTAGCAGAAACAGCTGAGGGAAATTAATTCAGCGAGGGTGTGCCGGTTTTGAATTGGAGCGAGTAGGTTGGTGGGGCCAGCTTTTATTATTTGTATTTCAAAACTTGCACAAATTGTTCTGGAGACTTAAAACACTCATTATTTGCACCTGCTATGCCAATGCCAGGGGGAATTACACTGGACTGAAAACAGTAAGTAAAATCGAATGGAAACTCCAGCCTTCTATTGAATTCGTAGGTAGTTTTTAATATTGTGAGCATAAATCCTATTTAATATATTATACAAAGACAATTTTGTAATTAAATATCATAGTTGGACCAATACTTTTTTTAATTCTCGGTAGTAGAAAAAATGCATGCACAAATTCAAAGCAAATGTCCAGGAGGTTATTCCAGTTTGCTTTTGGCTACACCTACATTTATGGCCAGCTTCTTAAATACACCAGCCATGTATACTTACCCAAGACAAGAAGTTCCATTCTTTCCTCACTGTTACCTACAATATCATCTGGAGTGATAACTGAGCAGTAATAAGCTCCACTGTCTCCCCAATGTAACCTTCCAATCTGGAGATCTGCATCTATAAGACACCAAACCATTGCACATAATTGAACTAGACAGCATTGGAAAAAAAATCAAGGTTCAGTCTACAAACAAATATGTGCTCATTAGCATCCTTTTATCATCTATATTTCTAATTGGTGAGTAATTTCTGTTTAACATTCAATGCACAGCTATATTATAGTAGGGAGAAAATGTAATTCAGTAACACAATTGACAGTATGATGTTGTTCTTAGTAGACAATGGTGGGATTATTTTAAAATTTCAGATTGATACCAGTTATAAAATTATTACAATGGAGTGTAATTCATCTATGGCAATGGCATAATTCAAACAAAATACATTATGCTGATTTATTTTTATCTATTCTGCGTGACTGCTAAGGATTTTTATTTCCAATTTTTAATGAAAAAAATATTTTCATGGAATTTCAAGTAAGATTTAAGGACACTAATGTGGAGTCTTAATTACTTCAGCTTAAATTTTGTGGTTCCTTTTGTATTGAGACCACCCCACCAATACAAATATGTCCCAATTTACATGAATGACTATAACCATAAGATTTATATATTCAGTGTTGAAATAGGTTAAGTAAAATATTTTGGCCCTGCAAATTCACAGCTAAAATGTTAAGTGAACGAGCATGAGAGTTCTGGTGTCCCATCTATAAACTCATGGTATGCTGGGCCTTCTAAGAATTATAAGCATACATTTACTATCAGCAAGTTGTAAAGTATTGAACTCTTGGAATTCTGACTAGTGCAATGATGACAGAAGTTTGCCCCCAAACCTTTGAGCCACAGGTTAGACTTAATCAATGCTGAGAGGCTAAGTATGCTCTCTTATTCCTGAAAAATATTTGTGCTAAAGAGAGGGAAACAGAATACATATTCCCTTTCAGACATTAGATTTGTCACACAGTCTCAGATATCAGTTCTCACTTGATTTTTTTTACACTAGTTGAAACAATAAAGGGCCACAAGAGAATTGTATTGAATTATTTAAGTGCAAAAGAAAATACATCTTGCAAAATATATCTCAAATTCTGCAATTTGGATGCTTTGGGATTGTTACTGATCCAAGCTAAGAAATTCACTGTAATGTAAGCTGGATATACATGCACAATTGCTCCAATGTTTAAATATCTTATTAGTAATTATACACCAAAATCAAATCTATCATCAAATACATAAAGTTACTGGGAAATAATAATCCTTACTGTTGATGATGGTTATTTCCCTTCCTTTGTAGTACTCTCCTAAGGTGACAGCAGATCCTTGACGGGAAGCCACAATTCGGACTGTGCGACTATTATCCGCGCAGTCTAGGTATGGATCCCACGTGGGTGCCTGTTCTTTCTGGCTGATAACATGTGTGGATGTGCTGTGGATACTGAATGCATCTATGGTACGGTCCTTGCAGTATGACTTAAATCGCCATTGCACAACAGGTTGTTGGACAGATGTGGTGGAATACTGACACTGCAGAACCACAGGCTGGAACAACATGGCTATCTTTTTGTATTCTGAAATGGTCACTTGAATACCAAAGGATACACCTGTAAATATAATGAAAAATGATTTAGAATAAAAATGACTAAGATTACTTCATATGTACAATATTTTCTTCAGGAGCCTTGAATTTTATAATTCAGATAATAATTCTACATGCCATTATATGATCATATTATTATATCATCCTGATGTAATAAATACTACTTAATAATTCTGAAGAAAATTACCCCCTAGATTCTTCTATATTCTGCACTAACATACACAATACCAACAGAAAATAGCTTTTTGACAGTATAAAAACCTGGATGTTATAGTTCAGTTGTTCTCATATAGGGTGTATTTTCAAGAGTGTTTTATTTTTAAGAGCATTGACTCACAGCAGTTTATATTTATACACTAGTGGCAATAGTAACCCACTTGAAACATTGGTATTTACATTGGATTCTGAGGAAAAACCACTTGACAGCATCATCAATGATTGCTTCTAGCATTTTGTAGGTGATCAAGAGTAGATTGTGCTAGTTTGTATGAACATGACATAAATGGACAACTTTCCACAATCATAGAAACCAGTGTTATAACTGTGCAAGAACATATTGGCTAGAGATGTATCTATTTGAGAAGCTCAAATCTTTAGTCCACCAGCTGAATTGTTGTCACATCCCATAGCCTTTATTGTACCCTGTATTCTCAGCCACATGGAATTGAACTGTCCAAAGATGGTTGGGACTTGCAACTAGACTGCAGAATTTCCACCTGAGCCGTTGGTTGCAAAATCATTTAGCTCTGTGTATTGCAAGATTTTTCTGGCATTTCATACATCATTTTATATTTAACACATGTGAAGGAAATGTATAAAGTATTAAAGATCTCAGTGCTCACAGTGCTAAGCACAGTTTGGAATTCCAGTAGGGTACAGATGCCTTGACCCATGGCTACTTGCCCAGAGTGGCTGGGGACCATACATACTGTAGGACAGCATGCAATCAGTCCCTTCCATGCGTCATGGTTTTTTTTACTCACTGATAGCCCTCTCCTCATACCTTTCACCCCTACACTTGAACTTGGAACTATTTTCCACAAATCCACACTGGATGTCATGGGGAAAGTCCTTTAATAGCATTGACACACTTCTCATGAGTCACTGCAAAAATTATGCAACAGCAGCCACTTCAGGTTGGTTTTTACTGCTTACTGAAAAGTAGGAAACTACAACAATTAAGTTAAAGATGTTCTAATATTGGAATTTATTTTAGTGTCATCCTATTTGGCATTATGACAAAGTAATGCCCATTTAACACCTGAAAAGGGGTAGCACTGAATGCTTGAAACCACAGAGAGCAAAACAATTCTTATTTGTCTTATTGCTTATTTCTTGCCAACTATCAATGCTGTTTGAATACAAACACACTCAACTGATGCTATTTCAAAACTATTCACTCTAGGCATCGCATAGTGTCTAATGGCCACAGAGGTGCATGCAACTGATGCTGGTTAGAAACTGTTCAGCAGAAGTCTCTTCTCCCAATTAAATGGCATGATGTCCCAAGTATATGAAGGGAATCTGACTATTTTCTCAATTAGTTTTTTTTGTTCGTTTAGAGTTGTTCCACGTAAGTGGCTGTCCTAGTTAACTGATGGCCCAATTAACCAGAATGCTCTGTATATATTTTCTATTGAAACCTTTCCTTGACATCTCCAACTGTTTGACTGCCTTGAAAAGTCATTGTCGGCAACTGAAAAGTTACTAGTTTGGTAAGAAAACAATGTGTTAGAAGCAAAAACATTTATGAACAGTCAGGTTAAACAAAGCAGTGCACTTGTTGTAAAGAATTTGGATTTGGTGGGGAGAATATTGGTTATCAAAATAAAACAATGCATTTTTATTTTCTCTGTAAATTGCAGCCAAGGAAGATTGACCACCCAAGATCAAAGAATGGAGAAACTTACCCCACACACAGCTTTAATATAAGAAGAAAATGTTTAAAGGGTGTGTTCTCTAGTTTTTGACATGTCTCTCATAATTTTATAAACTTCTATCACAACTCCCCTCAGCCTCTGACACCCCAGACACAACAATCTGAGTTTGTTCAACCTCTCCTTTCAGCTAATATGCTAAATCCAGGCAGCATCCTGGCAAATCACTTCTTCCATATCCTTACTATAAAGGGGCAATTGGAACTACATGCAAACTACATGCAATAGTGTGGCCTAACCAAAGTCTGATACAACACCATCATGACTTCCTGGCTCTTATATTCCGTGCCCCAAGTGATGAAGACAAGAATGCCATATTCCTTCTTTCAAGTTCAATAAACTGGACTGGTCAAAGAACACTGAGGCTGTCTACAAGAAGGGCCAGAGCCATCTCTATTTCCTGAGGAGACTGAGGTCCTTTAACATTTGTTGGACGATGCTGAGGACGTTCTACGAGTCTGTGGTGGCCAGTGCTATCATGTTTCTGTTGTGTGCTGGGGCAGCAGGCTGAGGGTGGCAGACACCAACAGAATCATCAAACTCATTCGTAAGGCTAGTGATGTTATGGGGATGGAACTGGACTCTCTCACGATGGTGTCTGAAAAGAGGATGCTGTCTAAGTTGCATGCCATTTTGGTCAATGTCTCCCATCCACTACATAATGTACTGGGTGGGCATAGGAGTACATTCAGCCAGAGACTCGTTCCACTGAGATGCAGCACAGAGTGTCATAGGAAGTCATTCCTGCCTGTGGCCATCAAACTTTACAACTCCTCCCTTGGAGGGTCAGACACCCTGACTCAATAGGCTGGTCCTGGACTTATTTCATAATTTACTGGCATAATTTACATATTACTATTTAACTATTTATGGTTCTATTACTAGTTATTATTTATGGAGCAACTGTAACAAAAACCTATTTCCCCGGGGATTAATAAAGTATGACTATGACTAAGTTTAATTGTCATTCAACCATACATGAATACAAACAAACTAAAGTGTTACTCTGGAGCCAAGGTGCAAAACACAGGACCACAAGTCATACACAGCACAAGGCACATACAATATAGCAGTAAAATACAGTCACAGTCAGGCTATAGAAATATAGTTCAAGTCCCCGAATCCATGAACATTGCAGCAGTCTACAGTCGAACACAATACAGCTCATCTTCTGCCACGCGAACACCAGAGAGCAGCACCGATGCCAGCCTGGATGCTGCACCACACCACCTCCGGCACCGACTCTCCTGGACGTCTGCAAACAGGTGACAGTGCAGGTTAACCACTCTATCTACTTACATTGCCACTTACAAGGAAGTATGACTCGGACTCCAAGATCACTTTGCACATCAGTACTGTTAATGGGTTCTGCCATTAACTGTATACATTGTCTTTATATTTGACCTCTCAAAGTCAAACACCTCATATTTGCCTGGATTAAACTTCAGCTGTCATTTCTCTACCCATAACTGTAACTGATTTATATCCCGCTGTATCCTTTGACCTTCTGTAAATTGTATGATCAACAAGACCAGATTTTGCTTGGAAAAAAAATGTAGTATTTATTGTTTTTAAGAGGTAAACTGGACTTCTTAGAACCACAGATGTATGGGCATCAAAAATCAGGATATCCCTAAATAAGATATTTACTTCTCCGAGGAGTGTAGGACATGTGCCATTGAGATCCATGATTATGTGTAAATGTGTATTAATTGTAGAAATGAATTGGCACAGTATACTGATTAGTTCCTCTTCTCAATGATTTACTCCTTAGAAACTCACCAAGAAAATACAATTATAACGTTTAAAAGACATTTAGATAGAGATATGGATAGGAAAAGTTTCACGTGTCTGGCCCATATCTTATCAAGTGGTAATAGCTCAGCTAAGCACCTTGATGAGTGGGGCCAAAGGGCCCCATTTCCATGCTCTACAACTCCATGACTATGACTTCCCGCTTCAGATCTGCGTCATTCATTACTAATTTTTCAGTTTGATTGGTTAAGTAGAGTTGTGTTCACCAAGATCCCAGAGCTGCTGGAAAGCCAGCAGGCAACTATAAGTGCAATGAAAGTTTGGCAGTTTCTTCTCAGCTGAGGGAAACATGAGATTGTTTATTTATTACAAGAAATCTGATTTTAAGAGCAAATGCTGGAAATATTCTGCATGTCAAACAGCATCTGGAGGGAGAAAAATTGAGTTATTGTTTCAGATCAGTTTCCCCGCAGATTATCCTCTTCAAGCATTTGTGTGCATTTTGAATCTTCAGCACCTACAGCATTCTAGAAATCTCCACTTTTGTTGGAAGTTAAGCTTTTGAAACATGCCTGGTGATTTTACACCCACACAGATTTCAAAAGGGAAAAGTAACATTTTAGTCTCCTTTCATTCAAAAGAAACAAAAATCACAACAGAGAAGGTCTTTTTTGTCTTTCAAAATCAGGTAACAAATATAAATTATTAATAATGATCTAAAATATTTCAGTTCAGAATCTGAATCAAATATGATGAATCCCCATTCATCATGCTAAATTAACTGCAAATAATACATGAAAACAGTTGTTTTTCACAAAGATAACAGTTATAATTAGTAGCCAATATTTAGAAAATTGCTTTGACTTTGATGTTGAACATGACTCACTGAAAATAATCTATTGTACCTAATTATAATTAGATCCTCAGTTCCCATCAATTCATTGAGGATTATTCCATATGAAATTGTTTTATTTATTTAGAGATGTAGCACAGAAGAAGCCCTTCTAGCCCATCGAGCTGCACCATCTAGCACCCCACCTTAGCCTAATCACAGGACAGTTTACAATGACTAATTCACCTACTAACTAATGTGGGAGGGAACTGGAGCACCTGGGGGAAACCCAAGTGCACGTGGGAAGAATGTACAAACTTTCTTACAGAGGGCACCTAAATTGAACTCCGAACTCTGACTGTAAAAGCATCATGCTAACTGCTACATTACCACGGTTCCCTGATTTTGTTGCTATGCTGGAGCATCCTGTCACCTGTTTAGATCCAGTAACATAATTTCATTTTAAAGAACGTCCACTAAACTCCCTTAATAATTTTCTCAGATTTATTATAAATTAATTCATACATCACAATAGAGCTTTTCATCATGTATTGAACAAAATTATTTCCTAACACTTGAACATGTTGTCTGGAACATTATAATACAGGAAGAAGTAAGTAGAGATAAGAAATAAGTGGAGGTCAGAATCACTGTAGTTGGAGTTCAGAGCTCAGTTCCAGTGCCACCTGTCAGAAGTTTGTTCATCCTTTCTGTGACCATGTGGGTTTCTCCTTCCCCCGCCCCCCCCCCACATGCTTCTGTTTCCTCCCACATTTCAAAGATGTACCAGTTAATAGGTTAATTGGTCATTGTAAATTGTCCAGTGATCATGCGAGGGTTAAATAGGCAGGTGTGACTTGTTAAGCCAGAAAGGCTATTCCATGCTGTCTCTCTAAATAAATAAATAAACAAACAAACAAGCTTCTCCAATCCATTTCAATGTATATAAATTAATCTTTATTATTTCTTCAACCTGTCTTTTTCATAAAGTTTAGAACAATTGCGAGAATTACATCAGAAATTTCATTTGTTTTGTTCCCCATTGACATGTTTAAAATACTTCTGATATGTGACTGCTTCTGAAAAAAAGTACATTTCTCTGCAGAATTATACAATCAGATCATTTATATTTTATGCATGCAGGACCAATGTTTATAGAAATTCAATAAATTTAGTAAACATTGGGGAATCAAATATTTTTCAACTTTATTTCAGTACTAGTTCATGACAAGAAAACTTTGATGGTGTAATAAAATGTACTCACATTGTTTTAGAATTGATTTGATTATTTTTACAAATCACAGAAGAATTTTCTCTCAACTTGATGTAGTTTCCACCTAACAGTACAAGTTAGTCCAATCCTAGGAAGTCTGGATTTTGCCAGTGTTGCACAAATCAGGTTCTTTTTTTTAAAAAAAACACAACACTACTATTATAACAATAGCATCTCTGGCAATAATATGCCAGTAGCATGAGATCACACTCATTTACTAATGCTCAAGTCATTAACTTTATTTTGCAAGTTAGATTTCCTGTGACAGCCAAAGACACTCCTTCCCTCTCAGACCCATAGTACCAAAGAGTACATTCATTTTAGTCGTGTGTTAACAAAAGTGCAGGTGATCAATGGAGATGTGGATGAGTACTCAGAGGTGAGAGAGAAGCAAACACAAGGGTGGTTCGTGTAGTAAATATAATAAGATCCTGGAGTTCAGTTTGAGATTGCAAAGAATACAGAGAATAACAAAAGGTGCATCATCCCAAAGCACAAAGAATAAAGCAGTATTGAGAGTCAAGACCACTGTGATTTTAGTTAGCGCCTAGCCTAGCATGATTTAGGTTTTCTCCAAGGACATGCCCTCTTCTCATTTTTACTGCCAGGAAGGAGGTACAGAAGCCTGAAGGCACACACTTAGTGATTCAGAAACGCTTCTTCCTGTCTGCCATCCTATTCCTAAATGGACATTGAACCTCCATCAACTCCAGGAGAAGTGCAGGGAACAACAGAAACCCTCTATGTTGCTTTCATCAACTTGACCAAGGCATTCGACCTTGTCAGCAGGGACGGGCTCTTTCAGATTCTCCTCAAGATCGGCTGTCCCCCGAATCTCCAAAGTATCATCAAGTCATTCCATGACGATATGAGGGCTACTGTTCAGTATGATGGCAGCTCATCAGAACCCTTCGCTATTCGTAGTGGAATCAAACAAGGATGCGTGTTGGCCCCAACAATATTCGGCATCTTCTTCTCAATGCTATTGAAGCACACGTTTGGGATGTCAACAGAAGGCATCTACATGCACACCAGGTCTGATGGGCGGCTGTTCAACCCTGCGCGCCTGAGAGCAAGAACAAAGGTGCGAAAGATATTAATACGTGACATGCTCTTTGCTGATGATGCTGCTATAACCTGGCACACCAAACAGCAACTACAAACTCTCATGGACCGCTTCTCTAAGGCATGCAAGGACTTCGGGCTTACCATCAGCCTAAAGAAAACAAATGTCCTTGCCCAGAACGTAGTGGAGACACCAGTCATTACCATCGACAATTATGATCTAGAAGTGGTCCACGAGTTCGCATACTTGGGGTCAACCATTAGCGACACTCTCTCCCTCGATGTTGAAATCAATAGGCGTATCAGCAAAGCAATATCGATCCTTGCTCAACTCTCCTCACGGGTCTGGGAGAATCTGAAACTCGCTACAAAGACCAAGACTGCCGTGTACAACGCATGCATTATCAGCACCCTCCTGTATGGTAGCAAGACTTGGACCATCTACTCCAAACAGGAGAGGAAACTCAATAGTTTTCAACTGCGCAGCCTTTGCCACATCCTCAGCATCACCTGGATAGAAAGTCTCAAACTCTGACATCCTCTCCCGTGCTGGACTTCCCACAATGTTCACACTTTTAAGACAACGCAGACTGCGCTGGCTGGGCCACGTCTGTCGTATGAAGGATGATAGACTGCCAAAGGACATCCTCTACGGAGAATTAGCAACAGGCAAGAGGAACGTTGGTAGACCCCAGCTTCGCCTCAAGGACTTCTGCAAGCACAACATGAAAGCCTTAAAAATCACAGAGTGCTGAGAGGATATAGCAGATGACTGCAACAAATGGCAAGGTACTCTTCAGCAACACCTACAGCAAGGTGAAAGGGTGATCCTGAGTCAGTTTGAGGAGCGGAGAGCTAAACGGAGGGCACAGTGGACAACAATTCCACGACGCCCTACACATGCAGCAACTGTGGCAGAGCCTACCATTCCAGGATCGGCCTCAATAGCCGCAGTCAACGCTGCTCGACAAACCAGTGACTACCAGAGGCGCAATACCCATGGTCGACCACGACCGACGGAGGCCCCACACACACACACACAGCCTAGCATGATTTAGGTTTTCTCCAAGGACATACCCCCTTCTCATTGTTACCGCCAGGAAGGAGGTACAGAAGCCTGAAGGCACACACTTCAGAAACGCTTCTTCCCGTCTGCTATCCTATTCCTAAAATGGACATTGAACCCATGAACACTACCTCACTTTTTTTTATTATCTGTTTTTGCACTATTTTTAATTTACCTATTTAATATACATATACTTACTGTGATTGATTTAATAATTTTTTTTCTATATTATCATGTATTGCCTTGTACTGCTGCCAAGTTTACAAATTTCACGACATATGCTGATAATATTAAACCTGATTCTGATTTAGAGTCACCAATAACTTAATTTCAGATAATCATGAAGTAGTAACATGGTGTATTCTTCCCCTTTCCTTTCCAGTCCTGATGAAGTTTTATTCCTCTCCATTGATGCTGACTGCCCAGCTGAGTTCCTGCATCATTTTGTGTATGTTACTCTGGATTTCCAGCATCTGCAGAATCTCTTGTCTTTAAAATGGTTAATAGACTGGGGGGTGCTGAGCACCACCATCCGATCAATGGATTCTATAGCTAGTTAAAATCTAACTATATTTACACATTGAACCAAAATGAGATTAATAACAGACTTAATTATGTTCTACATATCAATTAAAGCTGCTCAAAATGGAGAATGAACCTTTAACTCAAATTTTAGTTGTGATCTACAAGATCAGCCATTTTGTGGTTAAACTAAAATGGAATTTGATTGCCTGAAGTAATTACACTGTTCCAAGATAAATTCTAAAAAACTGAACAAATGGTTTTTTTGGAAATGTTGAGTTATATAGATAAACAATTGTTTCAATCTGAGAGTCTGTTCTTTTGTTCCATATATACTCCCAAGACCTAAATGACATGGCAGGACTGCAAAGCATTCCTCCCCCGTACACACTTCTTAGAAGGCCACAATGGTATCCTTGGAAACGAACTTTCTGAAATTCTGTTCTGTGCTGTATAATGAGAGCCATTTTAATCTCAAGTGGAAAACCTCATTTGTGCTATTTTAACTTTTTGAAAGCTGCTCTGAACTCTGCACTACAATAATAAACAAAATATCAATGCCTAATTAATTCTAAATTATGGGGATATTTATCAAATTATGTATAAATTATACAACCTTGAGATTCGCCTGCTTGCAGGCAGCCACAAAACAAGAAACCCAAAAGAACCCAATTAAAAATAAAAGACCAACACCCAATGCAGAGAGAGAAAAAACACACAAATCATGCAAACAATTAAAGCAAGCGACAGCGCTAAGAAGGAAAGTGAGTCTCCCGCCTCAGTTCAATGGAGAGCAGAGTAAATGTCATGAAGCAGTGAGCAGAACCAGCCTCACCCTCACCTCCTGTCCCAACACCCTGCCCTTTCAGACCATCTGGTCCGCAGGTTAAATTGTCCAAGCAGCAGGTTGTCCCCTGCACTAGGACCCGGGCCCGCTGCATCGGTATACTCTGGGCCTGGACCCCACCGCCATGTTTCGCCCCATACCCGATCTTTCCAAATTGGCCCAATACTTAGATCAATCAGACCTCACTCCTACTTTAGTTGGATGAGCTCCGAAACTACTCTGCTGTGGTTTTTCTCCACTTTGTTCGCTCCAACTCCACCTTGAACATGCCTTGACCTCAATCCGACTTTGCATTGCACACTCATGCCTTGACCCTCGAGTCAGCCTCACCTTTGCTTTCCTCTTCATTGTTTGTGTTAACCGTTTACCACAATTTTCCACAGAAAAAAGTATTATTAATATGGTATTTAGTTGTAAATCTTGCTTTATGAACCACCAGTAAGCTGTCACCCTTCTTTAGTAGCGCCATCTTAAACTGGAAATTTGATCATCATTAAAAATGGCTGGTGAACGCAGCAGGCCAGGCAGCATCTATAGGAAGAGGTACAGATGATGTTTCGGGCCGAGACCCTTCGTCAGGACTGACTGAAAGAAGAAATAGTAAGAGATTTGAAAGTGGGAGGGGGAGGGGGAGGGGGAGATCCAAAATGGTAGCAGAAGACAGGAGGGGGAGGGATGGAGCTAAGAGCTGGAAAGTTGCTCCTCACCTACCACCCCACCAGCCTCCGGGTCCAACATATAATTCTCCGTAACTTCCGCCACCTCCAACGGGATCCCACCACTAAGCACATCTTTCCCTCCCCCCTCCCCTACCTTCCGCAGGGATTGCCTTGTCCATTCGTCCCCCGCATCCCTTCCCACCGATCTCTCTCCCGGCACTTATCCTTGTAAGCGGAACAAGTGCTACACATGCCCTTACACTTCCCCCCTCACCACCATTCAGGACCCCAGTCAGTTCTTCCAGGTGAGGCAACACTTCACCTGTGAGTCGGCTGGGATGATATACTGTGTCCGGTGCTCCTGATGTGGCCTTCTATATACTGGCAAGACCCGACGCAGGCTGGGAGACTGTTTCGCTGAACACCTACGCTCTATCCACCAGAGAAAGCAGGATCTCCCAGTGGCCACACATTTTAATTCCACATCCATTCCCATTCTGATATGTCTATCCACGGCCTCCTCTACTGTAAAGATGAAGCCACACTCAGGTTGGAGGAACAACACCTTATATTCCATCTGGGTAGCCTCCAACCTGATGGCATGAATTATTATTATTTTTTCTCTCTCCTTTTTCTCCCTCTGTCCTTCTCACTATACCCCTTGCCCATCCTCTGGGCTTCCCCCTTTCTTTCTCCCTAGGCCTCCTGTCCCATGATCCTCTCCCTTCTCCAGCCTCATATCCCTTTTGCCAATCATCAACTTTCCAGCTCTTAGTTCCATCCCTCCCCCTCCTGTCTTCTCCTATCATTTCAGATCTCCCCCTCCCACTTTCAAATCTCTTACTATCTCTTCTTTCAGTTAGTCCCGACAAAGGGTCTCGGCCCAAAACGTTGACTGTACCTCTTCCAATAGATGCTGCCTGGCCTGCTGTGATCACCAGCATTTTTTGTGTGTTGCTTGAAATTCCAGCATCTGCAGATTTCCTCGTGTTTGATCATTATTACTGTGTACACAAAGTAACAATGACCTATTAAAAACATAATAACTTTATTTATATAGCACCTTTCATACTTTAAGATACAGGCTCAAAGTGCTTTACATAGATTATAAACCGCAACAAAGCCCACAAAAGGTGTATGAAAGTAATCCCAGTAATAAAGCACACTAATTGCAATAACAACTGGCAAAGTCTGGCACACAGCTTCACTGGCTGTCAAAAGTGTCAAGAGTATAATAAATATAATGTTTCTGAACAAAGTAAAAAAAAGTTAAGCATATTTTTAAAAATTTTTAAAACTCCTTAATAAAGATCAGCTAACATACCAAACAACTTAAAACATAACACAAACATCTTAAGTAATTTACTCCTTCATACCTTACTTTGTTGCAGCAATCAGTCTCATATTTTGATTATTAATCCATGAAGACACAATATAATGAAAGCAGTTTTAATTATCACAGAAGATTAACAAAGCTGGTTTGCTTGTTTAATCAAATGGAAGTTGAAACCAAATAATTCAATCAAAAAGTAAAGGATATTTGACATTCAGAAATGAGCTTTGTGTAGCTTCAACTGATTGTGAGAACTCAGAAATAACAGGCAAGGAAACCAGCATAGTATACTTTGCAAACTGATTACTCAAAATACACCAATTGTACAACAGGCCTGCACACCCCACACAGCTGGACATAATTTGTGATTTATACTATCACAGGCTCTCTCTTGCTGAGGCCTCTCCAGATCAGAAGCCTGGTCCTAGAGAGCACCCAGGACCGAGTCTTAATACCAAGGCTATCATAGCTGACCCTACTTACCTGCTGGGGCAGCACATTTCTCCAGAACCTTCAAACCTGTATGGGATCAATAACTTACTTTACAGGCCAGCTAAATCCATTTCAAGTCTTCCAAGCTGAACCCACAATACAGTCCAGGACATCCACAGTCTGGGGCAGCAGATGGGAGCACTTCTGGTATACAGCATTGAGAAGGTGGTAGTCAATGCAGAACCACCCCAACCTGTCTTCCTTCCTGACCAACAACGCTGGGGCAACCCAGAGGCTGTTGGAGGGCTCAATGATGCCAGCAGCTGCCATCACTTTGATCCGTAGCTCCGCTGTCTGGCGTTTGGTGAGAGCCGGGCAAGGGACCAGATGGAGGGGCCACCTCTTCCCTCTTATCACTGCACAGTTGCCGGTGACCAGAACCAGCTGAACCACCATTGTTGGCCACCCAGGCAGGAATGGCTGGTCCATGTTGGGGAGGACACCTGGACAGATGATGGTGATGGTTGACCACATGTCCACCAATGCACGGCATCTGATGCCTTCCACCATGCAGTCCATGTATAAACCTTGCTGTTCACCCAAATGGCCCACCAGGGGAGGCGACAGCAGATGGATTCTGCTGGAGGTCTCGGTTGGCGCTGGAGCGCAGGGGGCTAAGATTGCTCCTGCCCTCTCTGCCTCTGCCAGCGATGACGGTGATGTCAGGCGAACATGCTGCTGAAGATACTCTGGCATCAGCGCCTTTACAGAAGTGTGGAGGGCAAATTCTTCCTGGGTCACGGGAGAGAACTGGGGTTAATCCGTGCCAACCACAGTGGTGGAGATCTGCCATGAATGCCCCCAGGCTTTCTCCCACATGGCCTGCTGCCCAGTTCTTTCCTCATTGCTTCCTCCGATGGGCTTTGCTCAAAACGTCACTGCAGCGCCACTACAAGGGTCCTGTATCCACACTGCTCAGCTGGCGTTAGGCTGAGGAGGGCATGCAGGGCATCCCCCTCCTGTATCCACACTGCTCAGCTGGCGTTAGGCTGAGGAGGGCATGCAGGGCATCCCCCTCCTGTATCCACACTGCTCAGCTGGCGTTAGGCTGAGGAGGGCATGCAGGGCATCCCCCTCCTGTATCCACACTGCTCAGCTGGCGTTAGGTTGAGGAGGGCATGCAGGGCATCCCCCTCCAGCACCAGGGCAAGGTACACCACCGTCTCAGAGGGGCTCCATCCTTTGTGCCATGCGGCAAGTTTAACTTCCAGGCGGTTGGTACCATTGTATCTGGGGGAGCTTCAGGGTGGATTGCTGGGCCTCATTAGTCCTCCTCTTTCTCTAGTGGCATTGGTGGTGCCTGCCGCATTGCCTATCCTTCCATGACTGGGGTGTCTTGTGCTTCCCAGTGCAGGCTGCGCCGTCTGCCCCAGATGGGGAGCATGGGTACACTTGCCCCATTGGGGTTTTCCCCAGAAGGCACGATGCTCGGTTCCCAGGTTCTCCCTCTGGATCGGCATCCTTTCTTCGGGAGCTCAGCCTGGGGCTGTGGGGAGTACAAGGATGTTATTGTGGCATCACTCAGCCAGATTTTCCAATTTCCCTCCTATATGCTGATTCATCACCGCTTTTGATTTGGCTAATGACAGTGGTTTTGTCTGTGAACTTGAATATGGTATTGGAGCTGTGCTTAGCCATACAGTCATAAGTACAAAATGAGTAGAGAAGGGGTTTAAGCACACAGCTTTGTGTTGCACTTGTGCTGATGGAGATGGTGAAGGAGACGTTGTTGCCAATCAAACTGACTGGTGTCTGCAAGTGAGCAAATTGAGAATCCAATTGCACAATGAAGTATTGAGGTCAAGTTCTTGGAGCTTATTGGTTTGCTTTGTAGGGATGATGGTTTTACCTCAATGCACTGTTGTAATAAGTTGATCTGTATGGACCAACTTCAGCATCAGATTTATTACTGTATCACTGTTTATATTATGTGTAATTTGTTGTTTTGCAGCAGCAGTAGAATGCAAGGATAAAAATTACTGGTTTTGTTCTTGAGAACTACCTTTAAGCCAATTTCTCTGTAAGTCAGAAATCTGTTTTCTATAGTAATCTATTGTATTGTTCTGCATACAATTTTTTCATTTCATCAAAATGTCACCCCAACACTATCCATAATTAATAGAATATTCAGACATTAATGAATATCATGAAATATGTATCATTATTACTGTTTTGAAGTACAGGTTAAAATTGTATGGAGCTGGATTTCAGTAGTCTGGTCATCCATAACACAGGAAACCCCTGTCTGTTCAAGCAGCACATCACTCAGCAGAAGTTGCACACAATGTCTCCATCAGCAGGAATGGGAACGAATGGGAACCACTAAAGAAGGGAACAACATTTCTAAAGTGCACTCTGAGTTTCTCAAAGAATGCCTTAGCATCAAATTACTATTTGCATTTCCAAGCCAATTTTCAAATGCAGCAATAATCCGTCTCTACCACCTGAAAGCTGTTGTCATTTCTTTCTATTTACCGGAAATGTCCTTATCCAATGCAACTGTTGAAATTTCAACTTCCCCATTTGCTCAACCAAGTTTCACAAGTGATTTAATGGAAATCCGTTGCTAAGAGTGTTTAACAGTGCCTCGTAGCATCATGGCTGGTCAACCTTGTGACTTTAAGCAATCATTAGGATGATAGATGACAAAACTAGTAAAGCTGTTGTCTCAAAGATCCAGAAATGTAGATTCAATCCTCACCTCCAGTGCTCTATGTATGGATTATGTTCTTCCTGCAATTCTGTTTACCCAATTAGTTGGTTTCATCTCATGTCATATTACATGGAGACATTCACTCATATATTGTCTATGTCTTCCTGAATTCTTTATCTCCTCACAATGATAAGACAAAGTCAGGAATCAAAAGGTTGAGTATGGTGTGACTGGTGTCCTGAGCTGCATACATTTCAATGCAAGTAGTATCGCAGGAAAGGTGGATGAGCTCAGGGCATGGATCAAAACCTGGAATTATGACATTGTAGCCATTAGTGAGACTTGGCTATAGGAGGGGCAGAACTGGCAGCTCAATATTCCAGGGTTCTGTTGTTCTACACGTGACAGAGTGGGAAGGATTAAAGGAGGAGGGTTGGTGTTACTGGTCAGTGAAAATATCAGGCTGTGCTCTATCAGGACAGACTGGAGAACTCAACTAATGAGGCATTATGGGTGGAACTGAGAAATAAGAAAGATATGACCAGGTTAATGGGACTATATTGCAGACCACCCAACAGTACTAGGGATTAAGAGGACCAAATTTGTAAAGAGATCATAGACTGTTGCAAGAAACATAAGGTTATTATAGTAGGTGATTTTAAACTTTCCACATATTGACTGGGAATCTCATACTGTAAAAGGACTATATGGGATAGCGTTAGTCAAATGTGTTCGGGAAAGTTTCCTTCATCAGTATGTCGAAATCCCAACAAGAGAGCATGCGATACTGGATCTGCTATTAGAAAATGAGACAGGGAAGTGTCAGAAGCTTGTGTAGGGGAACACTTTGCATCCAGTACCCAAGATGCAATTAGTTTTAAAGTAAATATCTGGAAAGATAGGTCTGGTCGGTGGGTTAAGATTCTAAATTGGAGAAAGGTCAATTTTGATGGTATCAGAAATTATCTGGCAAGATGTACTCGGAAAGTGAGAAGGCCTTCAAAAATGAAATTTCGAGAGTACAAAGCTTGTATGTGCCTGTCAGAATAAAAGGTAAAGATAACAAGTGTAGGGAACTTTGATTTTCAAGAGATTTTGAGGCCCTAGTTATGAGAAAAAAAAGGAAGTACATAGCAGGTGTAGGCAAGTAGGAATGATTGAGGTGCTTATGGAGTATAAGAAATACAAGAGAACACTTATGAAAGAAATGAGGAAGAACAAAAGGTGGCATGAAGTTTCTCCAGCAGACAAGGTGAAAGATAATCCTAAGGGGTTCTACAGATACATTAAGAGCAAAAGGATTGCAAGTTACAAAATAGGTCCTTTAGGAGACCAGAATGGTAATCCCTGTGTGGAACCAACACAGATGCGGAAGATCTTAAATGCATTCTTTGCATCTTTTCTTACTCAGGAGATGAATACAGAGTCTATAGAAGTGAGGCAGAATAGCATCAACTTCATGAGCCCCATACAGATTACAGAGGAGGAGATGTTCGGTTGCCTGCAGGAAATCAGGGTGGATAAATCCCCAGGGTCTGACAAAGTATTCCCTTGGCCCCTACAGGAGGTAAGTGCAGAAATTGCCAGGGCCCCAGCAGAGATATTTAAAACATCCTTCGCGACAGGATACTCAATGTTTAAGAAAGGCTCTAAACAGAAACCAAGAAATTATCAGCTAGTGAGTGACATCAGTTGTGGGAAAGTTATTGGAAGATATTCTAAGGGAACAGATATACGAGTATTTGGTTAGACGTGGACTGATTAAGGATAGTCAGCATGGCTTCATGCATGGTAGGTCATGTCTAACGAATCTCAGAGAGTTTTTCAAGTAAAGTGGATGAAGGTAAGGCAGTGGATATTGGCTACATGGACTTTAGTCAGGCATTTGACAAGGTCCCGCAAGGGAAGCTGGTCAAGAAGGTTCAGATGCTCGTCATTCAGGATGAGGTAGTAAATTGGGTTAGACATTGGCTTTGTGGGAGAAGCCAGAGAGTGGTAGTAGATAGTTGTCTCTCTGACTGGAGGCCTGTGATCTGGATGATAATGTGTTTAACTGGATCAGCAAATTTGCGGATGACACCAAGATTGCGGGTGTAGTGAACACTGAGGAAGGCTATCATGGCTTGCAGAGGGATCTGCATCAGCTGGAGAAATGGGCTGAAAAATGGCAGATGGAATTTAATGCAGACAAGTGCGAGGTTTTGCACTTCAGCAGGACCAACCAGGGTAGGACTTACACAGTAAAGGGTAGGGCACTGAGTGAGGAGTGTGGGGGAACAAAGGGATCATGGAATACAGGTCCATAATTCGATGAAAGTGGTGTCACAGGTAGATGGGGTCATAAAGAAAGCTTTTGGCTCATTGGCCTTCATAAATCAATGTATTGAGTACAGAAGATGGGATGTCATGTTGAAGTTGTATAAGACATGGTGATGCCTAATTTGGAGTACAGGTATTGTGTGCAGTTTTGGTCATCTACCTACAGGAAAGATATAATCAAGGTTAGAAGAGTACAGAGAAAATTTACAAGGATGTTAGCAGGTCTGGAGGACTTGAGTTATAAGAAAAGATTGCAAACAAGGTAAAATCTGCAGATGCTGGAAATCAAAACAATGCACACAAATGCTGGAGGAACTCAGCAGGCCAGGCTGCACCTATAGAAAAGAGTAATTAGCTGACCTTTTGGGCCAAGACCCTTCATCTGGACTGGAAAAAGATGAAGTCAGAGTAAGAAGGTGGGGGGTGGGGAGGGAGAAAGAAGTACAAGGTAGCAGGTGACCAGGAGAGGGGCGAGGGTAAAGAGCTGGGAAGTTGATTGGTGAAAGAGATAAAAGGGCTGGAGAAGGGGGAGTCTGGTATGAGAGGATAGGAGGTCATAAGAGAAAGGGAAGGTGGAGGAGCACCAGAAGGAGGTAATGGGCAGGTAAGGAGATAAGGTGAGAGAGGGAAATAGAATGGGAAAAGGTGTTGGGAGGGGGGGAGGATTTACCAGAAGTTCAAGAAAACAATGTTCATGCCATCAGGTTGGAGGCTACCCAGATGAAATATAAGGTGTTGCTCCTTCAACCTGAGGGTGGCTTCATCACAGCAGAGGTGGCCATGGACTGACATGTGGGAATGGGAATGGGAAATGGAATTGAAATGGGTAAACACAGGGAGATCCAGCTTGTTCTGGCAGACGCAGCTTAGATGCTTGGTGAAGCGGTCTCCCAATCTATGTCGGGTCTCACCAATGTACAGAAGGCCACACTGGTATCATCAGGTACAGTAGATGACTCAGGCAGACTCACAGGTGAAGTGTTTCCTCACCTGGAAGGACTGCTTAGGGCCCTGAATGGCAGTGAGGGAGAAGGTGTAGGGGGCAGGTGTAGCACTTGTTCTGTTTTCAAGGATAAGTGCCAGGAGGGAGATCAGTGGGGAGGGACAAATGAACATGGGAGTCATGTAGAAAGCGATGCCTGTGGAAAATGGAAAGCGGGGGGAGAGGGAAAGATGTGCTTAGTGGTGGGATCCCGTTGGAGATGGAGGAAGTTATGGAGAGTTATATGCTGGATGCAGAGGCTGGTTGGGTGGTAGGTGAGGACAAGAGGAATCCTGTCCCTGGTGGGGTGAGGGCAGCTGTGCACAAAATGAAAGAGATGGGGGGTAGGGCAGCATTGATGGTGGAGAAGGGAAACCCCTTTCTTTGAAGGAGGAGGACATTTCACTAGTTCAGGAATGAAAAGCCTGATTCTGAGAGCAGATGCAGCAAAGACAGAGGAATTGAGAGAAGGGGATGGCATTTTTACAAGTGACTGGGTTGGAATAGATATAGTCCTGATAGGTGTGAGAATCAGTGGGTTTATAAAAGATAGCAGTACACAAACTGTCTCCAGAGATAGAAACCGAAAGATCGAGAAAGGGGAGGAAGGTGTTGGAAATGGACCAGGTAAATTTGAGGACATGGTGGAAGTTGGAGGCAAATTTGATAAAGTCGACAAGCTCAGCATGGGTGCAGAAAGCTGCACCAATGCAGCTGTCAGTGTGGCGTAGGAAAAGTTGGGGAGTGATACCAGTGCAGGCTTGGAACAGGCAGTTCCACATAGCTGACAAAAAGGCAGGCATAGCTGGGACCCATGCAAGTGCCCATGGCTAAAGACTGAATAAGTTAGGACTGTATTCTTTAGAATATAGAAGATTGAGAGGAGATTTAATCGAGGTATGCAAAATTATGAGGGATATAGATAAGGTAAATGCAAGCAAAATTTTTCCTCTGAGGTTGGGTTGGATTACAACCAGAGGTTATGTGCTAAGGATGAAGGGTGAGAAGTTTAAGGGGAATATGAAGGGCAACTTCTTCACTCAGAGGGTTGTGAGAGTGTGGAATAAGCTGCCAGCACAAGTAATGCACGAGAGCTTAATTTCAATGTTTACGAGAGGATAATAGGGATATTGAAAGCTATGGTCCCACTGCAGGTCAATGAGAGTTGGCATTTTAAATATCTCCGCATGGACTACATGGGCCGAAGGGCCTGTTTCTGTGCTGCACACTGGAACCTAGCTTTGCACCATCAACAAAGCTGCATGTATTACATCATCTTGTAAGGGGATCTTAAAGGCCCTTATCCAACTTCAATTCCTGTTGAGAAATTTTGTGCAACAATAATTTTGGTGAAAAATATGGGGTAAAATGCATCTGACATAGATTGTCCATCCCACTTGGGACGTGTGTTGTTAAAATTCTCAGAGGAGAAATATAGTGTTTTTTTAAAAAATGTTGTTTTGCTGATGATCCAGGATAGAACCACTCCCAATTAAGCCTATTATGTCAGCAAACAATCCTAGATCATCCATGGCACATTACTGTTTTTAAAATCAAATCCGTGCACTGCATTTCAGTAATCTCACTGCTGATATTCAGAAGAATCACAATTTTGTGCTGCTTCTTATCAATGTTATTCAAACTAATCCCAGCTCCTATGGCTTTACACAATGCTTCGTTTCAATTGCTAATCTATATTCTTTTGTTTTAGGATGCAATGGTTCTAACTTCAATTATTGCCTCAGCCCAATAATAACTCTTGCTGATTTTTTCTTCTAATTTTTCTCTTGCTCTCTTAATAACTATTTTATCTTGAACATCCGTGATCAGATTCTCCACAGGGAAAATATTATTTTCAAATTTAAATTTCAGGCATTAAAATTGGATTAGTGTCACTTGCTTTTTGGTAACTCAAAATGGCATTCTCCAGTGCATGTGCAGACCTGAGGAGCAGCACTACTTAGTGTGAAATCAGGAGTGAATTACTAAGCTGCTGGATGATCTCACTTGATATTGATTTGGTTTTACTGGAGATTTCCTGGTTTCCATAACTGTTTAAAGTTGCAAATGTTTGCAGGGAGTGTGTACACAGTGCTAAAGGACATTTTGCAGATTTGAAGTTTTCTGCAGAAACTAATTGCTCCCTGAGGAGGTCAGATTAGTGGACATTCTCCATGAACTGCCAGGATGACTAAGAGAATGGGAGGTCAGCGTGTGATAAATTACTGTAACAGTAAAAATATCCACATTAACTTTTTTTTAAGAAGTTAACTTAGATCAACAGTGTGGAGTGCAAAATGTTAAGAGTCAATGAGAAGACCACTGAGATGGAAACTGGAGTAAGAAAGGCACATCCACAAGCTTCAGGTTTAAAACAACTGAAACAGAGAGACAGCGGTGAGAGAAATCAGACTATGAATGAAAGGCAGCATTTGTAATGAGAAACTTTATCAAATGGAATTCAGCTCAGGTTCAAACTAAATATGGAGACTGCAAATGATCTTAGAAAGTCCAAGAGCATATCAATCTTAAACGGGCATGCTGTTACCAATAAAAATTAGTGAACAATATGATTTCCACTATTTAGCCGTATTTATTCCATTCACTGTGAATGTGTGAATTTTTAATTAAATTTAATACCTATACTGTTAGATTGGTTGACTTAATTTAAAGACGTCATTCAAAAGGACAGAAGTTGTTTTAGTTCTAGTTACTGATTAGACCCAAAACCTCTGCTTTCTGATCTCAGCGATACATGCAATGACAGGCAGGAGATCCAAGTCACCCAGCTGGAAAGACTTGGCAGGGTGCAGTCTGCAGCAAGCAGATATGGGAGAAGCAAGGAAAGCAAGATAGTTATTTCAGTCAAAAAATAAATAGGTTAATCCAGTGAAGTGTACCATAATTTAATGTTTTTTTACTTGTAATCTTTCTGTGGGCAATCCTGATTGAAGTATTCATCAGAATCAAGTGGATCTTCTCTTCATCAGCAGAATTCTGCTTCCATTTTCTCAAATAACATTTTACCCTCCAGCTAAGAGCCCATCTTATCTTTGGTCAGGACCATTTTTACTTTCAAATGCAGGCAATTTTACGGAAGACCGCACAGCAGTGAGGGCTGGGAGCGAATTCACTTAACAATTCTGGGAGATTTGTTCAAATTTGCATCCTTTCTCAAGTCCTCTTTGAAATTCCATTTAAAAATGCCTAAGAACAAAGATTCATTGTTATCAAACTATCCTTGTCAGCAGGATAACAGTGTCTTTAATCCTAGAAGTTAATTTAAAGTATTTTCAAACACCATAGAATTTCCATAAATATTTAGTAATATCAGTTTAATGTCTATTTTTAAGTCCAGAAACTGATACTAGTCCTCTCTTGATAAAGATTTCATCTTTTGAATACACTGCAATCCAAGAATAACAGCCTGAGCACGGTGCAAATATTGTATGAATGTATCTTAAAAGCCACTGGAAAATTTCTAAGGAAAATGGTCAACAATCTGAAATGTTGATAGTTTCTCTTTCCACAGATGTTGCTTGGCCTGCTAAGTACCTCTAAACTTTTTTCAGTTCTTGTTTCAGGTTGTCATCATCTACTGTGTTTTGCTTTTCAATTAAATTAGATTATGTTTGATTCCCAATGACTTTATGAGAGTAATACTGCAAGATTCTTCCATTAAAACTTCACTTAATCCACAATAAAAAGATTTCAAATTGTCATTAAACTTAAGACATGTGAATAATATTAAACCTAAATAATGCATAACTAATTGAGAACATTATTATTTTTGTAATGTATGGATCTGTTTCTTTGAGAGCAATGACTCCCCTTAGCACTACATATTGATCTGCTGTCTATACATGCACATCGATCTATTGTCTATGCATGTGCATTGCTCTCTCTTTCTCACTGCCATGTGAACACACCAGTTAAAGCCATCTCCTGTGTGTGTGCGCTTTTATTTAATTGATACGTAGTTGCACAACAAATTGGCGACAAGTACGACCTGAATGTCAGAAAATATCATGAACTGCATGGACAGTTACAGGATGAGACAGCAACAGTACAGAGAAGGCCGTCATGGATGCTAACAAAGGGATACGTGAGTAACTGCATAGTACACTGCGGAAGACACGACTAACAAACTTAAAGTGAAAATAATGAGGTGATCACTTTAGTCAGGAATGTTGACAAATTTGGTAGTACTAATGAAGGCTGGGAGTCGTATATCAAGAGGGTTGAACCATATTGGAAGGGGAACAACGTGGATGAGCAAAAGACAGTTCCCACGCTTCTAGCTTAATGGATGCTAGAACATACAGTCTCTTATGCGACCTAGTAACCCTTGAAAAGCCAGCAAAACATTTGACAAAATTGTTGCAATATACAAAATCACTTGAGCCCTAAAACCCCTGGTCATAGCTGAGAGATTCAGATTTTACAATATGAACCAGTCAAAGGATGAAAGCATTTCTGAATACATTGCAGAACTGTGCAAAATTTCCCAGTACTGTAACTTTAGAGACGGACATACTGATGCATTCAGGGACAGGCTTGTATGTAGCATGCACAGTCAAATCACTCAGAAGAGGCTACTGTCATAAAGAGATCTAACCTTAGAACGGGCATTGACCATTAGAGCTAGCAGCAAAGGACACAGAACTACAGAAAGGGAGTTTAGAATATGAAATGCACAAAATGCCCCTGAATGGTGCAAAAAGCCAAAAATGTTATTGATGTGGCAAATGACTTGGTTCGAAGAAAAAGTATGCGGGAAGTGTCACAGATAAGGACACAGAGAGAGAGTGCAAGGCGGACAAAAAGCTTGTCCAAAAAGAAAAACCACACCGACTGAAAAGTTCCAAACACAAAACTGAAAATGGAGCTGGATACAGGGTCAACTTTGTCTATAATTTCACAGGCTGACAACAGACTTCCAAATACCATTAGAGGAGACCTCAGTGATGCTAAAGACCTACACAGGAGAAAAGGTTTCTCCCAAAGGCAAAATAAAAGTGACTGTGACGTATGGAGGCCAATCACAGCAGTTAGAGCTTCGTGCTGAAAAGTGGAGAGCCAGCACTTTTCAGACATGAATGGTTGAGAAAAATGCAACTAGGCTGACACTCAAAGCTCTCAATATGGCATTAACAGACAACTGCAGCCCAAATGGTAGCACTAACCAGACACTGGAACAGCTGCTTAATGCTAATGAGAAGGTGTTTGAGCAGGGGATTTGTAAACTCAAAGGCATGAAGGCCAGAATTGAATTGAATGAAGCAGCAACACCAGGATTTCATAAAGCGTGTCTAGTATCTTACATGATATGTCCTAAAGTGGAAGCTGAACTTCAGAGCTTGGAGGCATCTAGAATTCTCTCAAAGGCTGAGTGGAGTGATTGGGCCATGCCCATTGTCCCAGTGATCAAGAAAGGTTAAGACTGGAGCCGTTCGCACATGTGAGGATTTCAAAGTGAGCATCAACCCTGTGCTGCGTGTTGTGCAGTATCCCCTGCCATGAATAAAATACATTTTTGCATCTTTAGCAAGTGGGGAGAAGTTTTCAAAGATTGACTTCTCACAAGGCTATCTGCAAATGGAGATCGAGGAGTCAAGCAGGAAGTTCTTCACAATCAACACTCACAAAGGACTGTTCCAGTAAAATGGTCTCGTTTTTGGTGTCGCATCAGCTCCAGCAATTTGGCAAAGAACAATGGACCAAGTGCTCCAAAGTATCTTAGGAACAAAATGTTACCTTGATGACATCACTGTGACTGGCAAGGGTGATGAAGAGCACCTCCAGAACCTTGGTAAAGTGTTTACAGGCTGAATGAGTATGGTCCATGTGCAAGGAGAGAGAGAAATGTGAGTTTTTCAAGAATAAAATCTCATATTGTAGACATGTCATTGACAAGCATGCCTTACATAAGACACAAGAGAAGACTGAGTTGTAGCCGTAGTTATCCCCGTAAGCTTCAGTTTTTCAGCAATTTCCTGCACCTCACCCTTTTTCGCAGAAACTAATGCCGCAGGGGGTGGTGATTCCTGAAAGTTCCTAACATCCATTGCTGCTGATTACCACACACAAACCAATCAAACAAAAAGGATTTTCCCTTTTCCAATCAGATCGAAAATTAAACAACCAATTAAGCTCTAATTTTGTTCAATCCCGGATGAGCCCCCACATATGTTATAAACCAGCAGCAACAGAGATGAATTTGAGTCGAGTTTTTATAAAACAAACAATGACATTTATTAACCTCTACTCAAATAAACATGGAACAGTAAATGAATGACTAACTTAAATGGATATTAACAGCGGTATGCAACAGATCTTATTGAAACACAGTCTTAAGGTGGTAATTTAATAAGTCCAAATGATTCCTGAAATATTCGAAAGGAGAAACTTCTCAAACCAGCTTGGGACCAGTCCCTGAAGTAAAGACATCACTGCTGACGCAGCTCCAGCCAAAATGCCTTGTCCGAAGTTATGACGCAGAATACGATTTCTCAAGTAACTGACCTTTCAACAAAGTGATCATGCACATCCCAAACCGTGTCAGGGTTAACAAAACGTGCATGCCACGTACAGATGGTTCCAAGTGTCAGTCACACCTGTAACGCGCCAAATGCCACTGGTTAACCCCAATCCTTTTGGGGTTCATTCGGAGCTGGAGATTCTTCACTCTTACCCCTTTTCTTCTCCGATGGCATAACTGCCAATGGTGGACTCCCAACAAAATGAACTATGCAACAACTGCTTCCCCTTATATACCAGTTGGAACATGCCATCACGTGACACCACATCACCCCACGGTCACAAGACAATTATATCATTCCAAGGGCACGAGACCATTACATCATTTCAATAGCATAAGACAATTACATCATATTCACGAGATACTCATGGGACAGGTAACAACACCAATACCTCTATGGACAAAAGTTTACGCTAGTGACAGACCACCAGCCCCTGGTGTCCATTTTCAACCCCAGGAAGGGATTTCACACAGACGTCCTGAAACTAGACCTCTGGAGGGAAGTACAGAATAAACAGCTCAGCCAGTTCAATCAGTAAAGAGCTTCGCGGTCGCCAAGTCTTTTTTATATCACCCCAGCCAACTCACAGGTGAAGTGTCGCCTCACCTGGAAGGACTATCTGGGGCCCTGAATGGTGGTAAGGGAGGAAGTGTCAGGGCTGATATACTGCGTCCGGTGCTCCTGATGTTGCCTTCTATATATTGGCGAAACTCGACGCAGACTGGGAGACCGCTTTGCTGAACACCTACGCTCTGACCGCCAGAGAAAGCAGAATCTCCCAGTGGCCACACATTTTAATTCCACACCTCATTCCCATTCTGACATGTCTATCCACGGCCTCCTCTACTGTAAAGATGAAGCCACACTCAGGTTGGAGAAACAACACCTTATATTCCGTCTGGGTAGCTTCCAACCTGATGGCATGAACATTGACTTCTCTAACTTCCGCTAATGCCCCACCTCCCCGTCGTACCCCATCTGTTATTTATTTATATACACACATTCTTTCTCTCTCTCCCCTTTTTCTCCCTCTGCCCCTCTGACTATAACCCTTGCCCATCCTCTGGGTTCCCTCCCACCTTGTCTTTCTCCCCGGACCTCCTATCCTATGATCCTCTCATATCCCCTTTGCCAATCACCTGTCCAGCTCTTGGCTCCATCCCTCCCCCTCCTGTCTTCTCCTATCATTTTGGACCTCCCCCTCCCCCTCTCAATTCTCTTACTAGCTCTTCTTTCAGTTAGTCCTGACGAAGGGTCTCGGCCTGAAACGTTGACTGTACCTCTTCCTAGAGACGCTGCCTGGCCTGCTGCGTTCACCAGCAACTTCGATGTGCGTTGTAAGGAATAAATCTGTCGGGGAATTATTTAGATAGAAATTAATCGAATTTCATTAGATATTTGAGGAAGAGCAATATGTGTAATTTGATAGCCGTCAGTGTTCAGGTTTATACTGTAAACACGAGGTAAACACCTAGACTCTGTCCGCCAGAGAAAGCAGGATCTCCCAGTGGCCACACATTTTAATTCCACGTCCCATTCCCATACTGACATGTCTATCCACGGCCTCCTCTACTGTAAAGATGAAGCCACACTCAGGTTGGAGGAACAACACCTTATATTCTGTCTGGGTAGCCTCCAACCTGACGGCATGAACACTGACTTCTCTAACTTCCATTAATGCCCCTCCTCCCCTTCTTATCCCATCCCTTATTTACTTATTATTTTTTCCTCTCTTTGTCCCTCTCACAATTACTCCTTGCCTGCTCTCCATCTTCCTTTGTGCTCCCCTCCCCCTTTCATTCTCCCTAGGCCTCCCGTTCCATGATCCTCTCCCTTCTCCAGCCTTGTATCCCTTTTGCCAATCAACTTTTCAGCTCTTAGCTTCATCCCTCCCCCTCCTGTCTTCTCCTATCATTTCGGATCTCTCCCTCCCCCCCCCCACTTCCAAATCTCTTACTATCTCTTCTTTCAGTTAGTCCTGACGAAGGGTCTCGGCCCGAAACGTTGACTGTGCTTCTTTCTATGGACGTTGTCTGGCCTACTGTGACCCACCAGCATTTTGTGTGTGAGGTTTATATTGTGCTGGGTTTAATTAATTAATCAGGACACCTGCAATATAAATTTACTTTCTGGTCCAGTTTTGTGCTGAGAACCAACAGAGTTCAGGAATTGATTACAGTGATATTACTGTGAGGTGCTGCTCTGTTGAAATCAGAGTGAAATCTACATGTACAATTTAACATTGAGCGTATTCAGGACAACTGTGATGATCACATGCCATCTCCACTTCTGCACACCAGAATCCAAAAGCAACACTTATTTTTCAGCCTCTCGATTAAGCCAATATCTTTGCAGCAATTCTGGGGCAAATGAATTAAAAAGTTTTTCTTTGTTTACCTAAGCTTTCAGATTCTGAGAGTTGGCTTGCAAACAGAAAGTGTGCAATCCAAGTCTACCCATCTTGAAAACCTTAACATTGTTCTTAACCTTTTCTTTTCCCAACAATTAGAGAGCAAAGCTCTCTCCCACAACTAAAAAAGCAAAGATGAGGAAAGATTTTATGCTGTAGAATTTCTTCAAGCTTTTTCATACATTAGGCACGTAACAAAATAGTATGAGAATGTTTCAATAATAGCATTCAGTTGAATGAGTAGAAATATCAAGCTAAATAAAAAGCAGTTTTGTTCAGACCAATATTTTAAATAGTTTGAATATTATTAAAAACATTTAAAATATTATCACTCACTGTTACACAGAGAGAAACAATTCGAAGAGAAAACAATAAAGTAAAGAAATCTCAAATACAGAATGAGCTACAAATAAAATCACAAGGCAAGATGAGTAACTACCAGCAGTGGAATGAGAGATATACATCTGACAGTTTTTCGTTTAAGCCATTGCTAAAACTTACATTCCAACCCAAGGTAAAACAACATCTTTTCCTTCTTTGATGAATTGGTGAACTTGCTGTTTAAACTGTTGATATAAAGTGGTCAAATTTTGTCTTTTATTGTGCTTGTTCCTCTTCCAAATACCCAAAGGTGTACTTAATGCTGCTCCTATGTTTCATTTTGCTACTGTCTGCCATTAATTCTTTCCTCAGCTATTAATTTAATGTTTTGTGAAAAATTACAGTAATCGTCCAAAGAATTCCTATGTACAATTTGCACTTTCCATTACAAAGTAATGTCGTTAATCTATACAGTATACTGCAGTTAACAGAAAGAATGGCCCAAAGCAATTTTGCCTAATGTCTACAAAGAGGCACTTCTATCAGTGTTACTGTATTGTACCAAGGATAGTAACCCTAAGTAATTTTCCTTCCCTGACTAATTTTGCCGCCATATTCAGATTCCATCATCTGAGGCCTTTTTATCTCCTCCCATCACCTATCAGACTGTTACTAATTCCATCTGCCTATTACCCCTCCTTACCTAGATATAACTATCACGACAAGTCTTGCTCCATCACTTTCCCCTCACTCCTTTACAATGGCCATTCCTGTTTTTCTTTCAGTCCAGGTAAAGGGTTGAGAGAAATACCTATGTCAGGGTGCTGTTCATTGACTACAGCTCACATTTAACATAACCATTCCTACAGTTCTGATGGAAAAGCTCCAGAACTTGGATCTCTGTACCTCCCTCTTCAACTGGATCCTCAGCTCCCCAACTGGAAGACCACAATTTGTGTGGATTGGAAATAACACCTCCACCTTGCTGACAATCAGCACTGGTGCACCTCAGGGAAATGAGCTTTGCCCACTGCTCTACTCTCTCCACACCCATGGTTGTGTGGCTAAGCACAGCTCAAATGCCATCTATAAATTTGCTGATGATACAACTATTGTTGTGTGTGCGTGTGTGTGTGTATATATATGTATATCTCTCTCTCTCTCTCTCTCTCTCTCTCTCTCTCTCCACACTCAGCACAGATGTTCCTGTACACAATTCCTGCAACTTGGTAGTGCCACTCAGTGTATGCTGTCTCTGTCTGCAACTTGCACCCTACGATGTGCTGGGTAGTTTCAGCAGCTTCCTTACACAGTCTGCATCTTCTGTCTTGCCTGGTGTGATAGTCCCTGCTTCTATTACTCTTGTGCTCAGCGCCGGTCCTTGTGCAGCCATGAGCGATGCCTCTCTGTGGTCCCTCAGCACTGCCATTTCCAGCCATTAGTAGGACTTCCTTATGTCAGCCACCTCTGATATCTGGCAACGAAATATCGCATGCAGTGGCTCGTTCTGCCTTGGCCTCTGGTCTTCTGGCTCTGCTTCACCAACTCCCTACCCACTGTCAGAGATATTCTCCTCACAGATCGTCCTTGGGGGTCATCTTCCTGATATACTCGTGGCTGCTTCGTATTTCTTGCATGACTGTGGCGTTGACACTTCCAAGTCCCTCTCCTCCTCTTTTATTCCAGCTGATGTACAGTCACTCACCATTGGACTTTGGATGGAATCCTTCATGTATTGTTTGTAGTTTCTGGGTCTTGATGTCAGCGGCTTCCAGTTTGTTCCTTGGCCAGCACACTATTGTGGCTGTGTATCTGATGAACGGTAGGACGATGGTGTTGATGGCTCTGATCTTGTTCTTCCCACTCAGCTGGCTTCTTAGGAGCTCTCTCATTCTTTGGAGGTACTTGGATGTTGCAGCCTTCCTTGTGTCCTCAATCATGCCTTCTATGTGCCTGCAGGATCCCCAGGAATTTGTAGCTGTCCTGTGCATCTGTTATGTGGCCTTCAGGTAACTCGACTCCTTCAGTCTTGATGAGTTTGCCTCTTTTCACTACCATCCGGCTGCACTTTTCCAGTCCAAATGACATCCCGATGTCTCTGCTGTGCACCCTTGTCAGGTGGATCGGGCGCATGGGTACTGCTGCAGCAAATACAAAGAAAATTTCACAACATATCCGGTGATATTAAACTTGATCCTGAAACATTGATTTCCCTCCACGACTTTGGATAAAGGAATTGTTAACGGACTGGAAACAAAGTAAGAATTAATATGCCATTTTGAGGATGGCAAACGGCATGTTGTGGTGTCCCACAAGGACTGGTGTTCACTGCCAGCTGTTTACAATCTATATTAATGTTTGATGAAAAATAGTGTAATTGATCCAAATTTACTAATGCAAAGTTGTGATGAAGCAGCAAAAAGTTGACAAAGAAAATGATGAGTGAATAGGCAAGACAGAAACAGCTGTGTATTTTAGTAGGAAGAAAAGAAAAAACTGAAAATGGTGAGTAATTAGTGAATATTGATGTATAGATCATGATACACAGAATATAAACTGACAGACAATTAAGGAGACAACAATATCATAACTTTTATAGCAAGGGAATTGGAATATACAAGTAAAATTCTGAACTGGATAGTTAAGTAAGATGCTAAGAAGTTACAAATTTCTTGCTGGATAGTCTAGAGCTAGTTGGGTGTATGTCAGGGTAAGAAGTTACCCTGTTCTACAGATTTGTTAAGTACGGCCACAGAAAAAGACTCTCAGGGTTTCATGTGGTGACATGTATGTACTCAGATAGGAACAGTGACTTTGACTTTGTTAGAGAGGTGGTTAGGAAAATATTTGTAATCAGTAGGTTAGAAGTCCTTGGAATTTTCTACATTGTTTCATACTTTCAAGGCTAAGAGACAGTGTCTTGGACACCAAGGATAGGATTAGTAAAAGCAGGTGGAAAAATGGACATACGTCAGTTGTAATCTCAATGATACTGGAGCAGGCTTGATGGGCCATGCAGTTTACCTCTACTTCTATGATTCCATGTTCTTCAACCACATTTAGTGTTGATTCCATATTAGGGAAAGGATACAAGGGGAATTTGTGGATATGCAAAAGAGATTTATTAGAATGAGAGGTTAAAACCATCACGAAAGATTAAACAGGTTAGCCCTCTTATATAGAAGATACCAAAATGTTGTTACTGTAGAGGTCATCAAGGTCAATAGGATAAATGGCATGGGAGAGCAGAGGAAGAGTCCATAATTCATTGATAAATCCTATACAGAATTCCAAAGAAACTTCTTCACTAGAGAATATCTAAAATACAGAATCTACTACCACAGAGAACAGTTGTGGAATTCAAGAGAACTCTTGTCAAATAGGACATGTTAATTAATTCAGAAAATAATGAGCAAGTGGTAATTCACGCTGAGTACAAACACTAGTGACAAATCTGTTAGGACAATGGCCTGTTTCTTTGTCACATTTGCAAACTGTGGATTGCAGCTTTTGTTATTAATTCCCAGTAATCCAACTAAAGAGTTAACGGGACTTTAGTGGTAATGCCAGAACTGAACTCAAAGCACCTCCATGAGGTTGCATCTCATGAACAGTAGTTTCATATGAAAAAACAAATAAATAAATCTTTATGACAGAGGAAAAAGATTCTTAAAAGATATGAACATTTCATTTTATCTAGATGTGTCTATTTGATCGACAAAATGCTCATTAAAACCAAAATGTAGTTTCAGGACCTGAACACAATTCAAAGGCTGCAGAGTTTTAAATCTTTAATACCCAGCAAGACAGAGCTCATCCCACCACCCACAATGGGCAATTAAATAAAAATGATGTTATTCATTGGATAAAAATACATTGTCCATAATGCTGTTCATATTTTGTTCACATATAGAGAACTATTGATTTCATCTTTGGCAACACTCATTATTTTAAATATCATAGCAAGTAAGCAGCTATGATAACACTTAATGTTTGTTATGCACCAGTCCTAAACATTGGCATGCATTGCATTTATAAAGACAAAACGATTTTCACACTAACTTATTTGTTCCATATTGCTGCTTGATCATTTGGAGGAAACCAGTACTTTCAGGACCTAGATTCTTTCTTGACTCAGTGACTACAAAGATCTCAGGAATGGTAAAATGAATAAAATTATTACCACTGGCTGACTAGAGAGGACATAAAAAATTCATCTCGCAAATATTAGACCTCCTCAGATGGCTTCATGGTTTAGATGAGTTATACTTAGAAAGGCCTCCTCTACACATACTCCCAAAACCCTGATCCCAAGTAAATATTCCCATAACTAATGTCATATTTCACTCATGCCATCCACTTGTCTTCTCTCAGTGAAACTGGTAATTTAGTGCTATAAATTCAGAATTAGGATGAATTTTATCTTATGACCCCTGCCCCCAAAATGGGCAGTATTGCTGAAGCTTGCTTAATTTCAAACTCTTATGGAAAAAAAGGAGACCTCCATCCTTCAGTTTTGAGTACAGATTCTGGAGGTGAATGAGCGCTGCTCTAAGCTAACTGTACCACCCGGTTTTCTTTGAGCGGTACTTTTTCCAAAACTCACTTATAAACCATAGAGTATTTGCTGTCTTGGTGGAATAACAAAAAGATACAACAATCTGAATGTATGGGAGAACGAAATTCTTAAGATTATCTGGTATTCAATTTCAGTATTATTCCTGCAAAGATGTTGTAAGAAATTACAGTGATAAACATAAGCTTTGTGAACATACTGCTGAATTATAATATTCTTGATAATTTAATGAGTTTGTTATTCAAGCATTACACAAGTTTCAGTTATCGTTAAACTGGTTATAAACAAATTAAAAAGCAGTGGAACCACATTTCCATTGACACCTGGCTGAGGATGTTTGTAACTGCTACATTCCCCGCTGTGAAAGGATATTCTACCTTTATGACCAAAACAACAGACATTGTGTTTTATTAGGCCGAACATGCTGAAGCAGAATGGAATGCAGGACTGAAATGAATGTTTGCGCTCCCTAATAACTGAATTAATGAAAACTCAAACTTGAAGAAAGGCCATGCTGCAGTTACATAACCATAAAAACATTAGAAATTAATCATTTCTTTTATCCTGATTAGTGAACACATAATTTGTTAGAGTGAAATGCACTTTTACCAAAGCAGTGAAACTCCTAGTTCAGATGTTCCTTGTGATTTCACCCATACAAGCACCAAGAAGCAACAATGATTTTTCTCCAAAAATAAACAGGCAGACTATTATTTAAATGGGGAAAGAATTCAAAGTTCTGAGATGCTACGGGACTTGGGAGTCCTCGTACAGGATACCCTTAAGGTTAACCTCCAGGTTGAGTCGGTGGTGAAGAAGGCGAATGCAAGGTTGACATTCATTTCTAGAGGAATAGAGTATAGGAGCAGGGATGTGATGTTGAGGCTCTATAAGGCGCTGGTGAAACCTCACTTGGAGTACTGTGGGCAGTTTTGGTCTCCTTATTTAAGGAAGGATGTGCTGACGTTGGAGAGGGTACAGAGAAGATTCACTAGAATGATTCCGGGAATGAGAGGGTTAACATATGAGGAACGTTTGTCCGCTCTTGGACTGTATTCCTTGGAGTTTAGAAGAATGAGGGGAGACCTCATAGAAACATTTTGAATGTTGAAAGGCATGGACAGAGTGGATGTGGCAAAGTTGTTTCCCATGATGGGGGAGTCTAGTACGAGAGGGCATGACTTAAGGATTGAAGGGCACCCATTCAGAACAGAAATGCGAAGAAATTTTTTTTAGTCAGAGGGTGGTGAATCTATGGAATTTGTTGCCACGGGCAGCAGTGGAGACCAAGTTATTGGGTGTATTTAAGGCAGAGATTGATAGGTATCTGAGTAGCCAGGGCATCAAAGGTTATGGTGAGAAGGCGGGGGAGTGGGACTAAATAGGGGAATGGATCAGCTCATGATAAAATGGCGGAGCAGACTCGATGGGCCGAATGGCCGACTTCTGCTCCTTTGTCTTATGGTCTAAGTCACATTTAAGGTAACCATTAGAAATAATGAGATGGACATGGGATGATTTACTCTGTATCCTCCACATTGGAAATGGCAGCACACGAGATTATTTTACCATTGTCTCACAAATTGACTTCTGGAGACCTAAAACCCTATATTTACACTCAGTGGCCACTTTATTAGGCACCTCCTGTATCTAACAAAGTGGCCACCAGGTGCATGTTCATGGTCTTCTGCTGCTGTAGCCTGTCCGTTTCAAGGTTCAATGTGTTGTGCCTTCACACAACACTGTTCTACACACCACTTTTTAATGTGTGTGGTTATTTGAGTTATTGTTGTCTTCCTATAGTCTTGACTAGTTTGGCCATTCTCCTCTGACTTCTCTCATTAACAAGGCTATTTGGCCACAGAACTGGTGCCCACTGGATGCTTTTTGATTTGTTTTGCACCGTTCTCTATAAACTCTAGAGACTACCGTGTGTGAAACTCCCAAGAGATCTGCGGTTTCTGAGATACTCAAACCACCCTGTCTGACACCAGCAATCACTCCATGGTCAAAATCACCAAGATCATGTTTCTTCCCCTTCCTGATATTTGGTCTGAACAACAACTGAACTTCTTAAACATGTCTGCGTGCTTTTATGCAGTGAGTCGTGCCACATGATTGCTGATTAGATATTTGCATCAACAAGCAGGCGAATAGGTGTACCTAATAAAGACCATAGACCAGAAGGACCAGGAGCAGAATTAAGCCATTTGGCCCATTGAGTCTGCTCCGCCATTCAATCATGGCTGATTCTTTATTCGCGTTCCTCAGCCACACTCCCACTGAAGTGGCCACTGAATGTGTTCAGTCTGTTCCTTCTACTTGGTTATCAATCAGTGTGAAAAGAACATTTCAGCTACTTTCCATGCAACACACAGTATGTACTGTGCTATTTGTTTAAAAATCATCTCTTACATTTTAATCACTGCCTCAAAAGAGGAAGGTTAAATAAATCATGCTTACCAAACAGACAAGGAGAAATATTCTGCTTAAAATTCTGAAAATGGTGCAAAAAATGCAACTATATATAAACTATATACAAATTAAGTATTATGACATGCTTAAACAAACTGATGTTGTAAATACATTACACTTGGGGCAGTGCTGGAAAGACCAAAGTATAAATTTTTCAGAAAAATCTGTGTCTCAGACCCTGTATATAAATGTTACAGAAGTGCTTAGCATTTATTTTGTATTGTTAATTTTAAATTGAAAAGTGATCAATATATTTTATACTTGTTAAGATATACGCATTGCCAGAATTTATTGTTCAACTCTCGTTGCCCTGAGAATGGCTATGACCCGCCTACTTGAACTGCTGTTGTCTGTTGTCCTGGCAGAAAAAAGTATTCCACAGTGCTGTTGGAGAGGGTGTTCCAGGATTTAGACCCAGCAACAATAAAGGACCAGTGATATAAATCAGGAATATGTAGGAGACCTTGTCCCCATTCCAACCTCACTCCTTCGGAACGCTCTGCTCTCCACTCCCTCCGCACTAATCCTAACCTTATTATTAAACCCGCCGATAAGGGGGGTGCTGTTGTAGTCTGGTGTACTGACCTCTACCTTGCCGAGGCACAGCGACAACTCGCGGATACCTCCTCTTATTTACCCCTCGATCGTGACCCCACTAAGGAGCACCAGGCCATTGTCTCCCACACCATCACCGACTTTATCCGCTCAGGGGATCTCCCATCCACTGCTACCAACCTTATAGTTCCCACACCCCGTACTTCCCGTTTCTACCTCCTACCCAAGATTCACAAACCTGCCTGTCCTGGCTGACCTATTGTCTCAGCTTGGTCCTGCCCCACCGAACTCATTTCTGCATACCTCGACACTGTTTTATCACCCCTTGTTCAATCCCTTCCGACCTATGTTCGTGACACTTCTCACGCTCTTAAACTTTTCGATGATTTTAAGTTCCCTGGCCCCCACCGCTTTATTTTCACCATGGATGTCCAGTCCTTATATACTTCCATCCCCTATCAGGAAGGTCTCAAAGCTCTACGCTTCTTTTTGGATTCCAGACCTAATCAGTTCCCCTCTACCACCACTCTGCTCCGTCTAGCGGAATTAGTCCTTACTCTTAATAATTTCTCCTTTGGCTCCTCCCACTTCCTCCAAACTAAAGGTGCAGCCATGGGCACCCGTATGGGTCCTAGCTATGCCTGCCTTTTTGTTGGGTTTGTGGAACAATCTATGTTCCGTGCCTATTCTGGTATCTGTCCCCCACTTTTCCTTCGCTACATCGACGACTGCATTGGCGCTGCTTCCTGCACGCATGCAGAACTCGTTGACTTTATTAACTTTGCCTCCAACTTTCACCCTGCCCTCAAGTTTACCTGGTCCATTTCCGACACCTCCCTCCCCTTTCTAGATCTTTCTGTCTGTCTCTGGAGACAGCTTATCCACTGATGTCTACTATAAGCCTACTGACTCTCACAGCTATCTGGACTATTCCTCTTCTCACCCTGTCTCTTGCAAAAACGCCATCCCCTTCTCGCAATTCCTCCGTCTCCGCCGCATCTGCTCTCAGGATGAGGCTTTTCATTCTAGGACGAGGGAGATGTCTTCCTTTTTTAAAGAAAGGGGCTTCCCTTCCTCCACTATCAACTCTGCTCTTAAACGCATCTCCCCCATTTCACGTACATCTGCTCTCATTCCATCCTCCCGCCACCCCACTAGGAATAGGGTTCCCCTGGTCCTCACCTACCACCCCACCAGCCTCCAGGTCCAACATATTATTTTCCATAACTTCCGCCACCTCCAACGGGATCCCACCACTAAGCACATCTTTCCCTCCCCCCCCCTGCATTCTGCAGGGATCGCTCCCTACACAACTCCCTTGTCCATTCGTCCCCCCCATCCCTCCCCACTGATCTCCCTGCTGGCACTTATCCGTGTAAGCAGAACAAGTGCTACACATGCCCTTACACTTCCTCCCTTACCACCATTCAGGGCCCCAAACAGTCCTTCCAGGTGAGGCATCACTTCACCTGTGAGTCGACTGGGGTGATATACTGCGTCCGGTGCTCCCGATGTGGCCTTTTATATATTGGTGAGACCCGACGCAGACTGGGAGACCGCTTTGCTGAACGTCTACGCTCTGTCCGCCAGAGAAAGCAGGATCTCCCAGTGGCCACACATTTTAATTCCACATCCCATTCCCATTCTGACATGTCTATCCACGGCCTCCTCTACTGTAAAGATGAAGCCACACTCAGGTTGGAGGAACAACACCTTATATTCCGTCTGGGTAGCTTCCAACCTGATGGCATGAACATCGACTTCTCTAACTTCCGCTAATGCCCCACCTCCCCCTCGTACCCCATCTGTTACTCATTTTTATGCACACATTCTTTCTCTCACTCTCCTTTTTCTCCCTCTGTCCCTCTGAATATACCTCTTGCCCATCCTCTGGGTCACCCCCCCCCCCGTCTTTCTTCCCGGACCTCCTGTCCCATGATCCTCTCATATCCCCTTTTGCCTATCACCTGTCCAGCTCTCGGCTCCATCCCTCCCCCTCCTGTCTTCTCCTATCATTTTGCATCTCCCCCTCCCCCTCCAGCTTTCAAATCCCTTACTCACTCTTCCTTCAGTTAGTCCTGACGAAGGGTCTCGGCCTGAAACGTCGACTGCACCTCTTCCTATAGATGCTGCTTGGCCTGCTGCGTTCACCAGCAACTTTGATGTATGTTGCTTGAATTTCCAGCATCTGCAGAATTCCTGTTGTTTATATGTAGGAGATAGTGTTTCCAAGCACCTGCTACTCTTTCCTTATTGGAGATTTTGGGTCAAAACCCTGTATCAGAACACTCCATAATTTTGATGTTGTGATGAAGGAAAGGCCAATGTTGAAGCAGCCAAAGCTGGTTGGCCTAGAACACTGCTCTGATGAACCCTTGCAGAGGTGTATAAAGTAAAGAAAACCTTCCCCCTTTCTACAATTCCTGCCATTGAAATGTTTTGTTTGATGCCCATTGATGTTCACGGCCCCTTGCTGCCGTATCAGATCAAATCCTGCCTAGATACAAGGACAGTCATTCATACCTCACTACAAATTGGAAATTCAGTGCTTTGGAGGATTTGATGAATTCTGAACACAGGTAATCGTGAAAAGAAAAGCAAACTGTATTAATGAATAAGTACCACTTGAACATGTCTTCCATCACCTTATTGATGATTGAGGGTGTAACATGCTGTAAGGTTTCACTGCTGTGTAACATGCTGTAAGGTTTCACTGATAATGTAATGGTTTCTATGTAGCAGCAATGTTTGGGTTATGACTAGGGATAACAGGGTTTGGAATGCTGTTGTTCTTTCTTGAGAGCTGGAAGAAAGATTTTCATGGTCATTTGGTGGGGAGAGATGAGGAGAGAAGACGCAAATGGAGAGAGTTGGTAGACCGCCAGACGGGATGGACTTGGAGCGAGGGTCCAAAGGGCAGCGACAATCAGAGGAGGCCGATGGTGGACAATCGGCTTATCTGTGAACTCCAACATTGCGCAACAGACTGTTTAACAAGATTGGGCCCTTTTTTTCATTTCTTTACTAATCATATAGTCAAAGTAAGAATGATAAAGCCTAATCATTAATCGCATATTGTGTACTGTTTGTTGTTTCGGGGTACTGATTTGTAACAGGGGACACATCATGCAGCATCCACCCAAACGAGATTTCTTAAGTTTGGCCAGGCCAGGGGCCATCACCCCCCCATATTAAGCCACTGGCCAAAGCAAGAGTTGTAAGGGTACACCGAATGGATTATACTGAGATGGATTAGATTTGCCCTATTTTTGTGAACAGGGCATTGGAGGGTTATTTTCCACCAATATCCTGTTAGATACCAGTTCTGTTCAGACATCTTGCTCAGGAACAGCTAGTTCTTGACTGCAGGTTTTGAGTACTGTGGCCCTACAGCCGTTGAGATCCCGAGAGCGATGCCGTCTGGAGCTATGCTCCCTGTAGGGTCACCCATGGCGGTAAGGTCGAGGGTGAGGTCCCTGACAAAGAACAAACCAACCAAGACCTCAATGGTGGAACAGGTGGACGAAGTTACTTCGAACTCAATGGCTGTGAAGGTGGATGAAGGCTGCAACAAATCCATCAGCTCCAATCGTCGTGGTTTCCATGCCACTGGAATGAGTTGGTTGATTTGTGAAGTATCGTGTGCTTCTTGGAGTGCAACATCAAGTACACGTTAAACAAATACACACACAGGCGTCTTCACTCTGTGGGCCACTTCTTCAAATCTTTCGGCAATCGGGGGAGGGCGACAGGAGCAATAGACCATCATCCTCGACCTCGAGGGATAGCCACGACGACGATGACAGCCTTTGTTGTATCAAGTCACCTCCGCTATTTCTTCATTACACGTGGAGTAATTGAAAATGACCAGTGACTGGATTCTGCAATGGGTGGGATCTCCGGAGAAGTAGAAGTCAATTATCCATTTGGTATTTCTGGCTGAACATTGCTGACTCACCCTGTATGTTCAGTAGTATTTTAAATTACCAATTAAAACAAATATAAATACACCACCACCAAAGGCTTGTCTACCAAGCAGCCAGACAAAGAGGATCTAAATTTGGTCACCAGGCTGGATTGAATTAGTGGATATTAACCAGGGCACAGGGAGATTAGTGCTGAAGCAATTGGATTTAGCAAGGGCAGATTAGTAAAGGAGAGAGAACGGGATGAGAATTATTTGCTCACTGTTGGCAAAGAAATGAGTAGGAATTAAAGTTGGAAAGTCATTCCTCATGCCGTGGGGTCACCTGTATGCAGCCGCTCAGGACAGAGGCAGACTCACTGCTCTATGCTGGCATTGGTGCTACCCTCCAGATTTCTCGACAAGCTGGGCTATGTTCGTCTGCAGACTGCTGTGGGCTTGCTCTTGCTGACAATAATCATGGACTTGAGACTTGGGCTATGTTGTTTATTTTTTGTATGACTAAATGTTTACGGCTATCATATACTAGAACTGCAAGTGCCATAGGGCAGAAGAGACTGTCGTTGCTATTACTGAGGAGAAGGTGCTTAGGAAGCTGAAAAGTCTGAAGGTAGATACCTGGACCAGGTGAACTATAACACAGGGTTCTGAAAGAGGTAGCTGAAGAGATTGTAGAGGCACTTAATAATGGAATCACTAGATTCTGGAATGGTTCTGGAGGACTGGAAAATTGCAAATGTAACTCCACTTTTTAAGAAGGCAGGGAGGCAGAATAAAGGAAATTATAGACCAGTTAGCCTGACTTCGGTGGTTGGAAAGATGCTGGGGTTTATCAACAATGAAGTTTCAAGGTACTTGGAGGCATATGATAAAATAGACAAAAGTCAGCATGGTTTCCTTAAGGGGAAATCTTACCTTATAAATCTGCTGGAATACTTGGAGGAAATAACAGGCAGGATTGACAAGGAATGTCAGTGGATGTTGTTTGTTTGGGTTTTCAGAAGGTCTCTGACAAGGTGTCACACTTGAGGCTGTTTAAACATGAAAAGAGCCCATGATATTACAGCAAGATAGAAGATTGGCTGATTGGCAGGAGGTAAAGAGATAGAATAAAGGGGGCCTTTTCTGGTTGGCTGCCAGTGACTAGTGGTGTGCCACAGAGGTTCTTTTCACGTTATATATCAAGAGATTTTGATTAAGGAATTAATAGATTTGTGGCCAAGTTTGCAGACGATGCAAATACAGGTGGTGGGGCAGGGATTCGTGAGGAAGCAGGGATCCGCCCAAGGATTAGGACAGATTGGGAGAACAGGCAAAGAAGTGGCAGATAGAATATATAGTCGGGAAGTGTATGGTCATGCACTTTGGTAGAAGGAATAAAAGCGTGGGCTATTTTCCAAATGGGGAGAAAATTCAGAAATCAGAGGTGCAAAACAGACTTGGAAGCCCTGGTGCAGGATTCACTAAAGGTTCACTTGCAGGTTGAGTCTGTAGTAAGGAAGCAAATGCAATGTAGACATTCATTTCAGGAGGACTAGAATATATAGGCAAGAATGTAATGTTGAGGCTTTAAAAGATATTGGTCAGAACTCACTTGAAGTATTGAGAGCAGTTTTGGGGCCTATATCTAAGAAAAGATATGCTAGCATTGGAGAAGGTCCAGAGGAGGTTCACAAGAATGATTCCAGTTTCTAAGATATTCAAACCTCCCCGTCTGGTACCAACAATTATTCCACGGTCAAAGTCACTTAGGTTACATTACTTCCCCATTCTGAAGTTTGGTCTGAACAACTGAACCTTTTGACCATGCCTGCATGTTTTTATGCACTGCATTGTTGCCACATGACTGGCTGATTAGATATTTGCATTAATGAACCGATGTACCTGTGTACCTAATAAAGTAGGTCCACTGAGTGTGCACTGAAACACCAAACCATGCAACTTAGAGCATTGTTAAAGTAAGAACAAGACAGTCATTTATGAGCAGTAACAGATTATTATCTAACAATTGTTTATGTGCAAAGAATTCCCACTAGTTATCAATTGTTGTCAATTAAGCTCAATTGCAGAGAAAACCTTTATTTTTGGATTGTCATGGCATCAGTAATATCCAAGGTCCCTCAACACTCAGTTTGGATACAAGTTCAGGATGGTTGGTGACTAGTCTGCATCATGTCAGGGGTTTGGGGGCTGAGGGTATCAAAGCCTGGCACAAATGAATGGTTGACAGTATGAGAATACTGGGTCTGCATTTTGATGGAGTTGGGATACTGGTATCAGTTCTCAACAAGTCTTACAATTAAATTGCTTCAGGTTTCCCCCAAATCCAAAATCTTCTATGGAATCTTCTGGATTTTGAAGTACTGTATTTAATTTGGAATGTATTCCATTTTTCTATCAATCATGTGCCCATCTAACAGTTTCTTAAAAGTCCCTGATGTATCTGCCTGTATTGCCAACCCTGGCAGTGTGTGCCATGCATGCACACACTGTATAAAAAAAACTCTGGCAACCTCCCCTATACTTTCCTCCCAATACCCTAACATCAAGACATCCTAGCAATGTTTTCCCACTTATGCCATTCAATTAGCAGCTCTCTGCTTCTAAGTAAGCAAAGGTTTATTTGTCCCCAAGGACATTGCTTCCACCGGGAATAAAGAGCTTACTTTAAAATAAAATTAAGACTTTAGATTAGAGTCTGGAAAAAGGATTATAATTTCCAAATGTAAGTATTTAGAAGCTTTAATATAATTAAAAATAAAGTGCAGAGAAATTGTTACTAATTTTATGTGCAGAGAATTTTGAAATTCAGAGAATAAGATTCAATAAAAAGGAAAGCAAAAATTATACGCTGTTTAAAAACTTGGGTGCTACCTTCAATAACATTTCAGGGTTTTACTGCCTTTCGAGAAGGGTGGAGTGGGATCCAGGATCAGCCATGATGGTGGAGCAGTCTCAGTGGATTGAATGGCCTAATTCTGCTCCTCTTTCTTATGTAGACAATTAGGCAACATGGACTTCAGGATCTAATTCATCAACTACTAACAAAGTCACTTGTTTGTAGTTACTGCAAAAAGCAATTGAACTACTTAACGTCTCCCTGATAGTTGTACAACTGTAAATTGCTCACCAATATCTGTTGTTTTATATATATATATATACACACATAAAAAAGTACTGAACAATTTAGCCATCCCTAATACTAAAAGATGAACTGATTATTGCAACAGCAATATTCCATTTACTGGAGGCAACTTCAAAGCTTTCTAGTGGAATAAAACTTGGCAGGGTTACAATCAGTAATTGAATCGACAGAGATGAAAAAGACAAAACATGAGAAAATCTGCAGATGCTGGAAATCCGAGCAACACACACAAAATGCTGGAGGAACTCAGCAGGTTTCAGACAAGACCCTTCATCAAGACTGGAAGAAAAGATGAGAAGTCAGCATAAGAAAGTGGAGGAGGGAAAGCAAGAAGCCGTTGACAGGTGAGTGAACTGTACAGCATGTGGCAATATAGTTTGTGCAGGAAACCAGGACAGGAAGAATGGATGCTTCACATGCTATGATATAATTTTAAGGGAGAATGGCACAGCTATTCAGAAACCAAACACATTTTGTCACAGGAACATGCAAATATGTCAGGTTTATCAGTCCATTTAATACACAAATACGATCCGTGCATTTATACAATGCTTTGTAAAAGTATTCACCCCCAATCCTTTGTTCGCATAAATGAGTATTACAACCAAGGATTTGGATCAATTTAACTGAGTATTTTTATTTGTGAATCATATGCTTATTTTTACACAGCAGAGCCCAAAAATGGAAAAAATTTTGTGAAGCATGAAAAACTAATAATTAAAAAACTGGATGTCAGCCAGTTCAAAAGTATTCATACACCCCTTACTCAGTAATTAGTTGAGCCACCTCTCACAGCTATTACAGCCTGTAGTCTTTTTGGGCAAGTCTCTATTAGCTTTTAACGACGTGAAGGAGCAAGATTTGCACATTCCTCCTTTCAAAGTTGTTCAAGGTGTGCAGATTAGTTAGGGAGCAGTGTTGGACAGTAATCTTGAGGTCTTGTCAGAGATGTTTGATCAGGTTAAGGTCAGGACTCTGACCGGGCCACGCAAGGACATCAATTTTCTTCATTTGAAGCCACTCAGTGGTTGCTGTGGCAGTGTGATTTGGGCCGTTGTCCTGATGAAAGATGAACTTCCTCCCCAGTTTAAGCTTTCTGAAAGAGGCCATCAAGTTTTTACCCAGGATCTCCATTTAGCAGCATTAATCTTTCCATTAATCCTGACAAGACCTCCAGTCCCTGCTGCTGAAAAGCTTCCCCACAGCGTGATGCTGCTTTCCTATATTTTACAGAAGGATGATGTTACCTGGCTGATGCGCAGTATTAGATTTACACCACACATATCGCTTAGTGTTGAGGTGAAAAAGTTCCACTTCAGTCTTATGCGACTACAAGACCTTCTTCCACATCTTTACCGCATCTTCTAAGTGATTGCAAGGTCCTTATGGGGAAAGAAATGTTTTTTATAAAATCAGGGTATCTTCCTTGTCACTCTTCCAGACATACCCTTTTTGTACAAGGCATTAAATTTGTAAAGTCATGAACTTCATCTCCAGTTGCAGCCTTTGACTTCTGCAGCTCATTCAGAGTGACTGTTGGTGTCACAGTAACCTCTCTTACAAATGCCATTCACCTCCGGTGACCAACTTTAGAGGGCAGTCTGACCTGGGCAGTTAGACTGTGGTTTCATATTTTTCCACTTTTTCCTCAACAGACTGCACTGAGTCCAAGATTTGTTCAGTGTCTTTGAGATTATATTGTACCCTTCCCCAGATTTGAGATTCTCTATTATCATTTTCCGGACTTCCATTGAACGCTCATCTTCATTTTGGTTTAGTCTGTTGAAAATCTACCATACTATTGGACCTTACAGAGAGAGGGAATATTTATTCATGTGACCCTCCAATTTCCTACATCAACAAATTGGGTGAGTTGATATGTATATTACACCTGAAGAAAGTTAGTGTAGATGACACACGGGATGAATACTTTTGAAGTATCAATTTTTTGAAAAAAAATTTAATAAATTGTTGACAGATTTTAGAATTTTTCTTTTGATTTGACATGATTCACAATGTTTTGTAGGATAGCTCAAAATCTCATTTCAGTGTATTTGAAATTTAGAAAATGAGAGAATAAAATGTGAACATGAGAAAATCTGCAGTTGCTGGAAATTCAAGCAACACACAAAATGCTGGTGGAATGCAACAGGCCAGGCAGTGTTTATAGGAAAATGTGAAATTAGTTGTAGGGGCAGAATACCTTTTCAAGGCACAGTATAGTATCTCTTAGCAAGTCATAGTAGGATATCAGATTCTTCTGCAATCTCTCAACAATTAGATGTTCTCCTTTTATTTTATCCTGATAACTTCACATTTTCCTATGTTGTACCCATTTTACTTGATCCTTACTCACTCACATATGCTACATACATCCTTGTGTCCTCTTAATTCCTACACTTTGTGTCAGTGGCGAATTTAACAATCATACCTGTTGTGCCTTCTTCCATCTTTATAGTTCATTAAAAAGAGGCATCATCTCTCTTACATCTTGCCAGCCCGAATAAAACCCATTCATGCCCATCTTCCATTTCTTGTTAGCCAGAAACATGTCAATATGCAATTCCATAATATTATATTTTTCTACAATAATCTCTGATTGAGCACCTTATCAAATGCCTTCTGGAAATCAAAGTACACTGAATGTCACTTCATCAAAAGAATTCCAATAAATTGGTCAAGCACCATTTCCTTTTCACATAACCATGTTGATTTTGTCCAATGACCTGGATATAGTTTTTTTTTGTACATCTTGTTACAACAGTTTTTAAAAAGTTTTCCTTCTGACAGATGAGTAGCCACCAAGCCTTAGTTCCCTGCTTTCCAGACAGCAAGAGAGCTTACATTTATAATTTGCCAATCTTGTGGAACCTTCCCCATGTCAGGAAAAATCATGTGGGTGGGGTGCACTGAAGCTGATGCTGGGCTTCTCTAAAGATCTAGCTGAACAGATTATAACTTTCCCAGTCTTGACTAACAGAAACATATTTTAAGTGCATTCAACTTGTCAAGCACACAATAAGTGGAGGAAGATGCAGGAAAATGAATCTGAATAACCCTTTGTGATCAAATCCCCAGTGAGATTACTCATAATCAACATTTTATTGAACATAAAGAGATGGAATAAAAGGTTTTTGGAATTTAACCATATTTATTTTTAAATGCTTGCAGTACTAACACTGAGCTCCAACTCAAAGATTGGAAATCATCAGTGGGGAAGATATCTTTACAATAAAAGAATTTGAATCTAATGAGATTTTTGGCAAATTGGAATTATAAAAATACATGTATTAGAAGGATTTTTGAAGCAAATCTTTCAAATATCATCAACATTAAGAATCAGCTCCTTGAACATGAAATTGCTAGCAGTGCTTGGTATCTCTTTTATGTGAGTAGAATGATGTTCTAATTATTAAGGACATATCAACATCAGGATAATGATATCATAGGATTCAAAGGAAACTAAAAGATTGTTGGTTATTGGTATGTGGATTGATAGGAAAGTGATCAGCAATTTAACTCATTTTAATTCAATTTAACTCAATTTAATCAATTTTCTTATGCCATCTCATCCCCCCACAGTTGAAAGTACAGCAGGCAACTAGGAAGACAAAAATTGTGTTGGTCATAAGAGAATTTGAGTGCAGGAGGAAATAAATCTTATTACAGGCCACCTCTGGAGGACATTATATAATTTAACCTCCTTACCTAAAAAGGATAGCCCCAAGATGTTAAAAAGTGGGAACGTTGTAAAGATTCATGAGTCTGGTGGATTTATTGTACAAGAAGTGGTTGGCTCAATTGACAAAGATATTGCTTGTTGTGTATTGAACAGATCAAAGAGGATTTAATATTAGTTCTCTGGAGTATGCTTAGAAAACATGAGCCAGATTCAGTGGACAGCAGTAAATAAACAGCACCAGTCATCATTATACTGAAATCTGCTCAGTTTGTGAAGTTTTGCACTGGAATTTGTTCTGCTTTGAAAACCATTGCAGTACTGCACCCTATAAAAGGGCCCTGGAATGTCAAAAGTTGAGAAAATACATAATAACTTGATCAGAAGATTGGTACAGAATACAGAACTTAGGTTACCTAGGATAAACAAATGATGCAGAAAGAAGTAGCAAGAAGCAGTTGGTTCTCACTGCCAAAAGAAAAAAAAGTCTTTTTCAGGCTGGAAGGATGAAACAATTGGAGTTTCCAAGGAACAGTTCTTGGCCCTCAATTATTTACTACTTACAGTGCCTATAAAAAGTATCTACCACCCCCTCCCCTTGGAAGTTTTCATGTTTTATTGTTTTACAACATTGAATCACAGTGGATTTAATTTGCCTTTTTTGACACTGATCAACAGAAAAAGACTTTTTCATGTCAGTGAAAACAAAGTGATATAAATTACAAATACATAACACAAGATAATTGATTACATAAGTATTCATCCCCTTTAATACCGCACACCAAATCATCACTGGTGCAGCCAATTAGTTTTAGAAGTCACATACTTAGTTAAGGTGTCCAAAATGCATATAAACCTGTGTGCAGTCAAGGAGTTGATAGTAAAAATACACCTGTATCTGGAAGGTCCAACTGCTGGTGAGTTGGTATCCTGACAAAAACTACACTATCAAGACAAACAAGCATTCCAAGCAAAAACACTAAAAGGTTATTGAAAAGCACAAGTCAGAAGATGGATACAAGGAAATTTCTAAGTCACTGAATATCCCTTGGAGTACAGTCAAATCAATTATCAAAAAAATGGTAAGAATACACCATAGCTGTAAATCTGCCTAGAGCAGGCTGTCCTCAAAACCTGGATGACTGTGCAAGAAGGGGACTAGTGAGGGAGGCCACCAAGAGACCCATGACAACTCTAGAGGAGTTACAAACTTCAGTGGCTGAGATGGGAGAGACTGTGCGTGCAACAACATTGCCCGGGTGCTTCACCAGTTGTTGCTTTACAGGAGTGTGGCAAAGAGAAAGCAATATTGAAAAGACTCACATGAAATCTCAGGTAGAGTTTGCCAGAAGGCACGTGGGAGACTCTGAAGTCAGCTGGAAGGAGGTTCTATGGTCTGATGAAGCCAAAATTGAGCTTTTTTGCAACCAGACTAAACCTTTTGACATCAGCCAAAAACCTCGCATCGTCAAAAACACACCATCCCTACTATGAAGCATGGTGGTGGTTGCATCATGCTTTGGGGTTGCTTCACTGCAGCAGGCCCTGGAAGGCTTGTGACAATTGAGGGTAAAATGAATAGCAGCAAAATACAGGGAAATCCTGAAGGAAAACCTGACAAAGTCTGCAAGAGGACTGTGACCTGGTAGAAGATATGTTTTCCAGCAAGACAATGACCCCAAGCATAAAACCAAAGCTATGCAGGAATGGCTTAAAAACAACTAAGTTAATGTCCTGGAGTGGCCAGGTTAGAGTACAGACCTCAATCCAATTGAGAATTTGTGGCTGGAGTTGACAAGGGCTGTTCACTCACAATCCCCATGCAAACTGACAGAGTTTGAGCTATTTTGTAAAGAAGAAGGGGAAAAAATTGAAGTGTCCCAATGTGCAAAGCTGATAGAGACCTACCCACATAGACTCAAGGCTGTAATTGCTGCCAAAGGTGCATCAACTAAATACCGACTTGAAGGGGGTGAGTAATTATGCAATCAATTATTTTGTGTTTTATATTTGTAATTAATTTAGATCACTTTGTAGAGATATGCTTTCACTTTGACACTAAAGAGTCTTTTTCTGTTGATCAGTGTCAAAAAAAAAGCCAAATTAAATCCACTGTGATTCAATGTTGTAAAACAATAAAACACAAAAACTTCCAGGGAGGGGTGAATACTTTTTATAGGCACTGTATATTAATGAGCTGGAGAAGAAAGCAAAATATCATGTATCCAAGTTTGCCGATTCTCACAAATAGATGTGAGGGCACATTGACCATAAACAAAGGAACAGAATTTGGCCATTCAGCCCATCGAGTCTACTCTGCCATTCCATTATAGCTGATTTATTACCCTGTCAAACATATTCTCTTGCCTTCTCCCAATAACCTTTGATGCACTTACAAGTCAAGCTATCAACCTTTGCTTTAAATATAACCGCTGTCTTGGCCTCCACAGCAACCAGTGGCAATGAATTCCACAGATTCACCACTCACTGGCTAAAAGAATTGCACATCTGTTGTCAAGGGACGTTCTTCTATGCTGAGGCTGCACCCTCTGGTCCTACAGTATCCCTGTACAGGAAAAATCCTCTCCACCTCCACTATCTAGTCCTTTCAATATTCGATAGGTTTCAATGAGATCCCACATCATTTTTCTAAACTTCATTGTATCCAGGCCTGGAGCCATCAAATACTCATATGTTAACCCTTTCATTCTCAGGATAATTCCCATGAACCTCCTCTGGATCCACCCTATTGCCAGCACATCCTTTCCTGGACAAGAAGCTGAAAACTGCTCATAATACTCCAAGTGCTTTGCGACTGCCTGTAAGCAAACAGATCTCAAGGTTGTATAATTTATACATTCTTTGATAATAAATGCATTTTGAATCTTTGAAGTGTGATCTGACCAATGCCATAAAGCTTCACCATGACATCCTTGCTCTTATATTCTGTCCTCTTGAAATTAATGCTAACATTGCATTTGCCTTCCTTACCACTGACTCAACCCACAAGTTAACTTTCAGGGAATCCTGCACAAGGACTCCCAAGCCCCCTTGCGCCTCAGTTTTTTGTACTTTCTTTCCATTTAGAAAATAGTCTACACCTTCATTCCTTCTAGCAAGGTACATGACCATGCACTTTCCTTATTCCACTTGCCACTTCTTTGCCCATTCTCCTAATCTGTCTAAGTCCTTCCGCAGACCCCCTGCTTCCTTAACACCAACTTCTCCTCCATCTATCTTCATATCACCTGCAAACTTGGCCACAAAGCCAACAACTCCATCGTCCAAATCACTGACATTTAATGTGAAAAGCAGTCCCAACAATGACCCCTGTGGAACCCCAGCAGCCAACCAGAAAAGGACCCCTTTATTCCCACTCTTTGCCTCTTGCTAATCAGCCAGTTTTCTATTCATGCCCACATCTTTCAATCCTGCATGTTAGTTCCTCAAAGAATTCCAACAGATTTGTCAGGCAAGATTTCTCCTCAAGGAAACCAAACTGACTTCAACTTATTTTATCATGTGCCTCCAAGTATGTACCACAAAACCTCATCCTTAATAATAGACTCCAGCAGGAGTCCAGGAAAGCAGCATCCATCATCTGCCACCCAGATCATGCTCTTTTCTCACTCTTGATCACTACAGATCATCCTCTTTTCTCACTCTAGATCATGCTCTTTTCTCACTCTTGATCACTCCAGATCATGCTCTTTTCTCACTCCCACCATCTGAACGGAGGTACGGGAGCCTCAGGACTCACACCACCAGCTTCAGGAACCATTAATAACCATCACACTCTTGAACCAAAGTGAATTACTTCACTCACCCCAGCACTGAGCTGTTCCCACAACCTATGGATTCACTTTCAAGGATTCTTCCTCTCATGTTTTCGATACTTATTGCTTATTTACTATTTATTTAATAATTTTGTGTTTGCACAGTTTGTTGTCATTTGCACAATGGTTGAATGCCCAAGTTGGTGCGGTCTTTCATTGATTCTATTATGGTTATTACTCTATTATAGACTTATTGAGTATGCTCACAAGAAAATGAATCTCAGGGTTGTATGTGGTGACATATATGTACGTTGATAATAAATTTACTTTGAACATCTTCCCAAACAATGAAGTCAGGTTAACAGGCCTGTAATTTCCTGTTTTTTTGCCTCCCTCCCTTCTTAAAAAGTGGAGCGAGGACATTGCAATGATGGTATTTGGATAGTATTAAAGTGGAAAAAAAACTTGACAAATGTGGAAAGTGCAAGGTCATGCACTTTGGTGAGAAGAATTCAAAGGCAGACTATTACTTAAAGGAAGAAAAATAGTACAGAAGGATCTTGGTGTTCTTGCACATGAACCACAAAACTTCAGTAGGAAAGCAAATGGTATATTGACCTTTATTGTAAGATGCTTGGAGGTTAGAAATAGGCAAGTATGTTACAGTTGTACAGATTACCAGTGAGGTCACTCAGGTCTGTGTAGTTTTGGTCCCCTTATTTAAGAAAAAAATTGCCAGAGTAACATAAAAACAGGCCCTTTGGCTCTATTAATCCACGCTAACCATGATGCTAGTCCAGTGCTAGTCTGACATGCCCACATTTGCCCCATATCTCTGAACCCCCCCCCCATTAATTTTAAGTGTTGTTAATGACATTGAAAGACATGCACTAGGTTAATTCCTGGGATGAAAGGGTTGACCTTTCAAAATTAGCTCTGTATTCTTTGAAGTTTAGAAGAATAAGGTGTGATCTTAATCAAACATACAAGTTCGTAATGAGTATGATGGGATAATGTTGAGATTTTTCGGACGGGAAAATCTTTAAAAAAACGTTACACAATAAGGGAGCAGTAATTTAAAACTGAAGTACAAACAAACCAGCTTGCAGAGGATGGTTTCTAATATGGAGGATTATAGGGACTAAATCATTGGAGAGATTAAAGAATATAAATAAATCTTTCGAGGGAAGTTTGAGGAATTGAGAGCACAGAAATGGAACTGGTGGGCAGACTTGAGGAGATGGGACCCGTGCTTTAATTTTCTTAACTCCAATAATGAAACCTGATGAAATTGGGCTCAAATTTCCATTCTGGGATGGCTGTTAACAGTAATTAAGACAAATCATAATGTTAAAAATTTACTTATTCTATATTTTCTTACTATGCTTCATGAGTATACAAAATTGGAACCTGAACTTATTGTGATTGCACATGTTTGAATGGCACATTTCACAGTGGAACACATTATTTTGCTTATGGAGGATGGAGAGGCAGACATTCCCTGATTTCCTTGTTTAATTTCACTAATACAGCTGCCACAGGTTCATTCAACTCATACTTTAAAGAATATATACTGATTAACAATATTGCCATGAAAATCTGGATTGATTGTTATTGACTTTAGCCACACCATGCTGGATAGACGGAACTCTAATCAGTGATTGCTTGGAAATGTTTGCTGCAGCAATGTTCACATTAATAGAATTATCAGTTGACTATCTCTGCTAAGGATCATACTTAAAGAAATGGAACCTGATTAAAATAATGGTGTTATCCTGTTATTTGAGCCGTGTCCCAGAGAGTGAGTCTCTTCAGGAAATAACAAAATAAACAATGCAACAATTTCATCAAAACATCTGAAAACTTTCCAGACCTTGAATTACTTAGTTTCAGTACTTTATTTTTGTTCCACCCTTTCAGTCTTCATATTCTGCTACTCTAGAAAATAATGGCCACTGGAGATGATAATTCAACATGTGGCAGTGTCCCTCCCTACCCCTTACTTACGCAACATAACACAAACTACAATGATAGGGCCAAACATCTATTTAACATTGAGGTTTGGTTGCTCCAGAAAGCCCCATTGTACCATAAGTTTGAATATTAAGGCAACACCAAACATGACATGGAGAAATGTCAGTGTTTGAACCTACAGAAAAAACATTTTAAAAATTTTATTATTGTTTCAACTGGGGAACAACTGGCAAAGAACCATGCAGAAATCCTGATGGAGATATTGCAAGTGAAAAAAAAAACATCTAGGATGAAGTTCATATACATAAACACTAAGAATAAGTGCAATATTTTAGTTTGACACACAAGCATTTCAGGATGTATATTGTACACATTTCTCTGACATTAAATTGTACCTTTGAAGCTGTACAGAACAAACTCGAGGAAAACGATTCCAAAACAAGAAGGGAGAAGGTGAATATGAAACATTAATATGCTACAGAATATTCAAATTAAATTTTTAGAGATGCTAATGTCATAATTATTCACAAAGTGAAAGCCTAAGGACACAATACAAACTTTACCCAAGCCAAATTACACAGTTCCATTTCATCTCCTCACAAAAAGCCCCGAGTCTTAACCATGTATTTTATACAAGCTATTGTGCTAAATAGAATCTTCTTTCTCGCGCACTTTTATTTGGTTCTACGCTGGTGTATGTGCTCAAGGAGTACTTTATCATCTCAGTAATACAGCTAGTCAAACCACAGCCTTATAGCGCAAGATACTTAGATTCAGTCCTGACCTCCAATAGTATCTGTGCTGTCATTCTCCCTGTTTCTGTGCCTGCTTCTTCTGGGTGCTCCTGTTTCCTACACATTTCCAAAGTGTGTAGGTTGGAGAATTAATTGGCTACTGTATTATTGCCCTAGAGTGTAGGTGAGTGGCAGAACCTGGGAAGAGTTGATGGGAATGTAGGAAGAATAAAAATTGGATTGATACAGGATTGGGGAAAATGGGTGGGTAATAGTCAGCATGGGCTTGGTGGGTCCCAAGAGACTGTTTCTGTGCTGCATCTCTGTGACTCAGACCACCAGTGAAAAACCCTAGTCAACTCAATAGTTGATTACAGGAGCAGTACAAAGGCTAGATATTCTGCAACAAGTAGGTCACCAACTAATCACCATTCACAGAGCACAATGCAGGGCAATATATTTATTGTATTTGATGGTGACTGATTCTGTGCTTATATAATTGCATAGTCATATATAATTACATCCATAATACTGGCAACTCTAAGTAGTTAGTATTGATCTGATAGTACATCAAAATTAGTGGCCTAATACATTAATGGAAATATTCAGCAACTTTGTTAAAACAACCCAACCACATTTTAGCTGATCTCCTCAGTGAACCACAATGGTCTTCAACTATATACCCAGAAATAGCTCTGCTCATTAACACTCACCTCTCCAGCACATTTATACTACTGGCCAATTGAATTTTTTCAAAAATAATTTGCTCATGGTTGTTACAAAATCATGGAAAATTAAAGACATGAAAGGAGATCTCTGGGGCTCATCATATCCAGACATCCCACCTCTCCTGGAAGTTCCGGGAGTCTCCTGCATATTGATAGTGGCTCCCTGATGCCCACAAATTATATACAATATCCCGGAAATCGATTTTTCCGAGGGCGAGCGAGAGAGAGAGTGAGCGAATGAGCCATGGCAAAGTGTTCCAAAAAAAATAATTAAAACGTACGTCACCCCAGACTACACTAAAGTGTACCCCTGCCTAATAGGGGTCAAAATAATGACAGGGTTGCTCACTGCACTGTTTGCAACAGTGACTTTTCTATTGCCCATGGTGGGTTAAGACTGTAAAAGACATGTTGAGGTGAGTTTAACAGGTTATTTACACTAGCTGGCTAGCTGCTCAGGAGCTACTCTATTGCAGACGTCCCACCTCTCCCGTTGGTTCCAGGAGTCTCCCGCAAATTGACGGTGCTACCTCCCCGAAATGAGCTTTTGCAGGGTGGGATGTCTGCATATCTGATCAGTTCAAAAACAGCCACTCAACCTAACCCTGCCTCTTCCTGTACACAGGTGTTTAAATATGATGAGGGTCTCTTTCTCTGCCACTCATTTACAGTCTGAATTCCAAGTATCTACTAGTCTCTGGTTGGACAGACCTTCCTTCATTACTATTCTAACTTCTCTACCAATTACTTTAAATTTATACACCCTGGTTTTTGACCTGTCTGCCAAGGGAAACAGCAAATGGGAGGAACCTACCTAGGGCCCTCCATTTTCTATACCTTAGTTTTCCATTCAATCACTGCTTTACAGAGAGAGAGAGAGAGAGAGAAAAAAACAACCCCAGCCTATATATAGTGCCTAATTCTGCTCCTGTCTTATGGTCTAAACGTTTCAGTTGTAGTGACATTACATAAACCTCCTCTGATTCCTCTAGTTCAGTTGCATCTCACTGTACACACAAGTCAAGTTCTGGTCTACCATCATACACTGTTCTAACATAATTATTGCCTGCAGTGCAAATTGTTACTCACGTTTGGACTGCTCTTGTTCTAACTAGTATTACTTACTTTTTATAGTATTACTAAATAATATTACCAAAGAATCTGAAATTTTATGAAATATTAGCATAGCAAAACTATAACTGGTCATCCAATTAAAAGTTTTGTTTTGAAAAGTGATATCTTCCGCAGAAATAGAATCTGCAGCCCATATACAATAAACTCAGTTAATCATAGAGCATACCGAATGTGCTGTTTTCTAAACGCAGTTCCATGGTGTCCCCTCCCCTACCCCCGCCCCCACACACGAAAGCTTGTTACGTTATGAGTGATGCCTTTTAAAGTTTGACCTTTAATCCACTCAATTTCACTTTAACAAGCTTATTTCCACACTTCCAACATTTTGGTTTAACTCGTTTCACTGCACTGATCACACATTTTCTTACTGATATGTTCGCACAAAAGTGAGCGCAAAACGAGACGGCTCCATGGTCTACATCATTATTTTTTTATACTGTACACTGTTCACCGGAGGACCAATAATTCTGTTGGTTGAAGTAGGTCGGTAAGTAAAGAAATAAAATTCCCGTTAATGTTCTACAAAATCTATCAAGGAAGCTGTATGCAGGAGTGCCTCCATTTTAACAACTAGTTGCACTTGCGTCCAGCTCTCCGGGAACTGCAGTAAAATATCGGCAGTCCTTCTGAAGTTTTGTTCCAACCAGTTCAGAGGATAAACAATTAAACATTTTCGGGGATTGGAGCCAATCATTGTTTTTGCTGCATCCCCTGGCACAAATTGAGCCTAACAGCATATGTATTGCAAACTACAAAGCGTTGGTTCGCCTACTGCAAAAGGTTGAAGAATAGACTGGAAAAACGTGGTGTTCAGTTCAGACGCAAGCATGAAACAGAATTCCTATTAGTCGTGTTCATTTACATTCACGATTCTCCAAGCAAACATACAATTTATTTGGAGAAACGAGTTCGTGTATTACTCCTGCAACAGACCGAATCTATGCATGTGTGATTAACTGCATCATGCGACTCGGAGCAAAGGATGAATCACGGATCGTCTAGCATTCCAGTGACGAGGATTTTAACGAACCGAATCACTGAAATACAGAATTTTCAATTTAACATGAATAGTTTAATATTCTGTTGTTTAGAAATACTAAGATCGTAGCGATCTTTTGGTAAGGCATTCTGCTACTAAAACATAATACATGTTTTTATTTGCTTCCGGTGCGTCTAACGGTTTCACCAATATTACTAAATGAAAAACTTTGAAACACTTCAGCGATTAAATATCAATTTTCAAATGACAGATTAATCACACGGGGACCAAGATACACCTAGTATAATTATTAATGATGCAGCACGTCCACAGGGGGTTAAATAGAGAATTGCGAACCATCTCGAAAATAGCAGGTGATTTAGCACACAATATACGAAAAGAACGATAAACTCGCCTTTGGACAGCCATGTTCATTCATCGATTTTTTTTTGCGGGAGCTAGCGGTACCATCGCATTTACTACAAAGTTAAACATAGTTTAACTCTTACCTGCCAGGCAGAGAAGAGCCATCCACCATGAGAATGCAGATTGCCACATTTTGAATGTCCTTTACATCCCAGAGTTTCTGTTATGACTCGATATCACGTAATCTTGGATTGTGAATTAAATTCCTGTTTCCCATTGAAATCCCTCTCTCCCGTCTCTCTCAATACTGGCAGACACTAAACTATCGGGCAAGCTTTATCTGGCACCTGTTACTCGTCTACCCTGTAAGGGCTGTGCACTCGCCCGAGTCCGACAGAAAGAAAGTCTGCAGGAAGGAACGTCGCCTCGGAAGTTCAGATAACAGCTTTACAGCATAAAATATTTTATTGCTTTGTACATCGGCTAAAGCAATGTCTGACACAGAAATTAATTCACGCCAGAAGTGTCCTGGATCCCCCCCCCCCCTCTGCCAATGAGCTTTTCCAATCACATGGCTTCATTGATGCTGTTTTGGGCTCCGCTGTGGTTGAAATTGATTGCGTTCGTGACGCTGCTATGTGTTAAACGAATAAAGTACAAATTATTTAATTCTTTGTTTATATTTTTACAGAATTTCTACCGCCATCGGTTTTTTTTTCGTATTTCATTTGGGAATAAGATCAGAATTCTAATTAACTGTACCAAACGCATGAACTTTCGACTGCATGGATGATGCTCGTTGTTTCAATGCAGCTGTGTGCATTAACAGAAAGCCGTCATGCCGAAGTTAATGAATTTAGTTAAAAATTCCAGCAACGGAAGTCGTTTTGAAATGAAAAGATGACGCTTGTTTGTTTTATGTGATGTATCTGTACACTTCATGTAGCACAATTTTGCTGCAACAATGTAATCAACTTGCGGTATTCAGACATTTATTGGAGGCAGCGCCGAGCGGAGGCATGACCGGAATTGATAACCTTCTCGGGAAAATGAAGCAATTGTCCTGATTCCAAACGTCACATTTCAACTGAGTGGATTCCAGAACAACTTGAGCAAAATTTAAAAAAAATTAATTGTGAACACATTTGGCAGCTCAAGACAGAATGGTTGGAAAGTTAACCTTCCAGGCCGATTATCCTTCGAAAGAAGCAAGTTAAAACAAAACTAGGTGGTTATTCTGTCTAATTTGTTCACCCATTCAGCTAACAATTCCACCCCCGCTCGATGCGTTATGCAACTCCATCTTGAGCTGAGATTTTAACCTTTACTTCCCTTCTACAAGTGATTGCTTTTTAAGCACAGATATCATTTCTCCTTTTCAACTGTCATTTGACTTTTTGCCACTCAAGACATGTATAATTTTTCTCCAGAAAAAGCCTCACGCTGAAAATCTTCCGACATTCAGTTCTGATGTTGTTTTAAAAACGCTGGATTTGAGTGCGCCAGCCTTGTTTCAAACGTGAGCCCAAATTTTGAAAGCCACAGGAAAAGTGCAAGCATCTGCTCAAGTAGGAAACAAATAAAACTGCCCTGGCAAATAGTGATTAAAGGAGAAACAATACCTTTCGTGGACTCTTAGCTGATTACAGGGAAGATCTTGCGGGATGTGACCCCGGCTGGCCACTTCCTGCCAGTGAGAAGATGGGATGAGACATTCCCGAATTGTTGCAGTCCATCTGTTGAAAGTTCTCCCACTGTGCTATCCATGAATTTGACAACAGAGGGTGGTGCAAGCATGGAACCAGTAGTGGGTGAGGGTTCAATTGCAACATTTAAGAAGAGTGTAGACAAGTACATGAAGGGGAGGGGGGGCGGTATGGAGGGTGATGGTTCAAGTGAGGGCCTGTTTCAGTGCTGTAGAGCTCCTTGACCATAATAATGCCAGACTGTTGACATATTTCTGAGTCAAGATGGTACACGACTTGGAGAGAACAGGTTGTGGTAGAGATCACAGGTTTGGACTTCCTTGTAGAAGTATTGGGTGAGTAAGTGGATTTCATAACAACCAAGTTGGAAAGAATGTATTCATAGTGTTGGATGCCAACCCACAGGACTGCTTTGGCCCAAATACCATTAAAATTTCTTGAGTTGCTGGTACTACGTTCATCAACCCAAATGATCAGGTTCTTCAGACTCAGATTTATTTATCCAGTACTCAAAAGTGTTGTACCTAGATGCACAGAGTATAAGAAATAAGGTGGGAGTGCTTGTTGCCAGGTATGAATTTGTGGCCATCACTGAACTGTGGCTGAAGGATGGTTGTAGTTGCGAACTGAACGTCCAAGGTTATACATTGTATCAGAGGGATAGGAAGGTGGGCTCTGCTGGTAAAGAATGGCATCAAATACCAAGCAGCAATAAGTCAAGGCAACTGGACTTTCTGTGCTGTCTGGATGCTTCACCACTCATCTGAGAGGCTTCTTCATTTCTGATCCATAGTGGGTAGTTTTCCAGCTTATAAACTGTGAGTTGTTTAAAGGTACAGCAATCAAACGAGGGTCATTAAGAGTTGTAGAGATAACAAGAGGGTCTTTAGTCTCACGTTTGCATGAATGAAGGGGGTGAACTGTTGTGGAGATGCCAGGGTAGGGATGTTAGAACTACTTTGTAAGTAGCTGATCATTGGTATCATACCACACCCCTTCTATTCAGGGATGGGCTTTCCAGCTTGAAAACGATGGCTTCTTTAAACCCTCATTCAAACCACCTGTCCTCCCTGTTCAAAATACGCACATTGTTATCAATGGAGTGTCCCCGTAACTGCACAGATCTGTATATTGGCGAGACAAAACAACCACTTCACAGAGGGATGGGGCAACATAGCAGGTCTAATGCCTCAAGTCAAGACTCAGCTGTATATCTACCCTGAAAGGACAAGCCTGACCTCAGTGGCTGGGAAGATGTTGGAGTCAATTGTTAAGGATGAGGTTATGGAGTACTTGGTGACACAGGACAAGATAGGACAAAGTCAGCATGGTTTCCTTAAGGAAAATTCATACCTGACAAATCTGTTGGAATTCTTTGAGGAGATTACAAGTACAATAAAGAGGATACAGTGGGATGTTGTATATTTGGACTTTCAGAAGGCCATTGACAAGATGCCACACATGAGGCTTCTTACCAAGTTAAGAGCCCATGGTATTACAGGAAAGTTACTGGCATGGTTAGAGCAGTGGCTGATTGGTAGGAGACAGCAAGTGGAAATAAAAGGATCCTTGTCTGATTGGCTGCCAGTGACTAGAGGTCTGTGTTGGGACAGTTTCTCTTTATGCTCTATATCAATGATTTAGATGCTGGAATAGATGGCTTTGTTGCCAAGTTTGCGGATGATACGAAGATTGGTGTTGGGGCAGGTATTGTTGAGGAAACAGGTAGGATACAGAAGGACTTAGACAGATTAGGAGAATGAGCAAGAATGTGGCAAATGAAATACAATATTGGAAAATGCATGGTCATGCAGTTTGGTAGAAGAAATAGATGTCCAGACTATTTTCTAAATGGAAAGAAAATCCAAAAATCTGAGTTGCAAAGGGTCTTGGGAGTCCTTGTGCAGAACACCCCAAAGGTTAACTTGCAGGTTGAATTGGTGAGGAAGGCAAATGCAATATTAGCATTCATTTCAAGAGGTCTAGAATACAAGAGCAGGGATATAATGTGGAGGCTTTATAAGGCACTGGTGGGGCTTCACCTTGAGTATTGTGTACAATTTTGGGCTCCTTATCTGAGAAAAGATGTGCTGGCATTGGAGAGGGTTCAGAGGAAGTTCACAAGGATGATTCCAGGAATGAAAGGGGAACATTTGATGGCTCTGGTCTGTACTCACTGGAGTTTAGATTGATTGGTGGTGGCGGGGGGAGGATCTCATTGAAACCTTTTCAATGTTGAAAGGCCTAGACAGAGTAGATGTGGAAAGGATGTTTCCCATGATGGGGTAAGTCTTGGACAAGAAGGGTACATCCTCAGGATAGGGCCGTCCATTTAAAACAGATACAGAGAATTTTTTTTGGCCAGAGGGTGATGAATTTGTGGCCACAGGCAGCTGTGGAGGCCAGATCGTTGGGTGTATTGAAGGCAGAGATTGATAGGTTCTTGATTGGACCCAGCTTCAAAGATTACAGATAGAAGGGGAAAAAGGATCAGCAATGATTGACTGGTGGAGCAGACTCGATGGGCCAAATGGCCTAGTCCTGCTCTTACATCTTATGCTATTATGTACATCGAAACATACAGTAAAATGCATTGTTTTGTGTTAACAACCACATATGTGCTAGGACAAACCGCACATGTTGCCACATATTCCATGCCTTCGACATTCAGCAGAACCACACAAGCAGCAGCAAGAACAAGAGCAAGCCAACTCCCTTTCCCACAATGCCAGCCACTCACACACCCGGATGGGCCTCCAATCTGAGGAGAGACTGCCTCCGGAGTTCTACAGTCTTTGGCCCCAACCTCTCGAACATCAGACCTAGGGTGTACACCATATCTAACTTCGGATCTTTCAGTTTCCCAAGAACCTTCTTTCTAGTTATGGTAACCACACACTTCATGCCCCCTGACACCTGGAACTTCCATCATTCAGCTAGTGCCTTCCACAGTGAAGACTGACGCAAAATACTTAATCAGTTCATCTGCTATTTCGTTGTCCCTATTACTACCTCTCCAGCATAGTTTTACAGCGGCCAGATATCCTCTCTCTCCTCTGTTATATTTTACATATCTGAAGAAACTTTTGGTAACCTGTAATATTATTGGGTAACTTACTTTCATATTCCGTCTTCACCTTCTTAATGACTTTAAGTTGCCTTCTGTTGGTTTTTAAAAGCTTCCCAATCCTCCATGTTGGCTTTAAATTGTCTTATTAGCCATGGTTGTGTCGCCTTTCCTTTAGAATACTCCATCCTCTTTAGGATGTATATACCTGTGCATTTCAAATTGCTTCCAGAAATTCCAGCCATTGCTGCTCTGCTGTCATCCCTGCCAGTGTTCTTTTCCAATCAATTCTGGCCAACTCTGCTCTCATGCCTCTGTAATTCCCTTTATTCCACTGTAATACTACAACATCTGACTTTAGCTTCTTCTCAAATTTCAGGGTGAATCCATCATATTATGATCACTAAGGGTTCTTTTACCTTGCTCTCTAACCAGTTCTGGTTCACTGTATAACACCCAATTCAGAATAGCGGATCTACCTGCATATTGAAGTCCCCCATGACTATTGTAACATTGCCCTTTAGGCATGAATTTTCTATCTCCTGTTATAATTTGTAGGCCACAACCTTACTACTGTTTAGGGGTCTGAATACAACTCCCATCTTTTTACCCTTGGAGTTCCTTAGCTCTATTCACAATGATTCAACGCCATCCTGACCCTATGTCACCCCTTTCTAATTTCACTTTTTACCAACAGAGCAACACCGCCCCCTCTGCCTTCCTGCCTGTCTTTTCGATACAATGTGTACGCTTGGATATTAAGCTCGCAGCTATAATCTTTCAGCCATGATACCTGCCAATCTGCAACTGTACTGCAAGTTCATCTACCTTATTCTGTATACTGCACACATTCAAATACAACACCTTCAAATATAACACCTCAAACCACTGTTATTCTTCTGATGAGATTCTCAAAGCAGAGTTAGGTATGGTATTCCAGAAATTAGACTTATTGACATATAGTTCCATGCCTGGGTGCTGAACAAATTAAAGGGGAATTTGGAGACAGTGACAATCTTTTGTAGTTGTCTTTGTCAGTAGTGGAGGTTTGTCAAATACTGTTAGTCATCCAAAAGCCATGAATAAATATAAAACATATAATCTGTTAAGTGCTGGGTCCATCATTTTCCAATCAGTTGCCATTTGACCCTTCACCACATTTTTTCCGACTCTCAATTGCAAAAAAAAACTACATGGCTGAAAATCTCCTGAAATTGAATTCTTACGTCATTGTTGAACATTGTGCATCATCCTTCCTCTGCAAATGTGATTTGCTTGATTTCCAAAGTGCAGTACTTTCCAATTGCCCATATTGTTTCATTTACCACAAATTAGTGCAAGCACCTTTTGAAAGACAGTGCCAGTTCTTTACGTTCACATTCTTTCATATCATGGGGTAAATTTGCAAAAAATGCATTAATTTTCTGAATTGATAATTGCTATAACCTACAAACAACTATTCTAGCAATTACTGTTGGGCCACTCCACTCAAGATATCTACCATCCTCACCCCTTTCCTTTTGCATATCTGTTTTTTCTCTTTCAAACGATTTCACGTTAACATTCCTACCACTTTCAACTTCTGTAAGCTTATTTAAAAAGCTTTCTGGGCTAACCAAATAATTCTGTTATTAACTGAAAAAAGCTAAAGAAAGTTAGTCAGGAAAGAATTTTTGTAACTTGTTTTCTTTCTTCAACACACTAATTTTCAATTTTTTTTTCAATGAATTAATGTCAAGTTATCAATAGTGTAAGAACTGAGACACAAGGCATTGGAATTGGAATCTGAAGCAAAAACCTGCTGCTCGAGGAACTTGGCAGGTCCAAGCAACATCTGTGGAGGCAAAGGAATGCTCAAAGTGTCGGGTCATGACTCTTGCACATGACTGAGAAGATAGCCGGTATAAAGAAGAGAGATAGGAATAGCAGGTGGTAGGTAGAACCAGGGGAGGTTGGGAGTGGATAGATGGAGCCAGGTCAGGGAAGGGGGGAAGATGAAAGACACAGACTGGTGATGATAAGTTGAAACACCAGGTTAAAAAATTGAGAAGGTTCAGTCTAGTGGGGAGAGGGGAGAGGGGAGAGGGGAAAGGGGAGGCAGAAGGTATAGACAGAGGCTATCAGGTGATAAGTGGAGGGATGATAGACAGATAGAACCAAATGCTGGAGAGGATAGGATGAGCAGGCCAGGGAGATGAGAAACAGGAGAATAGGTGTATGGGTGATGGGCAGACGGAAATGGGGAAGTTGAACAAAGAAAAAGACAACCTAGGTGGACCGGTAGGTGAGGAAAAAGGACACTGAAATGTGGGATACCTTCAATTGAAAATTCAGTATTCATACCATTGGATTGTATGTTACCCAAATGGAATGTGAGGTGTTGTTCTTCTGATGCAAGGCTAGCAGATTTCTAGTTTCAGGATTAGATTTTTTTTTATTATAGCAACAACATTATCTGAAAACAAATTCACCAGAACTCTTCAGCATTATAGCTTTCTCACAACTATCAACAGATCATGAATCTCATTTAGCACCCTATCATGAATTTGCATCCAATCAAAGGCTTGGTGTTCCTTCTTTTAACCCATCTGCCATATCCATTTTGTTAATACTTAGGTCCTTAAACATAATTACATCGTTCCTATCACAAACACAAGAAAATCTATAGATGCTGGAAAACCAAGCAACACACAAAATGTGAAGGATCTCAGCAGGCCAGGCAGCATCCATGGAAAAAGAGTAAACAGTTGACGTTTCAGGCCGGGACCCTTCATTAGTACTGTTATAAAAAGACAAGAAGTCAGAGTAAGAAGGTGGGAGGAAGGGAGGAAGAAGTATAAGGTGGTAGGTGATAGGTGAAACCAGGGTGGGGGGGACAGAGGGGGAGTGAAGGTGTAAAGAGCTTGGAAGTAGATTGGTGAAAGGGACAAAGAGCTGGAGAAGGGGGAATCTGATAGGAGAGGGTAGAAGACCATGGAAGAAAGGGAAGGGGAGATGCATCAGAGGGAGGGGGTGGCCAAGTAAAGAGATAAGGTGAGAGGGCAAAACAGCAATGGGGAATAGTGGGGGGGAGCGGCAATTACCAGAAGTTAGAGAAATGGATGGTCATGCCATCAGTTTGGAGGCTACCTGGGCAGAAAATAAGGTGTTGCTCCTCCAACCTGAGTGTGGCCTCATCACGGCAATAGTGGAGGCCATGCAGTGACATATCGGAATGGGAACAGAGAGTCGAATTGAAAAGGGTGGCCACTGGGAAATCACGCTTTTTCTGGCAGGCAGAGTGTAGGTGCTCGGTGAAGCAGTCTCCAATCTATGTCAAGTCTCACCGACACACAGGAGGCCACACTGGGAGCACTGGACACAGTATATAACCCCAACAGACTCACAGGTGAAGTGTTGTCTCACCTGGAAGGACTGTTTGGGGCTCTGAATAACAGTGAGGGAGGTAGTGTAGGGGCAGGTGTGGCACCCGTTCTGCTTGTAAGGATAAGTATCAGAAGGGAGATCAGTTGGGAAGGATGAATGGACAAGGGAGTCGTGAAGGGAACGATCCCCACTGAAAGCAGAAAGTGGGAGGGGGAGAGGGAAATATGTGCTTGGTGGTGGGATCCCATTGGAGATGGCAGAAGTTGCGTGGAATTACATGCTGGATGCAGAGGCTAATGGGGTAGTAGGTAAGGACAAGAGGAACCCTATCCCAGGTAGGGTGGCGGGAGGATAGGGTGAGGGCAGACATACACAAAATTGAGGAGATGTGGGTGAGGGCAGCTTTGATGGTGGAGGAAGGAAGGTCCCTTTCTTTGAAGAAAGAGCTCTGGAATGAAAAGCCTCACCCTGAGAGCAGATGCAGCAGAGGGGGAGGAAGGAGATGACATTTTTACAAGTGACAGGGTGAGAAAGGCTATAGTCCAAATAACTGTGACAATCTGATGGCATGAACACCGATTTCTCTAACTTCCGGTAATTGCCCCTCCCTTCACCATTTCCCTCTCTCTCCTCATCTCCTTACCTGCCCATCATCTCCCTCTGGTGCACCTTCCCCTTCCCTTTCTTCCATGGTCTTCTACCCTCTCCTGTCAGATTCCCCCTCCTCCAGCCCTTTATCTCTTTCACCCATCAAATTCCCAGCTCCTTACTTCAACCCCCTCTGCACCTTGTACTACATCATCCCTTCCCCCCACCTTCTTACTCTGACTCCCCCACCTCCTCTCCTGTCCTGATGAAGGGTCTCAGCCTGAAACGTTAACTGCTTACTCTTTTCCATAGATGCTGCCTGACCTGCTGAGTTCCTCCAGCATTTTGTGTGTGTTGCCTACATTATTCCTATACTTTGTGGGAATATTGCATCGTAAATTTCCTCCAGGTTTTGACGGAATTGATAGAGCTCTGGGTTAGTTTATGACAAATTATTCACGATGATTTAATTTATATTTATCCAATTATGGATCATGCTGTCAAAGCTAGAATCTATTGCCAACTCTGGAATTTATTGAGTAGTGGGGTGGAGATACATCTCTCCCAAAGGTGGTGTAGGGCACTCCTTCCCTCCACTAGCCTGCCGGTCACCCTTGGACAAGGTGTAGCACCTGCTTAGCCCCTCCCCGATCTGGGTCATGTGAACACATGGGAGCAGGTGGTGGATGGTCATCTGAGCACCTGGTGCACATCAAAAGACCTGGTTATGTGACCACTGATGTCAGGCAGTCTCTGAAGAGTATTGATAATGGCAAAGATAACCCATCTTGTAAAGACACTGCCCAGAAGTAAGTGGCAAACCACTTCTGTAGAAAAATTTGCCAAGAGCAATCGTTTTAGCAAATTTCATGATGTATGCCGGTGATATTAAACCAGGTTTTGATTCATGGAAAGACCACAATCGCCTACATCATAGAACATGGCCAATAAGAAACGAATAATAGCCTTTCAGAAAATGGTGGTAAACTTCTGTAATCCACGTGGAGAAAATACTTAGTATATTACTCTAAGGAAGGGATTCCAGGATTTTACCCACCGATGATTTAGGATTTTCTTAATTTTCCAGATCTATGATGGTAAGGTGCCAGGGTTATAGTAATTTTCTTAAACATCTTTTGCTTATTGGTGATGGAGCTGTGATTGAAGCTAAGCCAAGTAATGTTGTGTTTCTTGCAGATTATGCACCATAGCATCTTTGTGGCAGCAGAGACAGTGTGAATTTAATATGGTGGATGGGGCGCCATTGAAATAGTTTGTAGAGTTAGCAATAATTTCCCGAATAATGAGTGATGTAGGAGCTGCATTCATTTAACTAATGGTGAGCAGTCCACCTAATTCTTATTTGTCTCTTAATTGATTCAATAGCTTTCAAAGTCTTTTATCGAAGAACACCCAACCTGGTCCTTTTGCAACATGATTTATATAGGTGATCCAATTAAATTTAGGCTAAGTGTCACCCTAGGATGTTAATGAGTAATTTAAGAATGGTACCTGCATAGTATGAATACTACTTGGTACATCAGTCCAAGTCTTAGTGTTGCTTGGGACCATGCCATTTATGGAATGACTGTTAAGCCCCTGGCCCGATGCATTCTAGTATTCTAACTGAAAATTCTGATCCTACTAAGATATTGAATGCATTAGTTTTAATCTTCCAAAAAACCTTAGAATTTGAAGTAGTACCAGAAGACTGGAAAACTGTAATTGTAACACTGCTTTCAAAAAGAAGGGAAGCAAAAAGCAGGTAACAAAAGCCTGAACAGCTGAACATCAAAGTTGCTGGTGAACGCAGCAGGCCAGGCAGCATTTCTAGGAAGAGGTACGGTCGACGTTTCAGGCCGAGACCCTTCGTCATGACTAACTGAAGGAAGAGCTAGTAAGAGATTTGAAAGTGGGAGGGGGAGGGAGAGAGCTGAAATGATAGGAGAAGACAGGAGGGGGAGGGATCCCTCCTGAACAGCTGAACATCAATTGTTTATAAATATTACAAATATCTTAGAATGGAAGTCATAGAACACTTGAGAATCATAACCTAATGAAGCAGAGTCAGCATAGTTTCCTGAAGGGGAAACTGTAGCTGACAAGTTCTTTAAAGTTTTTGAGGAAGTCTCAAGCAGAGTAGAGAAGAACCAATGGATTTATTGATTTTTGTTGCTCTAGGTGTTCAACTAGGTGCCTCACAAAAGGTTAAATCATAAGCGCCCATGGTGTTAGAACAAATATGGCAATGGTATAGTATTGGCTAACGGGCAGGAAGCAGCTAATCAGAGTGAAAGGGCCATTTTCAGGTTGGCAATTGGTTACTCGTGGTATACCATAATATACATTAATGACTTGGAAGAAGGAAGTGAATATACAGTGTAAATAAAAATAGGTGAGAAGGCAAGTTGTGAGGATCTTAGAGTTTACAGGGAGAGTTGATAAGTTAAATGAGTGGGCAAAATAAATGAAGATGGAGTACGGTATGGAAAATGCAGGTTGTTCATGTCAAAGCTCAAAGTAAGTTTCTTATCAAAGTACATATATATTACCATGCACTATCCTGGGATTTATTTCCTTACAGGCATTTACAGGAAAAAAATACAACAGAATTTTAAAAGAACTATTGCGTTGCCCTTAAGGCATTTATTTGACTTCGTGGGGTCTACGTTTTAAATGATTTGTTTGTAACTATTTTCTAGTTAAAGTTATAGGTTGATAATTAAGTTACAGTATAACAAAGGTAAATTCATTGTCTATGGTATATCACGGCATGTGATGACGTCACCTCCGGTTTCGCCACGTCTTGTGTGTAACCTCCGGTTCGGAGAAGGTGAGAAGGTGGGTGCCGTGCGTGCGGCATGATCATGAAGAGCTCCGTTTCTACCCACAAAGGAACATTATAGAAGTAATGCCTTTTCACCATACGATGTTAATGTGGAAGAGTGAACAGTAAATGGTTAACCTTACAACAACACTGTCTTCAATGGCTCCGGTTTAACTTGGTGTTTAGTCAGAGTTTCAACACACTGCACGAGAACACTACAACTATACATAAATAAAGTGTCAACAACTAATGTGCACATAAATATAACACCAAGAACATGTCTTGCAAAGAGTCCTTGAACGCGAGTTGTAGAATCAGTTCAGAGTGGTGGTGGGTAAGTTATCCACACCGATTCAGGAGTCTCATGGTTGTAAAGTAATAGCTGTTCCTGAAGCTTGTACCTCCTGCCCAATGGTAGTAGCAAGAAAAGATCATGGCCTGGATGGTGGGGTCTTAGAAAATGGATGCTGCTTTCTTGCTCATGTATATGCAATCAATGGTGGGAAGAGCTTTGCTTGTGATGCACTGAGATGCATCCACAACTTTCTGTAGCCCTTTAGTTCTTGGGTATTGGCGTTTCCAGACCAGGCCATGATGCAGCCAGTTAGGATACTCTCTACCTTGCACCTATACAAGTTGTCAGAGTATTTAGTACATACCAAACTCTATGTAAACGTCAAAGAAAGCAGATGCACTGTTATGCTTCTTTGTGATGGCTCTTATGTGTTGGTCCCAGGATGGATCCAATGATACATTTTTTTTGAAGATAATAAAATAAGAGTATAATGTAAATGGTTGGGTGTTAGGGTGGAGATACGTCTCTACCAAAGGAGATGCAAGGCAGGCGCTCCTTTTCTTCACAAGCCTGCTGATCACCCTTACGAAAGGTGTAGCACCTGCTTATTCCCCAATCAGGGTCGAGCAGGTTCTGGTCAGGCAGACAGCTCTGAAGGGCATTGATAATGGTTGGAGTCAACTGTCTTGTGAAGACATGCCCCAAAGGTGGCAATGGCAAACCACTTCTGTAGAAAAATCTGCCAAGGACAATCATGGTCATGGATAGACCATGACTGTCCACATCATACAACATGACAAATAATGATGATGGATGTAAATGGATAAAAAAACTGTAGGAAGTTGCAACACAAATGGATTCAGGAGTACTTGTGCATAAAACACTGAAAACTGTCTTACAAGTGCAGTCGGTCATGGAGAATGGTAATGGAAAGTTGACCCATATTTTATGAGGGTTGGAGTATAAAATATGGGGAAGACTCCACAAGACACGATTGAGACCACCCTTAGAGTACTGTAAACAATTTTTTGACACCCATTTGAGATCTTATTTCATTTGAGGCAGTTTAAAGGAGGTTCTCTTGGATGATGCTAGATGTGGACAGTTTGTACAAAGAAAAGAGGTGAAGTAGATCAGGAGTACATTCACTGGAGTTTAGAAGAATGAGAAATAAACATATCAAAATATACCTGAAGGGATACACAGCACAAATGCTGATGGAATATTTTCTTTATGAGAGAGTAAAAACCATTTATTTAGGGGGCACAACTTTAACACTTTGATCAGAAAAGAAGTACTTCACTCAGATGATGTTGAGCCTTTGGAAATCTTTGCTGGAGAAAACAATGGAGACAAAGTCCTTGGATGTAGTTAAGACTCAGATAGATTTCTAATCAGTGAGTGAATCAAAGAATTTGGAGAAATAGCAGGAAAATGAACTTGAGGGTGGTGAGACCTATTATGGTCTTAGCAGCAAAGTTCCTTCTTTCCATTTTCAAAGATGGCAAACTTCAATGACGTTTTATATTAATGTTTTCATCCAATTGTCTTTCCTCTGAAACTTCCTCTTTCAAATTGTATCTCCTTTGCGGTTTCTAACCTCCTTTCAGAACTGCCCCTCTCTAATCCTGAAGTGTGTCATTTTGATGCTGTGGCAGCAGCTCAAAACTAACTGGTCATACTCAAACTAATGGGGACCAACTTGAGAGGGCATTGGATGCTGAAGTACTTTGAGAGGAAAGGGATGTCTTTAAGATGGTGGTAGTTTGAAGGAATGAAATGAACAACAGTTGACCTTAAAGCAAGTGATCATAACAGATGAGAGGGGAATAGTACCCAGCAGAGAAAACATTTAACATATCTAGCTTGGGGCTGGGGGGTTAGGAAGGGAAACTTGGTGGTCACAAGTTAGTGAAAATTCTGCTGAGTTGAAAAGCAAAATAAAATAGATGTAGAATATATGAAATAAAGCAGAAAATACTTTCTCCCTCCAGAGATACTGCCTACACTGCTGAGTACTTCCAGTAACCTTTGAGCCAAAATGAATTTGAAAGAGCAGAGGGAAAGTAGGAGAGAAAGGTGAAAGTTCACAGGTAGGGCTAGGAGAAACCTTAGCTTGTCTGTCTGGGCTGGTGAGAGAGAAGTGCAAGGGCAGAGACAGCAGTATGGATTGTTATTGGGGGTGACAATGAAAAGAAGCTCTGCATTAAAGAAATGAAGTTGGGGGTTATCGTTGCATCCTAGGATCGTGTCAATATAAATGGACTTGGTAGATTTGGTACGCAATGCAAATATCACTGAAGGATTAATTCAGTTATGTACTATGACCATTCATTTCAATGTCTCAGGTCTTAAGGAAGCAGATACAAGGGTTGCAGCCAGGTCTGTCAAAATAGTTTTAATAGGGCCAAGTACATCATAGGTCAATGTGTGGGTGTGGCTCCACAGACCAGCACCAGCATAAATACCACATTAAATATTTTGAATGGTATTAAGTTCTGTGTGTAGTTCCAGATATATTTTTCTGTATTTTCTTTACATTTCCCATATTCTGTGAGTAATAGCTTAATTCCTCCATATGGCAGTAGTTTTTTTTTGTCTGTAATAATGAAAGTGACCTAGTTTTCTAAGGTAGCCTAATGTTTTAAATCAGTTTAAATATGCAAAACAGTGATTTAAGTTTTTTTATTTTGTAATGCTGTTAATCATAATCTCTTGAAGCCTAGGCAGCCTGACAATCCCTAAATACCATATGTACTTCAGGAGAGATTAACATACCACAGATAAGGGGCAAATCTAAACAGAAAGGAAGAAAAGAGAATCTTCAAGCGGCCTCCCACCCCCAATGAAATACAGCGATCAAAACATTAAAAATCATAACCATGCCTCCTGAAACGGAAGGAAAACTGAATAATCTTCCAGTATTTTTCATAGTTTATATGTATTTGTAATCCTATCACCTTCAAAGTTTCCTGAATCTTGCCATTTTTAAATATAGTTAAGTGCTCAAGGACACCTTCAATCTCACTGCAGATTCCCTCCTGCTTCAAAAGCATGACAATCATACCTGTGCTCAAGAACAGCAAGGTATCTGCCTCAATAACGGTTAAAAACGTGGATTATGGCATGGAGTTGCTTAGCAATTTAGTGCACTTGAGGTGTGTCAAAAATCAAACTCAAAAGTTGGTGAAAATAGTGAAAAAACACTAATATTAACAAAATGATGCCTATAAGAAAACAATAGCTCCTTATTTATTCTTGTCCAAAGTGAACTCCTGGCAGCCTCCATCTCACTCTCCCATACTGAGGGTGATGAGCTCCTTTTATAGGTACAAAGACATATCACCTTTAATTACCAAAGTTAACTTAAAACTACACACGAATTAGAATATGGTGCACTTCACAATGTAATTACAAAATAAAGTATCTGCGCTAAACTTGTGAAAATCAGGTTGGTGCTGGAGGGGGAGTTTCTTGAGTACCTGCTCATGGCTGAGCCCACTAGAGGATCAGCTATTCTGGATTGGGTGTTGTGTATCAAACCAGAAGTGACTAGAGAGCTTAAGATAAAACAACCCTTAGGGCAAGTGATCATATGTTCAAATTCATCCTGAAATTTGAGAAGGAGAAGCTAAAATTAGATGCATCAGTATTACAGTGGAGTAAAGGGCATTACAGAGGCATAAGAGAGGAGTTGGCCAGAATTGATTGGAAAAGAACACTGGCAGGGATGACGGCAGAGCAGCAATGGCTGGAATTTCTGGAAGCTACTCACAAGGCATGGGATATACAGTATGCATCCCAAAGAGGAAGAAGTATTCTGAAGGAAAGATGGCACAATCATGGCTATCAAGTGAATTCAAAGCCAACATAAAAGTCAATGAGAGGGCATATAGTAGAGCAAAAACTAGTGGGAAGTTTGAGGTTTGGGAACCTTTTAAAAACCAACAAAAGGCAACTAAAAAGTCAATAAAGTAAAGATGGAATACTAAAGTAAGCTAGCTGGTAATATTAAAGGGGATACATTAAGTGTAAAAGAGAGGCGAGAGTGAATATGGGACCACTGGAAAACTATGCTGGAGAGGTAGTAATGGGCGGGGGGGCGGGGAGAAGGAAATAGTGGATGAACCGAATAATATTTTGCATCAGTCTTCGCTGTGGAAGACACTAGCAGTATGGTGGAAGTTCCAGGTGTCAGGGGGCATGAAGTGTGTGAAGTTACCACAACTAGAGAGAAGGGTCTTGGGAAGCAAAGGTCTGAAAGTAGATAAGTCACTTGGACCAGATGGTCTACACCTTAGGGTTCTGAAAGAGGTGGCTGAAGAGATCATGGAGGCATTGGTAATGATCTCTCAAGAATCACCAGATTCTGGAATGGTACTGAAAGACTGGAAAATTTCAAATGTCACTCCACTCTTCAAAAAGGGAGAGAGGCAGAAGAAAGGAAACTATAGGCCAGTTAGTCTGACCTCAGTGGTTGGGAAGATGTTGGAGTTGATTATTAAAGGATGAGATCTCGGAGTACTGGGAGGCTTATGATAAAATAGGCTATAGTCAGCATGGTTTCCTCAAGAGGAAATCTTGCCTAACAAATCTGTTGGAATTCTTTGAAGAAATAACAAACAGGATAGACAAAGGAGGATCGGTTGATGTTGTGTACTTGGATTTTCAGAAAGCCTTTGACAAGATGCCACATGTGAGGCTGCTTAACAGGTTACAAGTCCATGGTATTACAGGAAAGATTAGAGCATGGATAAAGCAGTGGCTGATTGACAGGAGGCAAATAGTAGGAATAAAGGGAGACTTTTCTGGTTGGCTGTTGGAAACTAGTGATGTTCCGCAGGGGTCTGTGTTGGAACTGATTCTTTTTACATTATATGTCAATGATTCAGATGGTGGAATTGATGGCTTTTTGCGAAGTTTGCAGACAATATGAAGATGGTGGTGGGGCAGGTAGTTTTGAGGAAGTAGAGAGGCTACAGAAGGACAGATTAAGAGAAGGGGCAAAAAATGACAGATGGAATACAGTGTCAGGAAGTACATGCACTTTAGTAGAAGAAATGAAAAGACTGACTATTTTCTAAATGGAGAAAAAAATACAAAAAAAACGAGGTGCAAAGGGACTTTGGGGTCCTTGTGCAGAATTCCCTAAAGGTTAGTTTGCAGGTTGAGTCTGTGTTGAGGAGTACAAATGTGATGTTAGCATTCGTTTCAAGAGGACTAGAATATAAAAGCAAGGATATATTGTTGAGACTTTATAAAGCACTGGCGTGTATCGTGGGCAGTTTTGGGCCCCTTATCTTAAAAAGGATGCGCTGAAACTGGAGAAGGTTCAAAGGAGGTTCACAAAAATAATTACAAGATTGAATGGCTTGTTATATGAAGAGCGTTTGATGGTTCTAGGGCTGTATTCACTAGAATGGGGAAAAATAAGGGGTGACCTCATTGAAACCTATCAAATGGTGAAATGCCTTGATAGAGTGGATGTGTTTGCTATGGTGAGTCTAAGACCAGAGGACACAGCCTCAGAATACAGGGGTGTCCTTTTCAAGCAGATGAGGAGGAATTTCTTTAGCCACAGAGTGGTGAATTTGTGGAATTCTTTGCCACAGGCAGCTGTGGAGGCCAAACCTTTATGTATATTTAAGGCAAAGTATGATAGATTCTTGATTGGTCAGGGCGTGAAGGGATATGAGGAGAAGTCAGGAGATTAGGGCTGAGAGGGAAATTAGAACAGCCATAATGAAATGGGGGAGCAGTCTCGAATGGCCAAAAGGTCCAATTCTATTCCTATATCATATGATCTTAAGTACAGTATGCAAACATATACAGATTCTTATTACTAAAGAAACTGTGTATGGTGGGAAAGGCATCATAAAGCCAGCCTGACTGCATCACAAACTAGAGAAAATCTGCTTCTGAGCAACACACACAAGATGCTGGAGGAACTCAGCAGGCCAGGCAGCATCTATGGAAAAAAAGTACAGTCGATGTTTCGGGCTGAAACCCTTTAGCAGGACTGAAAAAAACGCTGAGGAGTAGATTTGAAAGATGGCGGCGGGAAGAGAGAAACACCAGGCAACAGGTGAAACTTGGAGGGGAAGGGATGAAGCAAAGAGCTAGGAGGTTGATTGGTGAAAGAGGCCGAAGGCCATGGAAGAGAAAAAAGAGGGGAGGAGCACCAGAGGAAGGCTATGGACGGGCAGAGATTACATGAGAGAGGGACAAGGGGATGGGAGATGTTGGGGGGGTGGAAGCATTACTGGAAGTTTGAGATATCGATGTTCATGCCATCAGGTTGGAGGCTACCCAAACAGAATATAAGCTGTTGTTCTTCCTACCTAAGTGTGGCCTTATCCCCACAGTGGAGGAGGCCATGGATGAACATATTGGAATGGGAATAGAAAGTGGAAGTAAAATGGGTGGCCACTGGGAGATCCCGCTTGTTCTGGTGGACGGAGCATAGGTGCTCATTGAAGAAGTCTCCCAATCAATGTCGGGTCACACCAATATATGAGGCCACACCAGGAGCACTCAGCACAGTACATGATCACAACAGACTCACAGGTGAAGTGTCACCTCACCTGGAAGGACTGTTTGGGGCCCTGAATGTTAGTGAGGGAGGAGGTGTAGGGAGGCAGGTGTAGCACTTGTTCTGCTTGCAAGGATAAGTGCCAGGAGAAAGATCAGTGGGGAGGGATGAATGGACAAGGGAGTCGTGCAGGGAGTGACCCCTGTGGAAAGCAGAAAATGGCGGGGAGGGAAAGATGTGTTTGATGGTGGGATCCAGTTGGAGGTGGCAGAAGTTTCGGAGAATTATGTGCTGGACGTGGACGTTGGTGTGGTGGTAGGTGAGGACAAGAGGAACCCTATCCCTGGTAGTGTGACAGGAGGATGGGGTAAGAGCAGAAGTGCGTGAAATCCAAGAGATGCAGTTGAGGTCAGTGTTGATGGTGGAAGAAGGGAAGCCCCTTTCTTTGAAAAAGGAGGACATCTCCTTCATTCTAGACTGAAGAGCCTCATCCCAAGAGCAGATACAGCAGAGATGGAGGAACTGAGAGGACGGGGGTGGCATTTTTACAAGTGGCAGGATGGGACGAGGTATAATCCAGGTAGCTGCGAGAGTCTGTTGGTTTATAATAGACATCACTGGATAAGTTGTCTCTGGAGATAGAGACAGTGAGATCGAGAAAGGAAAGGGAAGTGTTGGAAATGGACCACATGAATTTGAGGGCAGGGTGGAAGTTGGAGGCAAAGTGGATGAAATCGACGAGTTCAGCACAGGTGCAGAAAGCATCAGGTTGGTTTAGGATCCAGCAGACACCAGGGAACCGCCGGGAGACAACAGTATGAAAAAGCACAACGCTCAACACAATCGCACACTTAAAGTACAAGAATGAAATTAAACTAAACTTTGGTGCCTGACTCAATGTATATAGCAATGCGGGGGAAAACAGTGAGTTAATTATGAGAATGTACCGGGGAAGACATTGAAGTGCTCTCAATGACAGCAGGTGTGTGTGTGTGTGTGTGTGTGTGTGTGCGTGTGTGTGCGTGCGTGCACAAGGAGTGTGTTTGCTGTGTGTTCTCAGTTATGACCATCGTTCAGTGGCACTCATATCTACTGTAATGAAAACAACAGGAATTCTGCAGACCCCCTAAGCAAGGACCTGGACCTGCTGCAATTTGCCTATCACCACAATAGTTCTACTGTGGTTGTAATCTCACTGGCTTTGGGTCACCTGGACAATAGTAGTATCTACATCAGGCTGCTGTTATTGATCACAGCTCTGTGTCGAACACAATCATACCCTCAATTCCAATCAACAAGCTCCAAAACCTGGGCCCCTGCACCTCCCTCTGCCCCGGATCTTTGACTTCCAACCCAGGAAACCAGTCTGTGCGTATAGGAAGTACCATCTCCCTCTCGCTGACAATCAACACTGGCACACCTCAAGGATATGCGCTAGCTGACTGCTCTACTCTCTCTACACCCACAATTGTGTGGCTAGGCACAGCACAGATGCCACCTACAAATTTGCCAACAACACAGTATTGTTGGCGGAATTTCAGACGGTGGCGAGGAGGCGGACAGGATCACGATAGATCAGCTGGTTAAGTGGTGTCACAGCAACAACCTTCCATTCAACGTCAATAAAGGCTGATTTATACTTCTGCATCAAATTGACACTGTAGGTACGGCGTAGCCGCGAACCCTACACAGATCCCTACGCCGTAGCCTGACGCGCACCTCTCCCAAAATGTAACTACGCGTCGCGGCAACGCAGCATCACATCGCATTGGTAGCATCGCATTTCCTCCTACGCTGCAATAGCTTCCCATTGGGCGACTGAAGGACAGGGAAGGAACTCTGGCTGCAATGCTTTCCATAAAGCTTTACAGACCTCCGAAATTATGGAGGACACATTTCGCTTTTATGCAAAAAGCCACTGGCTTTAAACTTGTTTACCCCAAGAAAGACTACCATGACCATGAAGCCTTGCACGGGCAGGTGTGTGCGCATGCGCGACGTGCCCGAATTACTGAGCGATGCAGACACACCAACGCACAAGTATAAATGCTCACAACGGCATTGCCCATGTGCGTAGGCTACGGTGCAAGCTTGTCGCACAAGTATAAATCAGCCTTAAGACCGATGAATTGACTGTGGACTTCAGGAAGGGGACGTTGAGGAAAAATACACCAGTCTTCATCAAGTGATAAGTGGAAAGGGTGAGCAGCTTCAACTTCCTGGGTGTCAATCTCTCTGAGGATCCATCTTGGGCCAAACATACTGATGCACTTACAAAGGCGGCACAACAGTGGCTATATTTCATTAAGAGTTTGGGGAGAATTGGTACATCACTAAAGACACCCCAAAATGTGTACAGAGAGCATTCTAACTAGTTGTATCATCATCTGGTATGGAGGGGCCACTGCACAGGATCAGAAAAAGCTGCATGAAAATTATAAACTCAGCCAGCTCCATTAGGGCACTACCTTCCCCAGCATCCAAGACCCCTTCAAAAAGCAATGCCTCAAAAAGTTGGCATCCATCATTTAGGACCCCCATTACAGAGGATGTGTCCTCTTCCCATTATTACCATCAAAGAGTAGATACAGGAGCCTGAAGATACACACTCAATATTTCAGGAGAAGCATCGTCCCTTCCACCATCAGATTTCTGAATGGACAATAAACCCACAAACACTACCTCAGTATTTTCTTTCTCTTTTTGCACTACTTATTTCATTTATCTTTATATATACTTGTTAACGTTTGTAACTCCAAAACATAAAAACTATCTGAAAGGAAAACAAGATAACTCTGAATGCGAGTCATACTTTGCATTTACATTAAGTGAGGTGAACACGTATCATGTGGTAGTGTCAGGACGTATGCAAACCATGTATTTTTACGTATAACCTGTACTGAATTAGACAAGAATGTTTCATCAACATATTTATATTACTGAAATATAAAATACACAACACTCCTCCTTACCTGGCTATAAACTCCAACTCAATATAGAATGCATCTCAACTTACTATACCAGCCCTTCTCAACCATTTTGCGCTGGAGGAACCTTTGAAATAATTTTCAAATTTGAGGGAAACCCTGCATAAAAATTATTATATCTACAGCTCATGTTACATTAGCGTGATAAGTTGTAGATACAGGGTATAATAATCCAAAAATAATTGTTGATGCTGATTTGAGTAGAGAATGAATTTTTTAGCCAACCTTTCCTGAAAAAAAAGATAGTTAAGCTTAGCTTACCTTTCTTGAAAATAACATCTCTTTCCCTTTCATAAATTTTAACAACTCATCAGGCAAATAGAATAAATTTCTTAATTCTGGGTTGAACTTGAGATAAGCACACATGGATTTCACCTTCAATGATCCAATTTCTATCCCTGCTCTTGATGCTTGTTAAACAAGAAAAAGCTTGTTCACACATGTAAGAAGTTGAAAACTGCAACAAAATGTTCATTGCTTTCCTATGAATGCCAGGATACTCTTCTTTTACTGAAATCCAGAACTTGTCCAGGGTCAGCTCAGTACGTCTCATCTTGGGTGCAGCTCACAAAGTTCTTCCTCTTCTCTCAAATAAAAGTTCTAAGCCTGAGTAGAACATACAGTCATACACTTGTGTTGAAAAAAAAGGAAAAATATTGTTCAATTTTATTCTGCTGTTCTTCCAGGTGGTTTTCAGTAAGACTCGAGACTTTCTGATATTCTTCCTCACTCTCAAGCCCAAGAAGCAGTGGAAATGTTTTAAGATTTCCTTTCGCTGTCATGGTCCAGTTCACGGTCCGGTCCATCGTTCCTTATTCCAGGTTTTCCAGTTTTCCCTTGTTCTGTTGGGTGCTCTAATTGAGGCACTTGATTCTCATTTTGGGCTGGCTCCATAAATAGCTCCTGGGTTCAGCTACATTGGCTGGACTGTTCCCTTCCCTTCACCTTCCTCCTGTAGCCTTTGCCTGAAGCCTTGCCTGCAACCTCGCCTGCGGCCTCACCTGTATCGCTGTCAAGTTCTACGGTCCGAGCAAGACCGGGGCCTTGCTGTGTCTAGATAAGGAACTGTCTTTAATTGTTTGGAACTGTCTCTTTGTGTCCTCGCCTTCACTAGGTAGGTCTGGCCGTTTGCTGTTAGCTTGTGTTGGTAACCGTCTCTTATTGTGCCCTCGCCTCCGCTGGGTAGGTCCTGCCATTTGCTGCTACCTTGAGTGGAGGACTATCTCTCAGTGTTCTATGTACGTCCTGCTCCCGAGTAGGGGTCCCTGACTCTGTGTAGAGCCCTGGCCCCAAGTTCTGTTCCCAAGGAGGGGTCCATGCACTGTGTGGCCATGTCTCTGTGTTCCTGTTCTGCCAAGGCCAAGGCTTTGTGTTCCTGTTCTGCCAAGACCAAGTCAAGGCTTCCGGTTCTCATCCTGTCCATGTGCCTCGTCCTGTGCAGGAATTCAACGTCCAGTCCTGTAGCCACATCTGGTCCTGTAGTTACGTCTTGTGCTCGTCTAGATCCGGGGTCTGAGCCAGAGTCAAGATCCAGGTTCTGGGTCCCTGTCCAGTCTCCAGCTCAGAGTCCTAGCCCAGGCTCCTAGTTCCTAATTCCTTGTCCTGGTTCCGCTTTCCTAGTCAAGTCCTAGCCCGGGCCCTGTATCCTAGTCTCATCCTGGGCCTGTGTCAATGCTCAGCATCATTTCTTCCCCACTTCCCTTGCTTTCTTGACAAACCTAGTCCTGTTCCTTGTACTTCAGTGTCTTGCATTTGGGTCCGCTCCCAGTGCCCTCATTATGACAGAACCGTCCAGTCAAGTGTAGACCCAGCGACACAGACACTGTTGTGTTACTCTCGCCATCCCGTGTTCTCTCGTGTTGAATGCCCCTCCCCACCCGTGTCGTCCATGGTCTGGGATTGCCTGTTTGGTTGCCAGGAGGCTCCCATGGGGGTGGGGGGGATACTGTCATGGTCTGGTCCGTGAAGTCCGCATTCTGGTTCACGGTCCGGTCCATCCTTCTTTATTCCAGGTTTTCTGGTTTTCCCTTGTTCTGTTGGGTGCTCTAATTGAGGCACCTGATTCTCATTTTGGGCTGGCTACATAAATAGCTCCTGGGTTCTGCTTCGTTTGCTGGACTGTTCCCTTCCCTTCACCTTCCGCCTGAAGCCTTGCCTGCAACCTCGCCTGCGTCCTTGCCTGTATCGCTGTCAAGTTCTACTGCTGGAGCAAGACCGGAGCCTTGCTATGCCTAGATAAGAAACTGTCTTACGTTGTTTAGAACTGTCTCTTTGTGTCCTCACCTTTGCTAGGAAGGTCTGGCTGTTTGTCACTACCTTGAGTGGAGAACCGTCTCTTTGTGCCCTCGCCTTGGCTGGGTAGGTTCGGCTGTTTGCCGCTACCTTGAGTGGAGAACTGTCTCTCAGTGTTCTGTGTACGACTCCTGGCCCTACGTCCTGTTCCCAAGGAGGGGTCCCATCTCTGTGTTCCTGTTCTGCCAAGACCAAGTCAAGGCTTCGGGTTCTCATCCTGTGCAGGAATTCCACGTCCAGTCCTATAGTCACGTCTTGTCCTCACCTAGCTCTGGGTCCAAGCCAGAGTCAAGACCCAGGTTCCGGGTCCCTGTCCAGTCTGGCTCGGAGTCCTAGCCCAGGCTTCTAGTTCCTAGTTCTTTGTCCTGGTTCCGCTTTCCTAGTCAAGTCCTAGCCCAGGCTCTGTATCCTAGTCTCATCCAGGGCCTGTGTCAATGTCCAGTGTCATTTCTTCCCCCCTTCCCTTGCTTTCTTGACAAACCTAGTCCTGTTCCTTGTACTTCAAGGTCCGTGTCTTGGGTCCAATCCCAGTGCCCCCGTTATGACATTTGCAACATGATTTTCCCAAAGATTCAGTTTTAAATCCAAGAATCTTGTCAATTGAAGTCAAATCATTTTCTCCAGGGCCTTACAAAGTCTTCAACTGGTTCATATGATAAACAATGGCTGTTAAATAGGCTAGTTTCTCCAGCCACTCTTTATCTTTAAAGAAATTAGCAAAATCTGACCGACTGTTTTCTTGAAAGTACTCCTGCAATTCGCCTTTCAGCTCAAACACCCTGTTGTGAACTCCTCCTCTGCTAAGCCACTGGATTTCTGTATGTGGCTGGAGATTGGTGTGCTTTTTGTCACCTTTTTTTTAAACATTCTCAAGTGAACTGGTCTTAAAGCTACTAAATAACTTTCTTCCTAAGTCTTTTTACTGACTGACTATTTTCAAAAGCTTTAATCTGTTTGTTTTGAGATTTCAAAAGTTATTTAAAATCATCAGCACTTTTACATGACATATGACTATGATTTGTAGTTAAGTGTCTCTTCAATTTTGCTGGAGCCATTGCTACATTCGCAAGTCATTTGCCACAGACTAGGCACAATGGAATAGGACAACTTGGATCACCAGTCCATGCAAAACCCATTGATAAGTAGCTTTTATTGTATCTGTTGTGGCACCAGTGCAGTGAAATGACTCAGAAGATTTAATTCATCATTAGCCTTATCAGAATTGTGCGTAGGCATAGGCCTAGAAATCATCCTCTTCTATCTCACACCTCCCCTTCAAAAATCACCACTTTGGACCATCTTTAGAAAGAAAATTTCCCTCCAATTTTCTACTACAGTAGTAGAGTTTGCTTCCATAAGTCAGTCAGTGGCATGTCAGGGGAACTTGGGGGAGGTTATTCAGGAGAGAGAGGCTGACATCACAGCCCAAGTAGGGAGAGTCCATTCAATGCTCGGAAAATGCACTTCACACTCATCAGCCTACCATTCTCCCCTCCACTGCAATACAGCACTCACCAATTATCAATGGCCTCCTCTATCTCACATCAAAAACTGAGAATGGACTCAACCAAATAAGCATGGACCTACTGCACACTGCCATACTGGTCTAAGAGACCTCTAACGAGATTGCTAATGGGATTGCCCGGTCTCTGCCCACCACTGCGAGTGCCAGCATCGTGCATTGCATAAAGTTCAAAAAACACTGCTTATTTTTTTTTAAATCACGATCTCTCGCAGAACCCCAGTTGAGAAACCCTGCACCTTGGGAAAGGTTTCACTGCTAATGCAATGGTCTTTCTGTAGGAGCAGTGTTTGGGTAATGTTTAGAGATAATGGGTGCTTGGAATGTGAGCTGGGTACTTAGTTCAGCGGGAAATGGAGAGAAGACTCTGGAGAGAACCAGTCATAGGATTTGACCTGGTGGGGGACCCTGATTCGATGAAACCGGGCACAGAGATTGACTGAGGATTGGTGATTATGAATTTTGGGAAGAGTTGAGCTCCAACTTGTTCACATTTGACTGTTCAATTATAAAGGGTCCTTATTGTTTTTTTTCCTCTTTCTTTTCTTTATTAACCCTTTGGTTAAGATTCATAAATATAATTCCTTTAATCGTATGCAGTGTGCTGTCTGTTATTTTTTGGCACTGATTTGTAACAGGTAGGGTAGGTTACAGCATCCACACAAACCGGGTTTGGGGTAGGAGAGTCATCACAATCTCAAGGGTTTGGTGGGACCGCAGCGTGCATTCCCTAGACTTAAGCAGCCAAGGAAACCAGGGAATTCTCGTTTAATAATACAAATACTGCATGGCCATCACAGAATAGTACATTCCAAATTGTTCCATTTGGTCTAATAATTTGATTGCTGTGGAGGATTTCTTATTCATGGGATAACGTCTTTACTGTCAAGGGGGCTCACTCTGCTTGGCAGGCAAGACCGGTGGCTGTGAAACAATCTCAGGTTCTGGGACCTCCTCAGTGGTGGTTGTAGGAGTTGACTCTGGGAGACTGCAGGAAGTGGTTCTGACAGCTCTAACCACTTCTCTAACAATTGACTCTGCTCTCCTTAACTGATCGACGTGTTATCCCAAGATGATATCAGATACAATCTTCACTGTGTAGGAGAGTGGACCAGTTCTGGCCTTAATCTTTCCAAGTACCCACTTTTAATCACCTCTGTATTCCCTCACCAGGACTGTGTCCTGGAATGAAACATTGAATCTCCTTGTTTGAGGAGCCCTCAATTTGTCTCAGCTGTTTGTCCTGCATACTCCTTCTGAGATTGAGTTTGAGGAGATCCTAACATGAAACCAAGGGACAACCCAGGAACAGCATAGTTAGTGAATAGTTGGTTTAGGTGCATGCTGCATTACAAAATATGTAAGGAGGAAATTGGCGAGCTGCTGATTCAGTTTCAGTGTAGAGTGTTCTGCTAACATTGGAAACACTTCTGGCCACTTTGTATGTAGCTACATCCACTACTACTAAGAAGTTTGTGTCTATGAATGGTCTGACAAATTCCACGTGAATCCTCTGCCAGGGCAATGTAAACTATTCCCAGGAATGGGGAGATGCTGCTCCTGGCATCCTCTGGACATGTTGGCATCCTGCTTCAACTGCTGATTTATCCGAAGCCACCAGAAAAAGCTTTGAGCCAACACTTTCATTTTAACCATGCCTAGGTGACTGGCATATAGCAACACTTTAGTTCTCACCTTCTATGGTAGAACAACTCTCAATCCGCACATAAGGCAACCTTTGTCAAGGGCAAGTTCATCCTGGTCCTAGGAAAAATGAGGGAACTGAAATGTCTGCTCCACACTCCAGCCATTTTGAGTTATCAAGTAGACCTGGGACAGTGTGGGGTCTTTTATGCTTTCCCTTTGGATCATCTCTGCCACAGTAGGGAGACTTTCAATTTGCATTAGGAAGAATAAGTCGACGACTGCATTTTTTGGTAAATTTTTCAGGAATTCCCTTTTCCAAGGGGAGAGGGGACAATCTGTCAACATTTCCATGATTAGTCATCCTCTTGTAATCGTGTCCTCATAGAAACAGAGCCCATCTTTGCATTCATGCTGCTGCTGTCAGCATAGTGATCTGTGGATTGAAAATGGAAACTAATGGTTGACGATCTGTAATGAGGCTAAACTCTCACCCATACAGGTACTGGTTGAAACGTTTTACAACCGCAAACTGGACTCAAGGCCTCTGTCAGTCTGTGTGTAATTTTTCTCTGCAGCAGTAATGTGATGTAAAAGCTATAGGGTTTTCACTTCCATCACTCATAACATGTGACATGACTGCACCTATTCCATGAGGCGACGTGAGACATCGCAGCAGGCTTAACTCAACAATGTGGATCATAATGTGTGAGTACCATTTCTGTGTTACTACTATTCCTTGGCCCTTTGAAGGGTTGCAGATGTTGTTCCCTTATTCAAGAAAGGGAGTAGAGATAGCCCAGGAAATTATAGACCAGTGAGTCTTACTTCAGTTGATGGAAAAGATCCTGAAAGGCAGGATTTATGAACATTTGGAGAGGCATAATATGATTAGGAATAGTCAGCATAGCTTTGTCAAAGGCAGGTCATGCCTTACAAGCCTGATTGAATTTTTCGAGGATGTGACTAAACACATTGATGAAGGTAGAGTAGTAGATGTAGTGTATATGGATTTCAGCAAGGCATTTGATAAGGTACCCCATGCAAGCCTTATTGAGAATGTAAGGAGGCATTGGATCCAAGGGGACCTTGCTTTGTGGATCCAGAATTGGCCTGCCCACAGAAGGTAAAGAGTGGTTGTAGATGGTCATATTTTGCATGGAGGTCGGTGACCCATGGTGTGCCTCAGGGATCTGTTCTGGGACTCCTTCTCTTTGTGACCTTTATAAATGACTTGGATGAGGAAGTGGAGGGATGGGTTAGTAAATTTGCTGATGACACAAAGGTTGGGGGTGTTGTGGATAGTGTAGAGGGGTGTTAGAGGTTACAGCAGGACATCAATAGGATGCAAAACTGGGCTGAGAAGTGGCAGATGGAGTTCAACCCAGATAAGTGTGAGGTGGTTCATTTTGGTAGGTCAAATATGATGGCAGAATATAGTATTAAAGGCAAGACTCTTGGCAGTGTGGAGGGCCAGAGGGGTCTTGGGGTCTGTCCATAGGACAGTCAAAGCTGCTGCACAGGTTGACTGTGTGGTTAAGAAGACATACAGTACATTGGCCTTCAACAACCATGGGATTGAGTTTAAGAGCAGAGGGGTAATGTTACAGCTTTATAGGACCCTGGTCTGACCCCACTTTGGAGTACTGTGCTCAGTTCTGGTCACCTCACTACAGGAAACTATAGAAAGGGTGCAGAGGAGATTTAAAAGGATGTTGCCTTGATTGGGGAGCATGCCCTCTGAAAATAGGTTGAATGAACTTGGTCTTTTCTCCTTGGAGCAACGGAGGATGAGAGGTGATCTGGTAGAGGTGTATAAGATGATGAGAGGCATTGATCATGTGGATAGTCAGAGGCTTTTTCCCAGGGCTGAAATGGCTAACACAAGAGAGCACAGTTTTAAGGTGCTTGGAAGTAGGTACAGAGAAGATATCAGGGGCAAGTTTCTTTTTACGTAGAGGGTAGTGTGTGCATGGAATGGGCTGCCGGTGACAGTGGTGGCAGCGGATACAATAGGGTCTTTTAAGCAACTCCTGGATAGGTACATGGAGCTTTGAAAACTTGAGGGCTATGGGTAACCCTAGGTAATTTCTAAAGTAAGGACATGTTTGGCACAGCATTGTGGGCCAAAGGGCCTGTATTGTGCTGTAGGTTTTCTATGTTTCTACTTTGTCCACTACATTAATGAGTTCAAATAATTGACAAATCCTGCAAAAGACTGCAACTGTGCCACATCCTTTGGCTTTAGTCATCCAGCACTGCTTGAAAATCTTCTCAGCGCACTTGTGTATTGATAGTGTGACCACATTGTGATACTTGGTTTAAAGACCTCACACTTGCTGTGTTGTGCTCTGAGCCCATAATCTTTTTAACACTGTCTTGTTTTGGAGATGTTCCTCAGCGTCCATACTGTTAACACTGGGTGCCTGGACAACCTTGCAGCACCTAGCCCATAGTTTTCTGCCAGAATGCACATGCAGATACTAATCCAAAAATAAGCCTATTATTGTAATAAAACCTTTTGTGAGTGTTTATGGTGGGATCAACTTTAGACACTTCTTCCATCTCAATCTGTAGCTAGGCCTCATTTAAGTCCATTTTACTGAAGTACTTTCCTCTCGAAAGGTTAGTAAAGACATCCTTTTTTTTTTGCCAGAGGGTACTGATCTACTTTCAGTACTGAGTTCATGCTGACCTTAAAATCACCAGAGATCCTGACAGACCCATTCTTCTTGACTACTGAGACCACTAGTGTTGCCCATTGTTTCCACTCAACCTAGGAAATAATTCCTTCAGTCTCCATGTGATCTAGCTCATTGGCAACTTTACCACGGATCCTATAAGGAGCTTTCTAAAACTTGGGTGTGGCATTTTCATTTAACACAATTTTACCCTTTATGTTCAAGTTTTCTAGTGCCATCATCTTAATTCACCTTTCTTAAATCACTTTCAATTGACTCATTTGCAGGGGATGTGGCATGCAAATAGTGGATGATCTTCAAACAAGTCATAATTGTCTCAGCCGATCATTACCCTACAGTTGCCCCCCACCCTGTTGTTTAACCACATACAAACCTAATGCGGCTTGTTGGTTGTACATTTCACTTGATATCATTTCCACAGGGATCATTTTTTCCTCCAGTACATGTTCTTAATTGAATGTTTGCAGGCTTCAGTTCAGTATCTTTGAAATGCTGTTCAGACTCAATTTGTGCAAAGAGCCAGTGTCCAATTCCATTTCAATTAATCTGCTGTTTACTTGTGGTGCAGAACAGATTGCTTGCCTCTTGTTAGCTTAAACCTTATAAATCTCAAGGCTGCCCAGTGCTGTGTCACTCTCATTATTACCTTCTTTTACCCAACTGTGTGCAGATTAGTGCTTTCAGAAACTTCAACAAGACTCTTCAAATATTTCTCTTCCCTGTGCAATCCATTTGTCTGTCCAACATACTTTTTGTACGTGTCCAACTTTGTTACATTTTTTGCAAGTTTTACCTTTAAATCTACATTAGTTTGGTGCAAGTGAGCATCTGCCACAACAGTAGCACCATTTGTTCAGCCATATAGGTCCCATATACAGCAGTTTTTTTGTGCCATCAAACACATCAGTCTTTCTGATGCAGCTTTATGATTATCACCCAGTACAGAGTTTACGAACCCGTGAATTCTTCGGTTTTCTGCCTTTAGAAAAACTCAACCACGTTTCCTGTTGCGAAGAAAAGGTGCTGTTCCAAACAAAAACATTTTTTGTTACTCAATTTCTTGCAGCACTTTTTAAACCCGGAAGTCTCGCTGCATTTGAACAGATAGTTAGACATCTCGTGTTCATTTTAAAAAATACCTCATTGTTAGTGTTATGTTTTGTAACTCCAAACCATTAAAAACTAATTGAAAGGAAAACAAGAGGCAGGAAGGCGACTCTAACTTGGTTCGCATTTTAAGTTTAGCGTGCATGTATCATGTGGTAGCGTCATGACGTAACCAATTTGCAGTTTAAATATAAATCGTAATGAATTATTTAAACTAAGAATACTTAACGACCTTTACAATATTACTCAAATATGACTGAAACATTAAATACATAATAGCTATTGCGATTTACAATTTTATTATACATTGCGGTGTACTGCTCCGTAAGACAAATTCCACAACATATGTCAGTGACATTAAATCTGATTCTGATCCAGCCACGAAAAACAATGAATAATACGCATGTTTCATCTTTCAAACTTGCACAAACAATAGACTGTAAATCATTCATTTCAAACGAAGTTAGCTTCGAAGTACAATGTTTCCTCAAACCTTGCCAGAAATCTAAACAGTGCTGACGATAAACATTAAAAACCATAAACACGTTATGGGAAAATGAAGCCTCATTCTTAGAGTGTGAGGTAGCTCGCATTACCTCACAAGCGCCCCTCACCACGCCCTCCCTCGCTGTGAAGCTGCCTGCCGTCCCGCTCCCTCCATTCCCGCCTCTCCGGCCTCGTGATTCGGGCGGAGGCCGTTCACGGAGTGAGTCGGCGTGCGGCCTGACTTTCGACGCTGTGAGTGAGGCACCGTTCGCGGAAATGCCGCGGAAAAAGCCAGTGAGAAACGCGTATTATTTCTTCATGCTCGAGAAGATCCCAGAGCTGAAGCAGAAAGGGATCGAAGTGAAAGGACTCAAGGATGCCGTTCCGCTCTGCAGCTCGGACTGGGAGGTAAGGGGGTCCGGCCCAGGGTGTCGGACATGTCGTGAAGCGCGTAGAGTGCGAGCTCATTTCCAACAGGGACCAATTACTCAGACCGCCTGGCTGAAGCTGGAGCGTTAATTTGTTTAACTGGGAGTGGACCATGGATTAGAGGGCTGTAATCAATGGCGTGTTGAGGGAACTAGTGCTAGGTTCTGTTGTCTCATAATGGATTTAGATACAAATGATAATTGTAGTAAATCTGTAGCAGGCACCAACATTGATGGTGCATAGTGAGTACCTACGACAAGATACGTTTTAATAAATTAAGCCAAGGTTCCTGCATACATAGTGAATGGCATGGAACTGGGTTGTGTTGTAGCAGAGAGACACCCCGGGTACCAGTACTGTACAGAGATTCCCTCTAAAGTAGCGACGCAGTTGTTGGCGTGGAAGAAGGATATCGGACGCTTGACTTTATTGGTTGACGCATTAACTATGAGAGTTGGGACATTATGTTCGGGTTGTTTTCTTTCTTTTTAAACCTTTTTATTGAATTAGTACAGAAAAGGTAAAACATATAGAAACTAATACACTGATGCAATAAAAATTTACAAGAGATATTAATACATAAAAAAGTACAAACAGTGCAGTTTAGTTATAAAATAACGAGGTAATATAGTAGTATACTAATTTTCCATATAAACCAATAAAGAGAAGAAAAAACCCCACCGTGTAACTAACCTAAAAAGCAAAGCAAAGCAATGGGCTAACTAGGTACCAAGTAGACTTAAACAACTTAAACAATCACGTCCTCAAACCCGACTTCCATTAATAACAATTAAAAACCAAGAAGGGAATATAAACAACAGGAATTCTGCAGATGCTGGAAATTCAAGCAACATACATCAAAGTTGCTGGTGAACGCAGCAGGCCAAGCAGCATCTATAGGAAGAGGCGCAGTCGACGTTCACCCTGTCTCTTGCAAAAACGCCATCCCCTTCTCGCAATTCCTCCGTCTCCGCCGCATCTGCTCTCAGGATGAGGCTTTTCATTCTAGGACGAGGGAGATGTCTTCATTTTTTAAAGAAAGGGGCTTCCCTTCCTCCACTATCAACTCTGCTCTTAAACGCATCTCCCCCATTTCACGTACATCTGCTCTCACTCCATCCTCCCGCCACCCCACTAGGAATAGGGTTCCCCTGGTCCTCACCTACCACCCCACCAGCCTCCGGGTCCAACATATTATTCTCTGTAACTTCCGCCACCTCCAACGGGATCCCACCACTAAGCACATCTTTCCCTCCCCCCCCTCTCTCTGCATTCCGCAGGGATCGCTCCCTACACAACTACCTTGTCCATTCGTCCCCCCCATCCCTCCCCACTGATCTCCCTCCTGGCACTTATCCGTGTAAGCGGAACAAGTGCTACACATGCCCTTACACTTCCTCCCTTACCACCATTCAGGGCCCCAAACAGTCCTTCCAGGTGAGGCATCACTTCACCTGTGAGTCGACTGGGGTGATATACTGCGTCCGGTGCTCCCGATGTGGCCTTTTATATATTGGTGAGACCCGACGCAGACTGGGAGACCGCTTTGCTGAACATCTACGCTCTCCGCCAGAGAAAGCAGGATCTCCCAGTGGCCACACATTTTAATTCCACATCCCATTCCCATTCTGACATGTCTATCCACGGCCTCCTCTACTGTAAAGATGAAGCCACACTCAGGTTGGAGGAACAACACCTTATATTCCGTCTGGGTAGCCTCCAACCTGATGGCATGAACATTGACTTCTCTAACTTCCGCTAGGCCCCACCTCCCCCTCGTACCCCAGCTGTTACTCATTTTTATGCACACATTCTTTCTCTCACTCTCCTTTTTCTCCCTCTGTCCCTCTGAATATACCTCTTGCCCATCCTCTGGGTCACCCCCCCCCCCGTCTTTCTCCCTAGGCCTCCTGTCCCATGATCCTCTCATATCCCCTTTTGCCTATCACCTGTCCAGCTCTCGGCTCTATCCCTCCCCCTCCTGTCTTCTCCTATCATTTTGCATCTCCCCCTCCCCCTCCAGCTTTCAAATCCCTTACTCACTCTTCCTTCAGTTAGTCCTGACGAAGGGTCTCGGCCTGAAACGTCGACTGCGCCTCTTCCTATAGATGCTGCTTGGCCTGCTGCGTTCACCAGCAACTTTGATGTATGTTGAAGGGAATGTAAATATGGTCAAAGAGAAGGAAAAAGTTACATTAAATGAAAATGTTGAATAAAAGATCTCCAGGTCTGTTCAAATTTAACTGAAGTATCATAAAGGTTACTTCTGATTTTTTCCAAATTTAAACATAGTAACGTTTGAGAAAACCAAAAAAAAACGTAGTTGGGGCATTAATCTCCTTCCAGTGTTGTAAAATACATCTTTTCGCCATTACAGTAAGAAATGCAATCATTCTACGGGCTGAAGGGGAAAGATTACTGGAAGTTTTAGGTAATCCAAAGATAGCAGAAATAGGGTGGGGAGAAATATCTGTATTCAATGCCTTTGAGATAATATTAAAAATGTCTTTCCAAAAAGTTTCCAGAGTAGGACAGAACCAAAACATAGGAGTTAAGGAAGCTATCTCCCCATGACATCTATCACAAAGAGGGTTAATATGAGAATAAAAACGAGCTAATTTATCTTTAGACATATGCACTCTATGAACAACTTTAAATTGAATTAGGGAATGTTTGGAACAGATAGAGGAAGTATTGACTAGTTGTAAAATATGTGTCCAATCATCCGCCAAAATAGTAAAGCCCAATTCCTTTTCCCAATCGGACCTAATCTTATCGAATGGAGCTATCCGAAGTTTCATGATAGTATTATAAATAATAGCCATTACACCTTTCTGACAAGGGTTAAGGTTAATTATAGTATCTAAAATATATGCAGGGGGTAACTCCGGAAAGGAAGAAAGTATGGTACTTTGGAAATTTCTAACTTGGAGATATCTAAAACAATGTATTCTTAGTAAGTTATATTTGTTAGATAATTGTTCAAAAGACATAAGGGAGCCATCAGAAAATAAATCCAAAAACCGTGATATACCATTGGTCTTCCAAATTTGAAAGGCACGGTCCGTAGAGGAAGGGGGAAAGAATATGTTGCCTAAAATAGGAATCGCTAGCCCAAATTGATTAAGATTGAAAAATTTTCGGAATTGAAACCAGATGCGTAAGGTATGTTTAACTGTCAGGTTACAAACCTGTTTATGGCGTTACAAATTGAAAGGAAGAGAAGAACCTAAAATGGAGCCAAGTGCATAACCTTGAGCAGATTGTAATTCCAATACTACCCATTTAGGAATGGATAGTGTATCTTGGTCAAGTAACCAAAATTTCATGTGTCGAATATTAATTGCCCAATAATAAAATCTAAAATTAGGTAATGCCAAACCTCCATCTCTCTTAGCTTTCTGTAGATGTATTCTACCCAGTCTCGGGTTTTTATTTTGCCAAATAAATGAAGAAATTTTAGACGCAAACAACAGGAATTCTGCAGATGCTGGAAATTCAGGCAACATACATCAAAGTTGCTGGTGAACGCAGCAGGCCAAGCAGCATCTATAGGAAGAGGTGCAGTCGACGTTTCAGGCCGAGACCCTCAGTTAGTCCTGACGAAGGGTCTCGGCCTGAAACGTCGACTGCATCTCTTCCTATAGATGCTGCTTGGCCTGCTGCGTTCACCAGCAACTTTGATGTATGTTGGTTGAAGAAATTTTAGAGTCAACTTTGTCAAAAAAGGATTTTGGAACAAAAATCGGTAATGCTTGAAATATATATATAAATTTTGGCAGAATAAACATCTTAACAGCATTAATACAACCAATCAAGGTTAGATAAAGTGGAGACCACTTAAATGAAAGTTGTGTAATGTGGTCGATTAAGGGTAGGAAATTAGTCTTAAATAAATCCTTATGTTTACAGGTAATTTTTATCCCAAGATATGAAAAATGATTATTAACCAATTTAAGCGGCAGTTTCTGATATAAGGGAACTTACTTATTAATCAGGAAGCAACACACATCAAAGTTGCTGGTGAATGCAGCAGGCCAGGCAGCATCTCTAGGAAGAGGTACAGTCGACGTTTCAGGCCGAGACCCTTCGTCAGGACTAACTGAAGGAAGAGTTAGTAAGAGATTTGAAGGAAGAATTAGTAAGAGATTAAGTAAGAGAGATTTAGTACGAGAGTAAGTTAGTAAGAGTTAGTAATCGGGAAGGGTTGTTTTCTGAAAAAAAAGGGTTAGTTAGGTTGCACTTGGGAATATTGTGTGCAGTTCTGATTGCTACGTTACAGCAAAGACGGGAGTAAAGTTCGAAGTAAAATTGAACACTATCTGGACAGGACTAAAAATACAGAGGCTCTGTACAAGAAGGGACAGTGCTGACTATTGTGTTCTTTATATTCATACATACCGTGGGTTACTAATAAAGAACCATGTTCTGGAAGGAATAGAATTTTATTTAACAACCACAAGGTTTTTATAATACCATGTTTCTCGATCTTTCTATCATCCCTGCTCATGCTCTGAACTCTCTCCCATCAACGTTCTTATACATCATATCACCACATCTTCCTTTCCTTAAAAAGAAAAACAATTACCAACATTGACCAGAGCAAATGCATAATTTGACATGTTCTATCAGTCTCTCTGGGGGTTTATGAACAAGAGTAGACCTTCTAAGTGGTTCACACAGTTCTTGTGTTTCGTTATTTCCATGTTTTGTCTCGTCTGCATCAGTTAGCCAACTCTGAAGTTGGCTCTTTCTTGAGGTCTTTGCGATTTCTTCTTAACATTGCTCCTTCTTCTGTTTGGACCATGTATGATCTAGGTTGTACTAATTCAAGTACTGTAGCTTTCTGTGTCCATGTGTTCATTTTGTCTTGTATCCTTCATCTCCTTGGTGCAGTTCAGGTAATGGATGAGAACATCTGTCAAAGTATGTTTTCTGCTTTGCTTTGTGTTCATCTTTCCATCTTTTCACTTGTTCACCTCCCTCTGTTCTCAGAAGGCTCTAATCTATTGGCAGACTGGATCTCAAATGGCGTCCCATCAAGAGCTGAGCAGGTCTCACCAATATATACTTTTTGCCATGGTGATAGATGTTTGGAGTACACAACTCCTTAACACAGTTCTTTAGGTTTTCTAGGTGCCACTTTGCTTGGCATTTTTCTAATTGTGTCCTTTTTGCTATTAACTGGACACCATATTTTGGGCAAATTCATCTTAGCTTTTCAGTTAAACTGCCACTGTATGACAATAACTGTTCTATCAGGAGGTTGTCTTTATGGTGTTGTGTTGCACTGCATTCCTTTCTTGACTATGTGCACAGGGTAGTCATCTTTCTTGAATACTTCTCTGATCTTGCATTCTTCTTCCTTTGCATCTCTAAGAACAAATATCTTGTGCACAATTAGAGCAATTCAGATCTGGCCAATCAGAATTGAGCATTAAGCCCTGCCCATGCCCTGCTTGTTTCAGAGAACATATAATAAGGTGTCTCTAGGAGAACTTGTCATTTGCTGGGCATGGGTGAGAGAGCACAGGTCAAGGTATTTTTAGCTTTCTTAAGGGGCACAAGGTTTTTTTAAATAGGATATGATGGATAAGCAGGAGTAGGGTACTAGGGTGGCCAAACATGGGAGGATAAAGTGTAGGTTAGGGTGCGTGTGTGTGATTGGGTGAAGGGATTTAGAATGCAAGTCTATTGCACACTCCGGAGCAGAAGGTGGCAGTAATGCACCATTAAGCTGGGTGCCAACCATCGTAAAACAAGATGAAGAAAAACTTGCTATTTAATTAACTTGTGCTTGAGGAAGACTGTAGAGTTTACCATTGAAACAGGTCAATTGTTATGTGTACATATGTGACTGTTAAGGCCAAAGGGTAGTATAGATAGATATGACAGCAGTATAGATTAGGTTCAACTGCAGGCTGTGCTGGCTAGATTTGTTAACTCCTGCCCAGGTACTACACAGTTCTTGAGGAACCAACAATTGAACAGGCTGAGCAACTGTTTCAAAGTCATTGACTGCTTGCAATAAAAGCACTACTTCAAAGATCAATGATCTCTTCCCTACCTTAGCTGTTTGTATTTCATTGGATTTCACATTTTTCTTACTGTGCAGGATCATCTTCTTGTTTTGTCTAGAATTTAAAAAAAAAATGCTTGATGTGATAAACGATTGCAATTTTAAATGCATTGATATATCTAATGTTCCATCATGAATAACCATCTGAAAACAAATGTAATTACTGAAATTTAATGAAAAACATTGAAACATAATCTTTATGACTGTACAATCTTTGAAAATGCATATCATTCTGTAAAACTAGTGGATCTTCTCTTTTATTATCTTGGGTCATCTGAAACTTTCCCTGGATCTACACAACCCATTAGGTCCTGTTGATCTGAAGGCAGTGTGTACATCACACATGCTAATTTAAAATATTTTAGATCCCAGTGATCAGAGTTACTCCACCCTTTTGACTTACAGGTGGGAAACAAAATTCTAATTTCACAGTCATAAAAATTCAAGCTTATAGTAAGCTTTTTTTAAACAGACAAGCTCAATTAGATACTTTATCAATATTTTAAAATATAGAATATAGAAGTGTGGATGGTTACAATCTCTGCAATCTTTATTGAAGTCACTGAATGAATCGGAGAAGGGGAAGTATGTACAGATGGCACATCAATGGAAAGCTGAGAGAAAAAACAAGACAGTGAACAAATTTGAAGAAAATGAACAGGTCAGTGTATTTTCATTTTCCATTGAAGAGTGTACTTGTCCTCTCTCTGTAATGGTTCTGATCCTATCTAGTAGAGTAGGGGTCCCCAACTTTTTTTGCACTGTGGGCCGGTTTAATATTGACAATATTCTTGCGGACCGGCCGACCGGGGGGTGGGGGGGGGGTAGGGTTGCCAATGGACAAAAGTAGCAGTCAAATACGTTGGGTTTACCCAGAGAAAGACTACAATGACCATGAAGCCTTGCGTGGGCACCATAGTCATCATAGTCATAGTCATACTTCATTGATCCCGGGGGAAATTGGTTTTCGTTACAGTTGCACCGTAAATAATAAATAGTAATAGAACCATAAATAGCTAAATAGTAATATGTAAATTATGCCAGGAAATAAGTCCAGGACCAGCCTATTGGCTCAGTGTGTCTGACCCTCCAAGGGAGGAGTTGTAAAGTTTGATGGCCACAGGCAGGAATGACTTCCTATGACGCTCTGTGTTGCATCTCGGTGGAATGAGTCTCCGGCTGAATGTACTCCTGTGCCCAACCAGTACATTATGTAGTGGATGGGGGACATTGTCCAAGATGGCATGCAACTTGGATAGCATCCTCTTTTCAGACACCACCCTGAGAGAGTCCAGTTCCGTCCCCACAACATCACTGGCCTTACGAATGAGTTTGTTGATTCTGTTGGTGTCTGCTACCCTCAGCCTGCTGCCCCAGCACACAACAGCAAACATGATCGCACTGGCCACCACAGACTCGTAGAACATCCTCAGCATCGTCCGGCAGATGTTAAAGGACTTCAGTCTCCTCAGGAAATAGAGACTGCTCTGATCCTTCTTGTAGACAGCCTCAGTGTTCTTTGACCAGTCCAGTTTATTGTCGATTCGTATCCCCAGGTATTTGTAATCCTCCACCATGTCCACACTGACCCCCTGGATGAAACAGGGGTCACTGGTACCTTAGCTCTCCTCAGGTCTACCACCAACTCCTTAGTCTTTTTCACATTAAGCTGCAGATAATTTTGCTCACACCACGTGACAAAGTTTTCTACCGTAGCCCTGTACTCAGCCTCATCTCCCTTGCTGATGCATCCAACTATGGCAGAGTCATCCGAAAACTTCTGAAGATGACAAGACTCTGTGCAGTAGTTGAAGTCCGAGGTGTAAATGGTGAAGAGAAAGGGAGACAAGACAGTCCCCTGTGGAGCCCCAGTGCTGCTGATCACTCTGTCGGACACACAGTGTTGCAAGCACACGTACTGTGGTCTGCCAGTCAGGTAATCCAGAATTCATGACACCAGGGAAGCATCCACCTGCATCGCTGTCAGCTTCTCCCCCAGCAGAGCAGGGCGGATGGTGTTGAACACACTGGAGAAGTCAGAAAACATGACCCTCACAGTGCTCGCTGGCTTGTCCAGGTGGGCATAGACACGGTTCAGCAGGTAGACGATGGCATCCTCAACTCCTAGTCGGGGCTGGTAGGCGAACTGGAGGGGATCTAAGTGTGGCCTGACCATAGGCTGGAGCAGCTCCAGAGTAAGTCTCTCTAGGGTCTTCATGATGTGGGAGGTCAATGCCACCGGTCTGTAGTCATTGAGGCTGCTGGGGCGTGGCATCTGCGGCACAGGGACGAGGCAGGATGTCTTCCACAGTACAGGAACCCTGCGGAGCCTCAGACTCATGTTGAATACATGGCGAAGTACTCCACATAGCTGAGGGGCACAGGCTTTGAGCACCCTGGTAGTGACACCATTGGGTCCTGCAGCCTTGCTTGGGTTGAGACATTTCAGCTGTCTTCTCACCTGTTCGGCTGTGAAGCCCACCGTGGTGGTTTCGTGTGGGGAAGGGGTATAGTCATGAGAGCAGAGTGGGGGACTGTGAGGAGGGGTAGGAGGGGAGAGTGGAATATGTGTTGGTTGGGGGCCAACAACAGATGGCTCATGTGGGGGATGGGCAGGGGCCACAATGTCAAATCTGTTAAAGAACAGTTTAAGTTCATTGGCCCTGTCCCCACTGCCTTCAGCTCCTCTGTTGCTAGTTTGCCGGAGCCCAGTGATGGACCTCATCCCCCTCCAGACCTCTCTCATGTTGTTCTGCTGGAGTTTCCACTCAAGCTTCCTCCTGTACCTGTCCTTAGCCTCCCTGTATCCTGGCTTTCAGGTCCCTCAGTATTGCCCTCAGCTCCTCCCTATTTCTATCTCTAAACGCCCGTGCGCATGCATGTACGTGCCGATTTTTTTCTACAAATTGTTTTTGGCAATTCTGTTCGGGGGCGGGGTGTTAATCACGACCAGAATATATGTGATAAGTGGCTAATATACTCAATTTCATTTTCTAAAAGGGTTTATCTAACAAATTTAATATTAAACACACAGCGCATATTTTCCTCGCGTGAATATAGTGATAAGTCAATTATCAGGGGAGCTTGAAGTAAGTGTTGAACGAACTTCCAGGAGAAGTGGTAGAGGCAGGTTCGATATTATCATTGAAAGAAAAATTGGATAGGTATATGGACAGGAAAGGAATGGAGGGTTGTGGGCTGATTGCAGGTCGGTGGGACTAGGTGAGAGTAGTGTTCGGCACAGACTAGAAGGGCAGAGATGGCCTGTTTCCTGCTGTAATTGTTATATGGTTATATAAGTCACGTATAAGTCAATAGCATCATAACGTTTTAAGTAACGTTTGGATATTAAACTCACAGCACATATTTTTCCTGTATGAACATATAAAATCATTGCAACACACCAATATCACTGAATCAGTGGGAGCCCTGGGCTTGTTTTCCTGCAACAAGACGGTCCCATCGAGGGGTGATGGGAGACAGCGATACTCGAAGGGGATTCCTTGTGTCCAGTCTATTCCGCAGTTTAGTTTTTGTTGCATTCATTGTAGAGATATGTCGGAAATGGAAGCAACGTTTTCAGTGCTTTCATGGCTATCTCAGGATATTCAGCCTTGACTTTGATCCGGAATACCGGCAGAGATGTTATGTCAAACATACTTTTCAGCCCGCCATCATTTGCAAGCTCGAGGAGTTGATCTCCTTCCCACGCTGACATGGATGACACGTGGGTAATGACCTCGCGTACGTTCAAGCTGAACAGTGGGTGTGACAGGGAATGAGGAAAGGTGCAGGTCATATCATTTCCTCACGGCCCCGTAGCGCATGCTTTGTGGCCCAGTACTGGTCCATGGCCCGGTGGTTGGGGACCACTGTAGTAGAGTGCTAAACCAAATAGAATGGAAAGTACTATGTTGAGCTTCTAGCAGATGTAGTTTGGCCTTGTCTGATTTTAATTGTGACATTGAAGATGGTTCAGAATTATGGAGGGGAAAATTAACTTGGCTTTCCAATTTGTCATTGCAATATGCCTGAAATTATGCTTTTTCTGGGCATTTAGTAAAGTGAGGATTACTGCATACTGTATTTGTACCATTTGTGTTATTTATTATCCAGAAGGTGTAGTTGATTATATTGCAGATGTAAAATCTGCTCACTTGTGGAAAAAATGATCAATTGGGCAAAGTATCTGCAATCCCTACTCATCCTCTCCTTATAACTCCCCCTCCACCTTATTCCTGCCATCCACTGCCTGCAGGGATTAGTTTCATCATCTCCCACCTATTATCCCAGATTGACCTGACATTCAAATTAATCTTGGTTTCCTCTTTGTATTCAAAGGTAGCATGGTAGCATAGTGGTTAGCACATCACTTTACAGTTCTAGCGACCTTGGGTTCATTTCCCGCCACTGCCTGTAAGGAGTTTATATGTTCGCCCCATGACTCCGGATGCTGTAGTTCCCTCCAACAGTCCAAAGATGTACCAGTTGGTAGGTTAATTAGTCATTGTAAATTGTCCCATGATTAGGTTAGCATTAAATTGGGGGTTTGCTGTGTGGCATGGCTTGAAGGCCCTAATCTGCACTGTATCTCAATAAATTAAATAAAAGATCGATCAGTTTTTACCAAAAACCTTGCTAGATTTTAATTTTCTAGCCAAAGTCCTTGAATCAGAAGCAATCAAATATCCATTGTTCTACATTTTCAATCTGCTCTTTTGTGATCTGTTGTAAGTTTTTAACTGCTTTATTTCATAGTTTTTTTGCAGCATTCTTGAAATTTTTCTTTAAAATATTAATCAAAATCTGACTTAATTGTGAGGCTTAGTGCCAGTTTTGTTTGATGTTACCATGATACCCCAGGGGATGTTTTACTACACAAGTGTGAATACAAATTTTTAAAATATTTTTATTTTCACTTGTATTATTGAAGTGAAAATATTTCAAGAGGAATTTTGATTACAGTTGAATTTAAAGTTCTGATATGATTCGTATTCTTGTAAGTTGTTTACTTTCATAGAACATAGAATAGGATAGAACATACAATCAACACACATCAAAGTTGCTGGTGAACGCAGCAGGCCAGGCAGCATCTATAGGAAGAGGCGCAGTCGACGTTTCAGGCCGAGACCCTTCGTCCTGAAACGTCGACTGCGCCTCTTCCTATAGATGCTGCCTGGCCTGCTGCGTTCACCAGCAACTTTGATGTGTGTTGCTTGAATTTCCAGCATCTGCAGAATTCCTGTTGTTTGCGATAGAACATACAATGTTGTGCCGACCCTCAAACCCTGCCTCCCATATAAGCCCCCACCTTAAATTCCTCCATATGCCTGTCTAGTAGTCTCTTAAACTGCACTAGTGTATCTGCCTCCACCACTGACTCAGGCACTGCATTCCACACACCAACCACCCTCTGAGTAAAAAACCTTCCTCTAATATCCCCCTTGAACTTCCCACCCCTTACCTTAAAGCCATGTCCTCTTGTATTGAGCAGTGGTGCCCTGGGGAAGAGGCACTGGCTATCCACTCTATCGATTCCTCTTATTAACTTGTACACCTCTATCATGTCTCCTCTCATCCTCCTTCTCTCCAAAGAGTAAAGCCCTAGCTCCCTTAATCTCTGATCATAATGCATACTTTCTAAACCAGGCAGCATCCTGGTAAATCTCCTCTGTACCCTTTCCAATGCTTCCACATCCTTCCTATAGTGGGGTGACCAGAACTGAACACAGTGCTCCAAGTGTGGCCTAACCAGAGTTTTATAGAGCTGCATCATTACATCGCGACTCTTAAACTCTATCCCTCGACTTATACCCCATAAGCTTTCTTAACTACCCTATCAACCTGTGAGGCAACTTTCAGGGATCTGTGGACATGTACCCCCAGATCCCTCTGCTCCTCCACACTACCAAGTATCCTGCCATTTACTTTGTACTCTGCCTTGGAGTTTGTCCTTCCAAAGTGTACCACCTCACACTTCTCCGGGTTGAACTCCATCTGCCACTTCTTAGCCCACTTCTGCATCCTATCAATGTCTCTCTGCAATCTTCGACAATCCTCTACACTATCTACAACACCACCAACCTTTGTGTCGTCTGCAAACTTGCCAACCCACCCTTCTACCCCCACATTCAGGTCGTTAATAAAAATCACGAAAAGTAGAGGTCCTAGAACAGATCCTTGTGGGACACCACTAGTCACAATCCTCCAATCTGAATGTACTCCCTCCACCATGACCCTCTGGCTTCTGCAGGCAAGCCAATTCTGAATCCACCTGGCCAAACTTCCCTGGATCCCATGCCTTCTAACTTTCTGAATAAGCCTACCGTGTGGAACCTTGTCAAATGCCTTACTAAAATCCATATAAATCACATCCACTGCACTACCCTCATCTATATGCCTGGTCACCTCCTCAAAGAACTCTATCAGGCTTGTTAGACACGATCTGCCCTTCACAAAGCCATGCTGACTGTCCCTGATCAGACCATGATTCTCTAAATGCCTATAGATCCTATCTCTAAGAATCTTTTCCAATAGCTTTCCCACCACAGATGTAAGGCTCACTGGTCTATAATTACCTGGACTATCCCTACTACCTTTTTTGAACAAAGAGACAACATTCGCCTCCCTCCAATCCTCCGGTACCATTCCCGTGGACAACGAGGACATAAAGATCCTAGCCAGAGGCTCAGCGATCTCTTCTCACCTCGTGGAGCAGCCTGGGGAATATTCCGTCAGGCCCCGGGGACTTATCTGTCCTAATGTATTTTAACAACTCCAACACCTCCTCTCCCTTAATATCAACATGCTCCAGAACATCATAGAACCATAGAAACTACAGCACAGAAACAGGCCCTTTGGCCCTTCTTGGCTGTGCCGAACCATTTTGTGCCTAGTCCCACTGACCTGCACATGGACCATATCCCTCCATACACCTCCCATCCATGTATCTGTCCAATTTATTCTTAAATGTAAAAAAGAACCCGCATTTACCACCTCGTCTGGCAGCTCATTCCATACTCCCACCACTCTCTGTGTGAAGAAGCCCCCCCCCTAATGTTCCCTTTAAACTTTTCCCCCCTCACCCTTAACCCATGTCCTCTGGTTTTTTTCTCCCCTTGCCTCAGTGGAAAAAGCCTGCTTGCATTCACTCTATCTATACCCATCATAATTTTATATACCTCTATCAAATCTCCCCTCATTCTTCTACGCTCCAGGGAATAAAGTCCTAACCTATTCAACCTTTCTCTGTAACTGAGTTTCTCAAGTCCCGGCAACATCCTTGTAAACCTTCTCTGCACTCTCTCAACCTTATTTATATCCTTCCTGTAATTTGGTGACCAAAACTGAACACAATACTCCAGATTTGGCCTCACCAATGCCTTATACAACCTCATCATAACATTCCAGCTCTTATACTCAATACTTCGATTAATAAAGGCCAATGTACCAAAAGCTCTCTTTATGACCCTATCTACCTGTGACGACACTTTTAGGGAATTTTGTATCTGTATTCCCAGATCCCTGTGTTCCACTGCACTCCTCAGTGCCTTACCATTAACCCTGTATGTTCTACGTTGGTTTGTCCTTCCAACGTGCAATACCTCACACTTGTCAGTATTAAACTCCATCTGCCATTTTTCAGCCCATTTTTCCAGCTGGTCCAAGTCCCTCTGCAGGCTCTGAAAACCTTCCTCACTGTCTACTACACCTCCAATCTTTGTATCATCAGCAAACTTGCTGATCCAATTTACCACATTATCATCCAGATCATTGATATAGATGACAAATAACAATGGACCCAGCACTGATCCCTGTGGCACACCACTAGTCACAGGCCTCTACTCAGAGAAGCAATTCTCTACCACCACTCTCTGGCTTCTTCCATCGAGCCAATGTCTAATCCAATTTACCACCTCTCCATGTATACCTAACGACTAAATTTTCCTAACTAACCTCCCATGCGGGACCTTGTCAAAGGCCTTACTGAAGTCCATGTAGACAATATCCACTGCCTTCCCTTCATCCACTTTCCTGGTAACCTCCTGGAAAAACTCCCAACAGATTGGTCAAACATGACCTACCACGCACAAAGCCATGTTGACTCTCCCTAATAAGCCCCTGTCTATCCAAAAGCTTGTAGATTCTGTCTCTTAGTACTCCCTCCAATAACTTACCTACTACTGACGTTAAACTCACCGGCCTATAATTTCCCGGATTACTTTTCGATCCTTTTTCAAACAATGGAACAACATGAGCCACTCTCCAATCCTCCGGCCCTTCACCCGTAGACAGCGACATTTTAAATATTTCTGCCAGGGCCCCCGCAATTTCAACACTAGTCTCCTTCAAGGTCCGAGGGAGCACTCTGCCAGGTCCCGGGGATTTATCCACTTTAATTTTCCTCAAGACAGCAAGCACCTCCTCCTTTTCAATCTGTACAGTTTCCATGGTCTCACTACTTGATTCCCTCAATTCCATAGATTTCATGCCAGCTTCGTTAGTAAATACAGACGCAAAAAACCTATTTAAGATCTCCCCCATTTCCTTTGGTTCCGCACAAAGCCGACCACTCATCTTCAAGAGGACCAATTTTACCCCTTACAATCCTTTTGCTCTTAATATACTTGTAAAAGCTCTTTGGATTATCCTTCACTTGGACTGCCAAGGCAACCTCATGTCTTATTTTAACCCTCCTGATTTCTTTCTTAAGTATTTTCTTGCACTTCTTATACTCAAGCACCTGATTTACCCCCTGTTTCCTATACATTTCATACAACTCCCTCTTCTTCTTTATCAGAGTTGCAATATCCCTTGAGAACCAAGGTTCCTTATTCCTATTCATTTTGCCTTTAATCCTGACAGGAACATACAAACTCTGCACTCTCAAAATTTCCCCTTTGAAGGCTTCCCACCTACCAATCACATCTTTGCCAGAGAACAACCTGTCCCAATTCACGCTTTTTAGATCCTTCCTCATTTCTTCAGATTTGGCCTTCTTCCAGTTCAGAACCTCAACCCTAGGACCAGATCTATCCTTGTCCATGATCAAATTGAAACTAATGGTGTTATGATCACTGGAACCAAAGTGCTCCCCTACACAGACTTCTGTCACTTGCCCTAATTCGTTTCCTAACAGGAGATCCAATATTGCATCCCCTCGAGTTGGTCCCTCTATATATTAATTTAGAAAACTTTCCTGAACACATTTTACAAACTCTAAACTATCTAGACCCCTAACAATATGGGAGTCCCAATCAATGTATGGAAAATTAAAATCCCCTACCACCACAACTTTATGTTTCCTGCATTTGCCTGCTATCTCTCTGCAGATTTGCTCTTCCAAGTCTCGTTGACTACTGGGTGGTCTGTAATACAATCCCACTAATGTGGCCATACCTTTCCTGTTTCTCAGCTCCACCCATAAGGATTCAGTAGACAAGCCCTCTAATCTGTCCTGCCTGAGCACTGCTGTAATATTTTCCCTAACAAGCAATGCTACTCCCCCACCTTTCATTCCTCTGCCTCTATCACATCTGAAACATCGGAACCCTGGAATATTAAGCTGCCAGTCCTGCCCCTCCTGTAGCCAAGTTTCACTAATTGCTGCAACATCATAATTCCAACCTCACTCATATTGTCCTCACCATCATCATGTTCCCTCTCATTGGTGAATGGTGAAGAAAAGTATTCATTAAGGACCCCGCTCACTTCCACAGCCTCCAGGAACATCTTCCTGTCTTTATCTCTAATTGGTCCTACCTTCACTCCTGTCATCCTCTTTTTCTTCACATAATAGAAGAATGCCTTGGGGTTTTCCTTTACCCTACTCGCCAAAGCCTTCTCATGCCCCCTTCTTGCTCTTCTCAGCCCCTTCTTAAGCTCCTTTCTTGCTTCCCTATATTCCTCAATAGACCCATCTGATCCATGCTTCCTAAACCTCATGTATGCTGCCTTCTTCCACCTGACTAGATTTTCCACCTCACTTGTCGCCCATGGTTCCTTCACCCTACCATTCTTTCTCTTCCTCACCGGGTCAAATTTATCCCTCATATCCCGCAAGAGATCACTAAACATTGACCACATGTCCGTAGTATATTTCCCTGCAAAAACATCATCCCAATTCACACCTGCAAGTTCTAGCCTTATAGCCTCATACTTTGCCTTTCCCCAATTAAAAATTTTCCTGTCCCCTCTGATTCTATCCTTTTCCATGATAATACTAAAGGCCAGGGAGCGGTGGTCACTGTCCCCCAGATGCTCACCCACTGAGAGATCTGTGACCTGACCCGGTTCATTACCTAGTACTAGATCTAGTTTGGCATTCCCCCGGTCGGCCTGTCCACATACTGTGATAGGAATCCGTCCTGGACACACTTAACAAACTCTGCCCCATCTAAACCCTTGGAACTAATCAGGTGCCAATCAATATTTGGGAAGTTAAAGTCACCCATGATAACAACCCTGTTATTTTTGCACCTTTCCAAAATCTGCCTCCCAATCTGCTCCTCTGTATCTCTGCTGCTACCAGGGGGCCTATAGAATACCCCCAATAGAGTAACTGCTCCCTTCCTGTTCCTGACTTCCATCCATATTGACTCAAAATCTTTCCTTTGAGGAAAAATTAATTATTCTGTTTCTGATGAGAAGGAAGGCAACAGGAATAGTTTTTAGGCCGCAGAGTTGGGCCTCTCTTCATAGGGCGAGGCATTAATGGGAAATATCTTGACATATTTGAAGGAAAATGCAATTGGTATGAGAGATTTTAATCTACATATTAATTAAACAAAGCAACTGTAAGGGTATTGAAGAAGAAATATTTGTGGAGTGTACCAGGGACTGCTTCTTAGAGCAGTTTGTTACAGAAGCAAACTTAATTTTGATCATGAATGGTGAGGAAGGATTAACAAGGGATTTTGTGGTTAAAGATCCTGTGGGAGGTAGTGAGTGCAATATGATAGAATTCCCAATGCAATTTGATGATGAACACCACTATCTCAACTTGAATAAGGGTAGTTATAATGCTATAACAGACTTGTCTAAGGTTTACTGGGAATATTAGCTAAGAGACAAGTCAGTAGTTGAACTGTCACATATATTCAAACAGCTGACCCATAGCGTTCAGCAGGAATTTATCCCAGTGAGTAATGTAGCGTGGAAACAGGCCTTTTGGCCAACCAAGTTTCCTACCTGAGTTCGGCCTTTTTGCCTCCAGTTTGCCCATATTCCTTGAAACCTTTCCTCTCCGTGTACTTGTCCGAATCTTCTTTTTTGTGTTGAAACTGTACCAACCTCTACCACTTCCTTTTGTAGCTCGATCCATCCTCCTCTGTATGGTGGAAATAGTACCTCTTAAGTTTTTCCTCTGTCACCTTAAACCTATGCCTTCAAGTTTTAGACTCCTCTACACTGGTAAAAAGACTGCAACTATTAACTTAACCTATCAACACATACAAAATGCTGAAGGAACTCAGCAGGTCAGGCAACATCTATGGAAACGAGTAAACAGTAGGCCTTTTGGGGCAAGACCCTTCATCAGGACATTGAGTGTGTTGCTTGGATTTCCAGCATCTGCAGATTCTCTCTTGTTTGTATCTTAATCTAGCTCCTATTTCAGAAAAAAATCCAGCGGGATCAAGGATTATGTTAAATTAGAGAAATAAGGCTGATGGTAGGCCAAAGGAGCAAGATGATTTAGGGACCCAGCAGTGAAAGTCAAAAAAGCCCAAAAACTTGTACATAATATCAAAATTAGAGGTTTCTACGGATAAATAAATATGGGACAGCTAGAGAACAGGGCTGGTGAATCAATCACAGGAAGTAAGTGGCAGATGTGTGAAGTCAGTATTTTACATTTTCTTCACCATGAAAGACACTGCAGATATCCCAAAGATAGCAGATGGGCCGATTTCAAATGGCGTGGAGGAACCTGTGAAAGCTCAGTCACAAGTATTTGAGCAACATGTGGGACTGAAGGTGGACAAATCATTGGGACCTAATTGACTGCATCCAAGGGTTGTAGCGAAAGTAGCTGTGGAGATAGTGGACCTATTTGATAAGGAATATTAAAGTGGGAGTATCGATTTTTGATAAATCCAGTCTGATCATCAGAAATAATAGACGGCAAAATATTTTCAGTCCTACGAGCCAAAAGTTTAGATAAAATTTTAGTATCAACATTAAGTAAGGAAATTGGTCTATAAGAAGAACGTTCAGTTGGATCCTTATTCTTTTTAAGAATAAGCGAAATAGAGGCTTCATAAAAAGATTGTGGCAACCTACCTAATTTAAGAGTCTGAAAGTGAGCAAAAAGGAAAAAGCCTTATAAAACTCTCCAGAATATCCATCAGGACCCGGAGCCTTCCCCGAGTGCAAAGATGAACAACCTTGGCAATTTCCTCATAAGAAATGGGTTGATCCAGCAATTTTCAATTATCCTCAAAGTATAGGAATGTTTAATCGATCTAAGAAATTATTCATTACAATATTATCTTTAGGAGGATCAGAACTATACAGTTTAGAATTCTCTAAAAGTATCATTTATTTCTAAATGATCAGATGTTTTATCACCATTAGCTTTATAAATTTCTGTAATTTGGCATTTAACTGTAAAGATCTTTAATTGGTTAGCCAATAGTTTACCTGTTTTACTTCCATGAACATTAAACTGACTTTTATCTTTTAAAAGTTGAGTTTCAATTGGATAAGTTAAAAGCAGATCGTATTTAGTTTTAATTTCAATGCGTTTTTTATGTAAAGCAGGATCTGGAGCCAAAGCATATTTTTGGTCTAATTGTTTCAACGATTGGCTAATTCAATTCTCTCCTTATTAGCTTTTTTCTTAACACTTGTGGTAAAAGAAATAATTTGTCCTCTAATATAAGCCTTAAAATCATCCCATAAAATAAGACTAGAAGTCTCTTCTAGCTTATTTGCTTCAAAAAAAAAGAGTAATTTGTCTCTCCAAAATTTTTTAAAAATCCTTATCAGATAACAAAGTTGGATTAAAATGCCAGAATCTGTTTATTCAGGAGACACCCGGAAGATTTAAAGATAAAAACGCAGGAGCATGATCTGAAAGAGCAATTTCTTTATATTCACAGGATTGAACCAAAGGAATCAATTGACTGTCAACAAAAAAAATCAATTCTAGAACACGTATGATGAACATGAGAAAAAAAATGAGTACTCTCTATCTGTTGGATGCCAAAAGTGCCAAACATCAACAATATCACATTTTATTAAAAAAGATTGGATAAAGGAGACAGGTCGACTAAAAGTCAGTCGTTTAAAAGATGAGCTGTCTAAAACAGGGTCTAAACAACAGTTGAAGTCTCCTCCTAAAACCAGAGAATACAGACTTAAATCTGGTAAAAGTGAAAAAAAGCGTTCAAAAAAACCTGGATCATCTATATTCAGGGTATACAAATTAGCAAAAAACATTAACTTATTATCTAATTTCCCAGACACTATAACAAAATGCCCATTTGGTGTCAGACACTACATTATGTTGAATGAAAGAAACTGAATTGTCTATAAGAATCTAAACTCCTCTAGCCTTAGCCTGAAAGGAGCAATGAAACACGGATTCTTTCAACGGCTGAAAAGACGTAAATTATCACATTTATGTACATGTGTTTCTTGTAAAAAAAAATCGAGACATTCAATTTCTTAATATAATTAAATATCTTATTACGCTTCACAGGATGGTTTAATCCTTTCACATTAAAACTAAGTAAATTAATAGTATGGTCCATTTGAAATATTGCTTAAGAGAGAACTTAGAATAAAAACAGCTGAAACGTATATTAAATCCAAACAATGAACTTTAAGATAAAGTAACCAAGCAACAAATGAAGCTAAGAGAACCAAACAGCTGATAGAAAAGAAAAATCCCCCTCCCCAAAAGGAAAAAAGTTGACCAAAGGGCAGTCGACAGCTAAACCTACCAACATTACCCACCCAAAACAATTTACTGGCTGAGCTCCAAAAAATTTCCAAGGCTAACTGCATTCCAACAAGACATAACATGAAACAGAGAAAATTAAATTTAATTAAAAAACCTCGTGAAAAAATAGAGTATAAAATATTAAAAAGAACTAAGAAAAATCAGAACATATTAATTTGGAATGTATTAACTCAATGAAAACTTAGTAATGTTAAATCCTTAATTTTCTAAGCAAAGAAATAAAAGTACAAAAAAAATTAGATACGAAGGTATACCAAAAGTAAAAAAAAAGTTCATAAAAGAAAGTAATGAATATTTAGACTGCTGATTCTGAAAAAAGGATCCATCAGGCAGACACAGCATAGATTTATGTGGGGAATTATTAAACAATTAAACTTCTGATACTGATTCGGAAATTAAGAAATCCTGCACCTCTTGAGTAGAACGGAACCATTTCTGAGAGCCATTTTTCAAAATGATTCTAAGATGAGCAGGGTAATGAAGAGAGTGTTTAAAACCTTTATTATTCATCTCCAACATAACTTTTTAAAACTTGAAGTGTTCATTCAACACGTCAGATGAAAAATCCTCCACAATTCTGATCTTCTGGCCTTCATAATCAGTCATACGTTTCTGACGAGATTCATGAATTAAAAGTTCCTTTGAAAGTCATGAACACAAATTATCACTGAACTGGGTCGTTCTCCTGAAAAGGATCTTGATACTGGTGATCAATGAGTTCGGTCTATTTTAGGTGGAGATTTTAAAATATTCGGAAATAATTTAGCCAAAAGGTTTGCAAAAAATTCCGAAGGCTGATTTCCTTCCATTAACTCTTTAAGACCCAGAATACTTAAGTTATTTCTTCTGCTTCTATTTTCTAAGTGGATAATCTTCTGTCTTAATGTTTCATTAACCTTTGACTGTTTCACAGATCTTTTCCAGGTCATCAATCTTCACATCCAAGATCGTCAATGTGTCTTCATTCTCTTTTATCCGTTTATCGTGTTCACTTAAAGTTTTTTGAATAGAATCCAATTTTACATCCATTCGTTTAAATTTAGTGCTGAGTTGCTGGAATTCCTGCTGGAATTCCTCCAAAAGTTCATTTTTATGCTTTCGATGTGTCTCCAAAATAGATTCCAAAGTTACGGGAGGGTCCTCTTCTTTTTTAGTAGCTTTGGCACGACTCTTCGTAAAGCAATATTGCATTTAGAAGTAAGTTTTCAAAACAAGTTGGAAACAGTAAATTAAGTAGAGTAAGAGCAATTATAAAAACGCTGCTACTCCAACAGCCAGTAGGTTCTGAATTTAAGAGTGAAATATATATTACATTTCTGATATACCAAATATATATTATAATTTCTTTGCCTTTTCAAATTATGGAAATACAGCAGATAATTTCACAGCTTCGAATTGATGGTCTTAACTGGCATTTGTTTCTCCCTGGAATGGTGATGTTAGCCCTTAAGACCTTGTCACAGAAGTATTGATTTGTATTGGCTTTGGATGCACAAACTTTCCACCTTTTCCATTTGGAGTATGTGATCAAAAAGTATTTTTAGGGTAGGGGAGAAAGAAGGCTTAGCTGGTTACTAGTGCAGTGTGTGATGATAAGATGAATTTCATCTACTGCCACAAATAGGTATAGGTCTTAAAATTCATATTTCAAGAAATAATGAATATATTCTATATCTACCTGTATATCTTCAGTGGCAAAGTATCCAACATTTTCTGAATGTGTTTCTTTAAGCCCCAATGTTTGATCTGTTTTGCATTAAAAGTAAACCTTAGAACCTTGCTCCCTATCCAGATATGTGGCTCTCTGGATTATTTCTCCCCCTTATGCTTAGAGCATTAATTTTTGCCTTTGTTAGGAATCTTGAATGCCTTTTTTAGATTGAGGAAATTCTTAAATCTACTGTGTTATGTATGACAATACCTACTTAAACTGTGAATATAATCATTGATTTATTCAATTTCTTTGACAATACTCACTTGTTATATTCTCTAGCAGTTGCAGAACCCTGTGCACCTTGTAGCAACAAGAGAAATGAACAGTCCTCCCATGATCTGGTTTAGTGATAAAGGTATTTAATGTTTATCTAAAGCTTCTACTGTAGCATTAAAACTATTGACTTTAGTTATATTGCCCAAATACTGTATACTTTTTTGATAATATTATAATGCTGGGGTTTCACCCAGAGGTAGAAGTTACTATGTGACATTTCATGGATAATCATGCCGAACTCTTGTTGAATAGTTGAAGACTGTGTATTATATTCCATAAAGTGAAACAGACCCATCACTATTGTTCTTAAATTCCAGTGGGTGTTGAGGCAAGGAAGGAGATTTGGAATCCTTTTAGGAAATAATTTCTACAGGGAAATGGGCAAATAAAGTTTCACTTTTCATGGACAGCTGAATCATTCCAACAACTACAGGCACAATCGCTTAACTTTTGTGGACTTCCAGTGAGGCGCGAGGCAAGATGGCAGCACGGCACTGAGCGCTGACATACAACCCTCCTTTTTCAAGTTCTTCAGGGCTCATAGACGGTGTTAATACAAGTTTGAGTTGAAGGAAGATCTAACTAAAGACATGGCTTCAAAAAAAGATACAAATTCAACCAGGAAACAAGATACCAGCAGACGACACCAAGCTAGCGATTCATCCGGAGAAATAGCTATGCTAATTAAACAAATAATGGCAATGGAGATGGAATCGCTGCAAGAAATGGTAGCACACATGCTAAAGGAGTCGTTGGAAAAGGCTCTCGTCCCCATACGGAAGCATATGGCAGAGAATGGCAATATTCTCCGGTCGTTAAAGGAGCAAGCGGACATTCACGCTAAAAAATTTAACACGGTCTTCAACAAAATAGAGAACATTCAGGTTTGCTTACGCAAGAATGAGAAAGTTACTAACTCCTGTCTTGCAGAGGTGTCTAAGATATGGAAGAAGTTAAACGACTTGGAGGACAGATCCAGGAGAAACAACATGCGGCTGGTCAACTTACCGACAGGCGCTGAGGGTGACGATCTAAGAGGTTACCTCCAGAAGATGCTGCCTAATTGGATTCCAGCACTCAAGAATTCACACAGCACTCCTTTGGAGTTCAATAGAGCTCATAGGATCTTTTCCAACAACTCCTCAAGACTGCGGACCACAATTTTTAAGCTTCTACGGTACTCCAACTGGCAGGCTATCCTGGAGGGTGCGAGGAAAGCCAAACCTACTCTCCCTGATGGCACCCAGCTGCAGTTCTTCGCTGACTACAGCCCCGGCACGATGCAGGAACGGCAGGGATACAAGGAGATCCGCGATAAGCTTCGACAGAAGGGGATCGATTTGTTCCTCATATACCCAGCGATCTTGAAAGTGAATATCAAGGGCATGAAGGTGTCGTTTAACTCGGCAGAGGAAGCGAAAGAAGTTCTGAAATTATCGGTGCTGGGAGATGTGGAAGAAGACCCTGGGCGAAGTCCACACGCCACTCAGGAGGAGATAGAACAGCATTAAGAGCTCGGACTACCCTGTATGCGCAATCTAACAGGCACGGGCAAGTTAACATTCTAAGTGTGAAGTTTTCTGGTTATTCTTTTATCAGAAAGTCATTCGTTGCACCCTTGTATTTAGTTAATTAAGGGGGCAATTTGTTTCTGACTATTGCAGGTCAGAGTTTTAAGGTAATATTCAATATATCCAAATGTAATACTTCATCAGGAATGAAGCTGAGAAACAGCTGTTTGTTCTGACTAACTTTAGAACGTTATGTCTCCAGTATACTTGTTTATATTTCTGGGCACCAGATAAGACGTCATTAGCGCCATCGCTGAGCGACGATCTATTGAAGCGACAGTTTCTTGCAAGATAGCTGTTGGGATCTTGATCATGTGCTATAATATGTGTGAGACGGAAACTATTTTACTTATGTAGGTTAACGGGTTTGCCCAGGTTTCTTTTTCTTGTCACTTTGATGTGATTGTCTATGAGAACTGCTTTGCCTTTCTAATTTGTTGGTGCTGGAAGGGGGGGGCGGTTGATGTCAGTGTTCAGTGTCTGGCATTGCTAAGTGACACAGATGTTACAAAGTAAAGGGTTGAATGAGAGGGGTGATGGGGGGGGTGGGAAGGGGGTAACTCGGCTCCACCACCAACTTACAACAACAGATCCAGGGGAAGATAAGCAACACAGATAAATTAGAAAATCTTACTATTGTATCATTTAATGTTAGAGGATTAAACTCTCCCTACAAGCGTTCAAAGGTTTTAGGTTTCTTACGTAGAAAGAAAATGGATATTGCGCTGTTACAGGAAACACATCTTAAACCTAATGACATTCCCAGGGTTCAAAACAGTTTTTATAAACCAGTTGTGGCATCAGCTGATGGTACTCGTACGAAAGGAGTTATGATAGTAATGAGACGTAATATTAATGTATCAATTGAAAGGACGGGTGCTGACAATAAAGGACGTCTAGCCTTTTGCTGCACATCCATTCAAGGTTAAAAAAAAAGTTGCATTCATTAGCCTATATGCCCCAACTATATTCAAGGTTGAATTTTTTTCCCTCAATTACCTCATAATTACTGAAGTTAAGTGACTACCAACTATATGCTTTGGTAAATATTAACCTCGATAAATCTTCCTCAACTATAGCAAGCTCTCAAGAATCTGCTTCCAAAGCACTTAACCTTTTTCTAACGGATTTAGATTTAACTGATGTGTGGAGGGTGCATAATCCATCTGCTAAAGACTATACCTTCTTCTCCACAAGACATAAAACTTTCTCTCGGATAGATTATATTCTTATATCTTCCCGTCTGCTGCCTTTAGTACACTCAATAGAATTTTTGCCCAGACATGTATCTGATCACAACCCAGTCATATCTACTTTTAATTATGGCAAAATTAAAAATAAGGCTACTAGGTGGAGGTTTAACTCCACCCTTCTAAAAAAAACGACGAATTTCTATCACAATTGAGAACAAAACTGACAGAATTTATAAATTTAAATAAAAATAGTGTCTCAGATGTGACAGTGATTTGGGCCTCCATCAAGGGTTTCTTATGAAATAACGCCATATCGGTCAGTTCTCACTTACATAAAAGCCGACTTCAAAAGATTTCCGCCTTAGAAGATGAATGTAAGGTTTTGGAAAATGATCTCAAAGGTACACCATAACAAAAGAAAACGAGCTCAAAACAAGGGGAACGAGCAGAATTAAATGATTTATTAAGAAGCAGGGCAGAATATATGATCCATATAACCAAACATAAGTATTACGCAGAAGGCAGCAGACTGAGCCACCTTTTAGCTCTAACACTCAAACGACAGGAAACTAAAAGGTTTATGCCAGCGATTAGATGTGCTAAACGTAGAGTAGTATCTTCAACAGAGGAAATGAACGAGACATTCAAGAATTACTTTAAAGAATTGTATACAAGTGGCTCAGTTCCTGAGAATGACTTCACAGATTTTTTTAGTGGATTAGACCTCCCTACGTTATCCTTAGAGGATACCAAAACTCTAGACTCTCCGATTACACTGGATGAGCTACTCAAAGCAATTAAAGCTACAAATAAGGGCCGTACACCAGGTATAGATGGCATACCTGTGGAACTTTACTTAGTACTCTGGGATATTCTTGGACCAGTATGGTTAGAAACATTAAATTATGCTTTTGGAAATGGCGCTTTCCATAGAGATCTAAACACAGCCCTGATCACAGTTATACCTAAGCCTGGTAAGGACCCCTTGGAGTGTGCCAATTACCATCCAATCTCCTTGATAAATGCCGACGACAAGATACTTTCCAAAGTCTTAGCCAGTAGACTTGAGACAGTAGTTGGGAAAATAATTAGCCCAGATCAAACGGGCTTTATCAAGGGGCGTCTTACATCTGATAATATTCGCCGGCTCTTACACATACTGAGTGCAACTCATAAAATCCCGCCTGCCTGTGGCCTGCTATTTCTAGATGCTGAAAAAGCGTTCGATCGCCTTGAATGGCCATATCTTTGGAGAGTTCTAAAAGAATTTAAGTTCAACAATAAATTTATCAATATGATTAAAACACTGTATGCTAATCATTCAGCCCGGGTATATGTGGGAGGAGGTTTCTCAGAGTTATTTGACATAAGACGGGGCACACGTCAAGGGGATCCTTTGTCTCCTTTAATTTTTAATATATCTATTGAACCGCTTGCACACTTGGTTAGAAACTCTCCTCAGATCTCCCCTATTACAATAGGTACAACATCGCATTCAATATCACTTTATGCGGACGACACGCTAGTTTATATGGCGAATGTTCAACAAACTCTCCCCTATGTTTTAAAAGCACTGGAGCAATTTGGATTTCTTATCCAGGATACAAAGTTAATTTGTTAAAATCAGCATTGATGCTGATTAATACAGGTAAAAGTAAGGTGTCTCTTCCTCCCCAGATTAATGTTACAAATGAAGTCCTCTACTTGGGTATTAAAGTTAATACTTCCCTATCATCTGTGGCTAAAACAAATTACTCTTTAATTCTGAAAAAAATAGAAGAAGATATTGATAGATGGAGACACCTGCCAGCATCAGTCCCAGCCTGTATATCAGTCATTAAAATGAACATCTTACCCCGCATTAATTTTATCAGCTCAATGATCCCACTTGCACCTCCAGCAGGATATTAGCAAAAACTGGACTCCTTACTATGATACTATGTTTGGAATGGTAAATGACCCAATATAAAATGGTCAGCTTTACAATTCAAAAAGTCGAATGGGGGATTGGCATGTCCAAATTTTAAATTGTATCACTGGGCATTTGTATTAAAAAGTCTTAGCTATTGGATGGAGGAGGATAAAGTTTTGTCCTGGAAAAATATAGAACAGGAGCTAATAGCACCAATAAGGTTGAAGGACTTTCTCCTTATGGGTATGTCTACCAAAAAATGTGTATTGTATTATGGTCCAATTTTAACCCATACACTACAAGTGTTTAGAGCAGCAGAAAAATTCCTAAAATTTAAAAGCGTATGGTGTAAATCATCTCCATTATGGAACAATGATCATTTTCTATCTGGGGGGAAATCATTCATTAACAGAACTTGGGAGGATAAAGGTATTACTACTCTTCAAGATATTAATGGGGCAAGTACTATCCTTAGCTTTCAAGAACTGATATCTCGATATAATATTGATAAACATTCTCTTCTGCTTATGAGTAAGATCAGCTTGTAGAGCCTACGGCGTTCCCTGGGGGTCAGATTTAAAGGACCATCCCATTTTAAGTTGGATACAGAGTGCTCCAGGACAGATAGTGTCATATATCTATGATAAATTAAATTCCCGGAATTATATGCCCACATCGGGAATGAAAGCTTGGGATAGGGACATATCTGAATTGGGACAAGACTTAGACTGGGATGCGATTTGGGATAACGCTGCCAGTGCTTTGAAAAACCCAAATCATCAGTATATACACTTGAAATTTTGTCATAGAGTATATTTAACACCGAGAATTATACATCAAATGGGACTGGTTCCTGACTCTTATTGCTCATTTTGCCCCCATGGAGCCATTGGCTCTTTTATGCATGTTGTATGGGAATGTCCAGGGGTTTTTGATTTGTGGGGGAAGGTTATCAGCACTCTTACAGAACTAACAGGGGTACAATTACCAATGGTCCCCGCTGTACATCTAAATGATGACTCCCACCTTTCCCTTACGGAAAAAACACGCAAAATCTGGCTGGCAGGCCTGACTGCAGTTAAGAAGATTGTAGTCCAGCGTTGGAAACCTCCCCATGATATTTCAAATACTCACTGGCTTCAGAGCTTTTTGGACATTTCTTACCTGGAACTTTCATCAGCAAGAGTAAATGATGCATGACCAAACACAATTATAATGTGGACAAATTTGATATCTAACTTAAAAGATCTTCTGTTAAAATAGGAATGCTTTGTCTGTGTATGTACTACTATTCAGTTGATTGGTGGAGGGGAGAGGGATGGGGGGAGAAAAGGGTGGAGGGGATGGTGATGAAGGTTGGGGGTTTGCTGGGTTAAACAGTCAAACGTAATTGGCAACTTGTTGTATTGAATGTAATTTGTTGGTGTTGCAATAAATAATTAATAATAAAAAACTTTTGTGTCTAAAATCAACTATGAGAAATACTTTAATGTATTAAAATAACTGAAGCAATTACAGCTAGTGGGCTTTTGAGGTAGAACTTGTCCAGATTTATTGGTTGGTCAGAAGGAAAAGAATCAGTTCAGTAAGTCCCAAAGACCCTTAGATTAAGTTGTTGCATGTTAAACTCTTTGTTACAAGTTATGTCAATTAATACTTAGATAAAGACTTGGATGTAAGATCATTAGTAGCTAATGGAAGGAGGATAAAGCAGACTGAGTTGAAGGAGAGTGAGAATGGGAAAATTCATTCTATGGTTAAATTGTTTATTTTATTGTGAATGTGGGAGAGAGTGAGTGTGTGTGTGTGTGTGTGTGTGTGTGCTTTTTTTTTGCTGCTTCGGATCCAGAGTAACAATCATTTCCTATACACTTGTTTCATGAAGAATAAGGAAAAAAACAATCGTAAATCTAAATGGCATGAAATAATAATAAATGGTAAACAGGATGCCAACTTTTACTCCCCAAGTCAAGAATCTAATCATTTAAATTTTTTTTTAGATTATGGGGACACACAGTCCTCTTTTATTGTCATTTAGTAATGCATACATTAAGAAATGATACAATATTCCTCCGGTGTGATATCACAGAAACACAGGACAGACCAAGACTGAAAAACTAACAAAAACCACATAATTATAACTTATAGTTACAACAGTGCAACAATACCATAACTTGATGAAGAACAGGCCATGGCACAATAAAAAAGTTCAGAGTCTCTCGAAAGTCCCACAAATCCACGCAGACGGGAGAAGGAAGGAAACTCTCCCTGCTATGCCTGACCACAGTCCGACTCTGAGTCGTCAGAAAACTTGGAGCTCTGGTCAGCCCCCGACACCGAGTACCGAGCACCATCTCTGCCGAACGCTTCGACCTCAGCCTTGGTCGCCAGCAGCAGGCAAAGCCGGGGATTTTGGGGCCTTCCCTCTGGAGATTCTCGATCGCACAGTAGCACTGGCAGTGAACCGGGCATTTCAGAAATTTCTCCAGATGTTCCTCTGCTTTTCACGTCTGTCTCCATCAAATCAGAATTGTGCATGGTACCCTATTTAACAAATACGATATCATTTCACCGGAGAGCTGTGCGCGCTGTGTTGCACTGCCATCTTCTCCTCCTGCTTTAAAAGAATCTTTAAAGCTGCAGAAATTCCTTGTCAGATTGGTTTAAAAAAAGACTTTGTACTCTAAAAGCTGGTATGCTTGAATTTGGTGGTTCTCAATTAAATTAACATATAGTATGCATTACTAAAGATGGATAATTTAGCAATTCTAGATTTTAAACATTCTTTATATTCAAAAATATTCTTCATGTTCTTATCAAAGTAACTAATTGTTCATGTGCTGACTAGCAAGTTTTCATGCTAGCTCATGGTTTTTTTTCTCTCTTCAGAGGTTTGTGATGAAGTTTTCCATTTTATCAGCTTCCTTAGTTTGGCAGATCTTCCTTCAAACTGTGAACAACGTTTCCTGCCTTGTGAAATGGCTTGTGTTAAATATTCAATGAAGAAAGGCATAATAGATGAATTTCATTGCTTCATTGATCCAGGTGAACATTAGTGCATTTTAGTTTCTACACTACTGTAATAGATTGAGAGTCTTGTTCTCTGGAACAGTTTGGAATGGAAAAACAGTATTTATTATAGATTGCTTTATAAAAGTGGTCATCAGAGAGAATAAAATATTGCGGGAGGTTACTGTGTTTCTAAAATAAAAGCAGAAAATGTTAGAAAGTTCAGGCAGCAACAATAAGGAGAAATAGAATTAACATTTCAGCAAAACAGGCTCAAAAAACTTTAATGATGAAAGGACATCAACCAGAAATTTATATTCTTTATTTTCTATCCAAGGGTGCTCTTTGAACTACTGAATATTTTTACCATTTTCTACAGTTGTGTTATTATTTAATAAAGGTAGACAGCGAGTTTCTAGAACTAAAATGGAACACTGATATACCTTGGGCTTGATTATCCTGACGGCCATTTGATAGCTAGGTAGTTAATTGCTGAATAGCTGCCAAGTGCATGTTAGTATATATTTGGAGTTCTGCACTTGAACAAAGCAATACTAAGTATAGAAAGGAACAGTGGTCAGATTTGAGATGGTTTCATGAAGTATTGAACTGAAGAGTTGAATTTGTTTTGTATCTGGCCCCTTGGGGTTAGGTCAGTCTTTAACTGATCAGAGCTGCTGGTATGCTAACCTATGTGACAAGTAAAATACAGTTTTGCTTTTACTTAAATTTTCAAAAAATAAAAACATTTAAGAGACATGGGCAATTCAATTTTCTTACATTTTGTTAATTTTAAAACTTTTTTTCAACTCTTTCTAAATTCGTGGGGGTAGGGTCAGTTAATAGGTGGTTCTTGGACACCTCTCGATTTCCATCACCTTTGGTCTAATTGCAGAGAGACTAGGAGAACACCGGAAGCGGTGTGGCTGCAGGTATTCTGCCAGAGGCAATTGTAAGATGCAGACAGGGTCCATGAGACTTGGATCAGTGTTTTCCCCAACATTCTTCTGTCAAGTACTGGAAATAGGGGAGGTTTAGCAAGAAGATGACTGAGGAAAGTGCAATATTATGTAACAATGTATTGCTCACCCATAAAAACACCTAAAGCCTTCTCCAAACTCCTCATTCAGATAGGATGAAGTGGTATGAAGCCTGAGCCATCTCCCTTTAGACCACTTATGTTAAAGCACTATTGGACTTACACAGTGAATGGTAGGGCACTGAGGTGTGTGGTAGGAAAAAGGACCTGAGAATACAGATTCATAATTCCTTGGAAGTGGCACCACTGGTAGATAAAGTCGTAGAAAGAGTTTCTGGCCTTCATAAATAAGAGCATTGAGTACAGGACCTAGGATGTTATGTTGAAGTTCTTCAAGACTTTGGTGAGGCTGAATTCAGAGTGTGGTGTGCAGTTCTGGCCATCCATGGGAAAGATATCAATAAGCTTGAAAAAGTGTAAAAAACAATTACAAGGATGTTGCTAGAACTTGTAGGGAAAAGTGATGACTTTATTCTCTGGAGTGCAGGAGAATGAGGAGAGATCTTATACGGGTATACAAAACTGAGATGTATAGATAGGGTGAATGTATGGAAGCTTTTCCTGCTTGAGTTGGGTGAAATTAGAACTAGTGATCATAGGTTTAGGGTGAAAGGTGAAATATTCAAAGGGAATCTGAGGGGGAGCTTATTCACTCAGGGTGCTGTGAGTGTGAAATGAGTTGTTAGTGGAAGTAGTAGATAACAGGCTCAATTGTAATATCTGAAGTTTAGATAGATATGTGGGTGAGAGAGATATGGAGGGCTATGGACCGAGTGCAGGTAGATGGAACTAGGCAGAAGAGCAGGTTGGCACAGACTATATCAGCCAAAGTACCAGTATCTGTACCTTAGTTATCTAACTTTTTGACTCTAGTTTTCTTTCTGATTAGCATATTGGCTCTCCTCCCCCAGTCACTCCTCCTGAGCAACATTCACACAAACATGTCACAGCTCAGTTGCTGGTAACAAGTCCTATCACTTGAATTGACCTTCCCCAGTCTACCCTTTGTAAATTAGTCCCCAAGAGATGACAAGGCTCAAGATTTCCCATCACATTTTTGGAGGAAATTATTCATTTTTGACTTGGGGGAAAATACAGTTTATGTCTGTCCTCAAGGAATGGGATCCATGGATAACTCGGGAATCGGTGTATTGTTGAGAAGTTTTCTGAGGTAGTAGGGAGAAAAAGATCTTTGCTTGAATTCTGTTGTTCTGTAAGTTTGTACATCATAACATTGAAGAAATATACTTTCTTCACATATGTAAAATGAAGTGAAAAGATTGAGAGGAAACATTAATATGACATTCTAAAGGAGGAGGGTGAGCATCCAGAAACCTTGGTACATATTGGCACCACTGACATAGGAAAGAAAAGGGAGGAGGTCCTGAGGCGAGAATTTAGGGAGGTAGATAGACAGCCGAAAAGCAGGACCTCCAGGGTAGTAATCTGTGGATTGCTGCCTGTGCCACATGGCAGTGAGGGCAAGAATAGAATTATTTGGCAGATAAATGCAGGACTGAGGAAGTGGTACAGGAGGCAGGGTTTCAGATTTTATGTTTCATTGGCATCTCTTCTGGCGAAGATATGACCTGTACAAAAGGGAAAAGTTACACCTGAACCCAAGGGGTACCAATATCCCTGCAGCAGGTTTGCTAGAACTGTTGGGGAGGGTTTAAACTAATTTGGCAGGAGGATGAGAAACTAAGTGATAGGGCTGAGGATGGGACTGTTGGTATATCAGCAGAAGCAGTTGTAGTGAGACAGACAGATGATACGACAAAGATTCAGTCAGTGGATGAGTCACAGTGTAATGGCAACAAAATCAGAAAGAGTGATGAATATAGGACTGAAGGTGCTATATTTGAATGCATACAGTATATGGAATAAGATAGATGATCTTAAAGCGCAGTTAGAGATCAGCTGGTATGACATTGTGGTCATCCCCCAAGTTGTGGATAAGTTGGGAGTTTAACATCCAAAGATACTTAGAGTATGAAAAGGACAGGCAGGTAGGCAGAAGGGATGAGGTGGCTCTGTTGATTAAAAAAAAATTAAATCAAATTCTTAGAGGTGGCATAGGATCAGAAGATGTAAAATCAATGTGGGTAGAGTAAAGGAACTACAGGTGCTAAAAAGACCCTGATGGGAGTTGTATACATGGCTCTGAAAAGTAGCCAAGATGTGGGCTACAAATTACAATGGGAGATAGAAATTGCTATCAAAAGTGCAATATTATGTTAGTCATGGGGGATTTCAATATGCAAGTAGTTTGGGAAAATTAAGTTGGTGCTGATTTTGGATCCGAAGAAAGAGAATTTCTAGAATGCCCAGGAGATAGCCTTTTTAGAGCAGCTTATGGTTGAGCCCAGTAAAGGATCAGCTTTTTTTGATTGGGTGTTGTGTAATGAATAGGATTTGATAAGGGAGCTTGAGGTAAAGGAATGATTAGGAGACAGTGATCATAATATAGGACCATAAGAGATTGGAGCAGGAGTAGGCCATTCAGCCCATCGAGTCTGCTCTACCATTCAATCATGGCAGATCCCGGAATCCACTTAACGACATACACATGCCGTCTCACTGTATCCTTTGATGCTCTGACCAATCAGGAAATGATCAACTTCCGCCTTAAATATACAGATGGACTTGGCCTCCACCACAGCCTGTGGCAGAGCATTCCACAAATTTACCAATATCTGGCTAAAAAAAAATTCCTCCTTACCTCTGTTCTAAAGGGTCACCTCTCAATTTTGAGGCTGTGCCCTCTAGTTCTTGATACCTCCACCATAGAAAACATTCTCTCCATATCCACCCTATCTAGTCTTTCCAACATTGAATAGGTTTCAATGAGATCCCCATGCATTCTTCTAAATTCCAGTGAGTACTAGCTGAAAAATGTCTATAGTTGTACCGTGGGGAGCATTCTGACAGGCTACATCACTGTCTGGTACGGAGGGGCTTCTTCACAGGACCAAAAGAAGCTGCAAAAGGTGGTAAATCTAGTCAGCTCCATCTTGGACACTAGCCTACAAAGTACCCAGGATATCTTCAGGTAGTGGTGCCTAAGAACGGCAGCGTCCATTATTAAGGACCTCCAGCACCCAGGGCATGCCCTTTTCTCACTGTTGCCATCAGGTAGGAGATACATAAGCCTGAAGGCACACACTGAACAATTCAGGATCAGCTCCTTCCCCTCTGCCACCTGGTTCCTAAATGGACATTGAAGCTTTGGACACGACCTCACTTTTTTTTAATATGTAGTATTTCTGTTTTTTAATCTATTCAATATACGTAATTGATTTACTTGTTTTTTTTTTCTCTCTGCTAGATTACGTATTGCATTGAACTGCTGCTGCTAAGTTAACAAATTTCACGTCACGTGCCGGTGATAATAAACCTGATTCTGATTCATATGTTAACCCCTTCATTCCTAGAAACATCCTCGTGAACCTCCTCTGGACTCTCTCAAATGACAATGCATCCTTTCTGAGATATGGTGCCCAAAACTGTTGACAGTACTCTTTTAAGTGCAGCCTGACTAGTGTCTTATAAAGGCTCAGTATTATCTCCTTGCTTTTATATACTATTCCCCTTGAAATATATGCCAACATTGTCTTTGCCTTCTTTCCCACAGACTCAATCTGTAAATTAACCTTCCGGGAGTCTTACACGAGAACTCCCGAATGTCTCTGTACCTCTAATGTTTGAACCTTTTTCCCGTTTAGATAATAGTCCGCACTATTGTTCCTTTTACCAAAATGCATTATCATATATTTCCCAACGTTGTATTCTATCTGCCACTTCTTTACCCATTCTTCCAATTTGTCTTAAGTCCTGCTGCAATCACATTGCTTCCTCAGCACTACCTTGCCACAAGGCCAACAATTCCATTTTCTAAATCATTGACAAACAATATGAAAAGTCTCAATACTGACCACTGAGGAATACCACTAGTCACCAGCCTCTAACTAGAAAAGGCCCCTTTTATTCCCACTTGCTGCCTCCTGCTGTTCTGCTATCCATCCCTGTATGTCTCCTGTAATGCCATAGGATATTATCTTGTTAAGCAGTTTCATGTGTGGCACCTTATCAAATGCCTTCTGAAAATCCAAGTAAGTGACATCCACTGCCTTTCCTTTGTCCACCCTGCTTATTACTTCCTTGAAGAACTCTAACAGACTTGTCAGGCAAGATTTCCCTTTACAGAAACTGTGCTGACTTTGACTTATTTTATCATTAGTCTCCAAGTACCTGGAAACCTCATCCTTAATGATCGACTCCAACACTTCCCCAACCTCTGAGACCTGTAATTTCTTTTCTTTTGCCTTCCTCCCTTCTTAAAGAGTGGAGTAATATTTGCAATCTTCCAGTCCTCTGGGACCATGGCAGAATCAAGTGATTCTTGAAAGATCATGACCAATGCATCCATTATCTCTTCAACAACCTCTCTCAGAACTCTGGGATGTAGTCCCTCTGGGCCGGGTGACTTATCCACCTTAAGACCTTTTAGTTTGCCTGGCACTTTTTTCTTTAATAAAATGGCACTCCTCCTGCTTCCTGGCACTCACGGACCACTGGCACACTGCTAGTGTCTTCTACAGTGAAGACCGACACAAATAACTAATTAAATTCATTTGCCATTTCTTTGTTTCCCCCATTACTACCTCACCAGCATCATTTTCCAGTGATCTAATATCAACTCTCACCTGCTTTATATTATTGGCTAGTCTGTCATCATATTTAATCTTATCCCTTCTTATAGCTTTTTTAGTTGCCTTTTGTTGGATTTGAAAGCTTCCTAATCATCCAACTTCCCACTCACTTTTGCTACTTTGTATGCCCTTTCCTTGGTTTTTATGCAGTCCTTCACTTCCTTTGTCAGCCACATTTGCCTATCCCTGCCATTTGAGAACAACTTCCTCTGTGGGACATATCTATCCTGCGCTTTGTGAACTGTTCACAGAAACTTAAGCCATCTCTGCTCTGCTATCATCTTCTCACCAGTATCCTCCTCCAATCCACCTGGGCAAGCTCCTCTCCCATGCCTTTTTAATTCCCTTTATTCCATTGTGATACTGATACATGTGACTTGTGCTTCTCACTCTCAAATTGCACTATGAATTCAATCATATTATTATCACTGCCTCCTTAGGGTTCCTTTAAGTTAAGCTTCTCAATATGATCTGAGTTATTGCACAACTTCCAATCTAAAATAGCCTTTCCCCGAGTAGGCTCAAGCACAAGCTGATAGATTTCACCTTGCAATTTGAGGGGGAGAAGCTAAAGTCAAGTGTATCAGTATTGCCATGAAGGGAATTACAGAGGCACAAGAGGGAAGCTGGCAAAAGATATTTGGAAGGGGATACTAGCAGGGCTGAGGGCAGAGCAGCAATGGTGGAGTTTTTAGGAGCAATTCCGAAGGTGCAGTATAGATACATCCCGAAGAAGTAGTTGTATTCTAAAGGAAAGATGGCATAATCAAAGCTGAAGAGGGAAGTCAAAGCTGGAAAGTGACACTGGAGCGTTAGTAATGAGGGACAAGGAAATGGTGGAGGAACTGACTATTTTGTATCAATCTTCACTGTGGCAGACACTAGCAGTATGCTGGAAATTTGAGAGTATCAAGTGGCAGAAGTGAGTGTAGTTCCAATTAATAGGGAGAAGATGCTTGGGAAACTAAAGGTCTGAAGGTAGATAAGTCACCTGGATCAGGTGGACTACACCAGAGTTCTGAAAGAGGTAGTTGAAGAGATTGTGGAGACATTAGTAATGATCTTTCATGAAGCATTAGATTCTGGCATGGGTATGGAGGACTGGAAAATTGCAATTGTCACTCCATTCTTCAAGAAGGGAGGGAGACAGAAGAAAGGAAAATATAGGCTAGTTAGCCTGACCTCAGTGGTTGGGAAGATGCTGGAGTTGATTGTCAGGAATGAAGTTTTGGGGTACTTGGAGGCACATGATAAAATAGGCCAAAGTCAGCATGTTTTCTTTGAGGGAAGATCTTTCCTGACACATCTGTTGGAATTCTTTGAGGGAAATAGCAAGCAGGATAGACAAAGGAGAATGGGTGGATATGTGTACTCTTCAGAAGGCCTTTGACAAGGTGCTGCCCTTGAGGTTGCTTAGTAAGATAAGAGTCCATGATATTACAGCAATGATACTAGCATGGATCAAGTATTGGCTGATTGCCAGAAGATAGAGTGGGAATAAATGGAGCCTTTTTCGATTGGCTGTCGCTGACTAGTAGTGTTCTGCAGTGATTGGTGTTATGATCCCTTTTTTACATTGTATGTTAATGATGTGGATGATGGCATTGATGGCTTTGTGGCCAAATTTGTGGATGATATGAAGATAACTGGAGGGGCAGGTACTGTTTAAGGAAGTAGGGAGGTACAGAAGGACTTAGACAGAATAGAAGAATAGGCAAAGAAGTGGCAAATAGAACACAGTGTTGGGAAGTGTATGGTCATGCACTTTGTTAGAAGCAGACTATTTTCTAAACGGAAAAAAATTTCAAAAATCTGAGGTGCAAAGGGACTTGGGAGTCCTCATGCAAAATTCCATAAAGGTTAACTGGCAGATTGAGTTGGTAGTGAGGAAGCAAAACGTTCATGTTGAGAGGACTAGAATATAAAAAGAATGTAATGTTGAGGCTTTATAAGGCAGTGGCGAGGCTTCATTTGGAGTATTGTGAGCAGTTTTAAGCCACTTAACTAAGAAAGGATGTGCTAACATTGGAGAGTGTTTGGAGGAAGTTCATGAAAGTGATTCCAGGTTGAAAGGCTTTTAATATGAGGAACACTTCATGGCTCCAGGCCTGTACTTCTGGAATTTAGAAGAATGAGAGGAGATCTAATTGAAACCTATCAAATGTTGAAAGGCTGTGGAGAGGATGTTTTCTGTAGAGGGGGAGTCTAGCACCGGAGGGCACAAGCTCAGAATAGAGGAATGTCCTTTTAGAATGGAGGTGAGGAGGAATTTCTTTAGCCAGAGAATGGTGAATCTGGGATTTGCATCTGTGGAGGCCAGGTCATCAGGTGTATTTAAGACTGAGATGTTTGACTCCTGATTAGTCAGAGTGTTAAAGATTATGGGGAGAAGGTAGGAGGGTGGGGTTGAGAGGGAAATAAATCAGCAATGATAAAATGGCAAAGCAGACTCAATGGGCTCTGTGGTCTAATTCAGCTCCTATGTCTTGTGGTCTTAAATGTGCCTAGAGGGGAAATGTCTGTAGATAATTTCTAACTCAGCATGTTAAGAAGCAGTTTTAAGCTGGGAGAGATGATTAGGAATGGGTTTGCATCATGAATGTTCTTGGAGTTTGCACGTTTTGTCAGATATTTAGAACGTTGAACAAACATAGAACATAATTGAATGTGGCAGTTAAGTGAGTAGAATCAATATCAACTTTTTTGCTGATAAATATGTTGTTCTAAAATGGAATCTCAATTTTGTGTAATGCAAGTAAAAAACAAGCTCGTTTTGGACATCAAGATGTATTTTGAATGCGGATCAATTTTACCAAAATGCACTTAACAGCTGGAATTTCTTTTACATTCTGAATTATTTCAAAAGTTACTTGATGGTGAGATATGGAGAATTTCTTCATTAAATAAAAATGATTGTTTTATGAAGTATGGTGGCCAGAGAACATTTTCCCTGAATGGTTGGAATAAAAATCGCAATGTAGCTGAAGTTACTGGAATTGAAAGTGTGCTTGCAATGTATAATGTGACTCTTTGTCATTCCTCTGCACATTGTTCTTCACTTGAATATAGGAGTATCTGAGCTTACCCGCATGATCTGGTACTGATTTAACTGACATATTACTTGTTACTAGGGTAAAGATTTTGCATTCATTTTAAGTTTTTTCTGCTTGTTTGTATTAGTAGGTTTGGTAAACTGTATAAATCTTGCGATTTTTAAAATCCTTCAATTCACGGGAAAATGCTGATTTTACTTTTATATATTTTAATGTTGTTTTGAAATAATACTTCAAAAAGTATTTTAAAATGAAAATTAAAACCATTTATTCCTGATTTTCTGTTACTCTTGCATTTATTTATGTTTTAAAAGCATAATTAAATGGAAGAACCTAATAATAGCAGAAGAAAATTTTAACTTAACACCTTTACCTCACTATCTCTAGTCTTAACGTTTTGCAAAAGTGGTGTGTGTACTTATAAATAATGTTAATTTTTATTTTTCTCTCCCTCCTTCATGATCTAGGCATGATCCCCTATGGTTTTCGATATCATTGCCAACTTTCAAGTATGTAATTGAATATTCTTACTTGAAATAATTACCATTTATGTAAATGTCTGTGGAAAATTGCAATGGGGTAGATATTACCAGAGTTCTGATAGATAAAAGGAACCCATGTTGTTTGAAGGTTGTGAATGCGCAATGCTGTCAGTAGATTTTACTTTTACTCTATTTTTAGAGTAGCACTTCACTTAATTTATTATATAGATTTTTCTGGAGAAGCAGAACAGCACAGGAAGGAAATAAAATGCATTTAATGGAAGAATGTGTTAATTTCATATTGCTGAGTACATAACTTCATTCTGGCCAGAGAAATGTTGATGTATTCCCTACTAATGAAACCTATTGAGGGCTTAAAGTCTCCTGAGTGATAAGAATTTGGCTACTTTGCAATATGGTGTATTATATTTGGCAGCGATTACAAATGTTGCCCAATCTGAGTGTGTCCTGATCTTGTATCAGTTTTCCAGCATTATCCTTTTTTGTTCTTCTCTTCTAATCCTTTTAACTATTTTTTTCAGTGATAAGGAGTTAATATGCCTTGTATAAAACAGAATATATTCTGATTACTCGGTATCTTTTTCAAAGCTTGCAAATGCTTGGGTGTTTTTCTGCCTCTTTGTCCACTTTAGAGATGGGACTGCCATTAAAATGTTTGGCCTTTGAATGTAAACAGCCTCCAAAGATAATTTTTTCTACTTCAGTGCAAGAAAATATTTGAATATATTCATATTGTATTGTTCAAGTATTTAGTTCATTACAGTACTGTGCAAAAGTCTTAGGCACAAATATAGCTAAAATGCCTTAGACTACTGCGAGGTACTATAGTAATTTTATGTATGGCATTGTACTGCTGCAAAAAAAAATCATGACATATGTGAGTGATAAACCTGATTCTGATATGAGTCTCTGTTGTGGTCTGAGTGGGTGAAGTGGGCAGGGAGAGAAGAGTCATGGTTGGGGAAAAGGATAAAGGAGAGGGCAGAGAGTGGGAAGCATGAAAGAGACATTCTGTAATGATCAATAAACCAATTGTTTGGATTAAGTTACCTTGCCTGGTGTCTCAGGACTGGGTGTGTCTGTATCCATGCAACCCTCCCCTCCCCCCCACCCCTGGCACTCGTCCTTTTCTGCCACCTGTCCCATGCCTCTTATGCAGTGCTTCATGCTAGCCATTCCCAACATCCTTTGATCCTGCAAGATTTACAAACTCGCTCTCCACTCCACATTGACAAATACAGTACATATGACTTAGGCTCCCTAGCTCTATATATGTGCCCAAGACTTTTGCACAGCATGGTATGTCGCGGACTATGTAATAATTAAAAAAATCATAGCGTGAACCTTTGTCACTGTTGATACTAACAGTCTGATTTTATTTACATTAAGTTGATGCAATTTAAAAATATTCCCTTTGCTAGGTGACAGTACTCATAAAATTCCACTTTCAAACTTTGAAATCGCCAGTTCCAATTATTGTGAGATATTTCAACAGTTCCTTGCTTTTCTGAAACCAGTAAGAAGCAATGATTTCATCCCAGTTTACAGTAAGGTAATGTTGATTATAATCCTGAATGAAGAAATTCCATAGATATATTGAAGAAACGTTGTCATATGGAATGAGGAGAGAGTTATAATTCAGCTTTGTAAAGCAAAAATTAGATTGGCATTCATAAATCTCATTGCTAAAGTGTTTCAGTAATCCTTATTCAAAGATAAAGTATTAATTGCAATTTTGTGTATTTGTATATTATTACATGGAAAGTTTGCTTTTAAATTAACAACATCCTGAAAGGTAACAGTTGTTAAACATTTACTCAGTATTCAAATAAATCGGTCAGATTATTCTGCTGTGTAATATTTTACACAGTGCAAAAACAGTACACTAGTCTGTCATTGATGCAAAACACAGGCTAATTTATCATCTTTGGTCATGCTGCATCTCCCTGGAATATTTACATTTGAAGCACTTCTGGATAAGATTACTTGACATTTTTCCTTTGACAACTAGAGTGAAGTTTTCTTCAAGAAATTCAGAAGGATTTTTAAAATGATTTTAAAAAAGTGAAATTTAGCCTTTATGTCCTTGTATAGTTATTACCAAACACTACACATCCAAGGTTCTTTAAGATACAGAGCATTGATGTGACAATTTTGAGTACTCATTCCATTTCAAATGCTTTTCAGTTTGTCAATGCTGTGGTGAAAATGATGTAGCCTATCTATCTTGAAGCTTAGTTTCCTTAATCCCAAAAGGCTGGTATCAACAAATACTAGTCACCAGCTCTACACTCATTGCTGAGGTAGTAGCTAGACAGTGAAGATGAAGTTTGTATTGTACAATTATTTACCTGCATATTTCACTGCATTTCATTTGTATGCAAACCATTTAGGAATTGTTTATGGCATGCTGCATATATACAAATTTTTTCACATTGAAATTATTTTTACCAAAGAAATATCATTTACAAAGAGTTAGTCTCAGTAGTTTATTGTTGAATAACTGATTAAATTTGCCTTTGTTTACTTTTCATCTGATTCTTTAATCTAATTTTACTTTTCAATTTTTATTTTTCAGTAGAATTTAGTTGTCACGCTCTTAGTTCTAATTGAAAATATAATTTCTGTTCAGTTTATTCCTTTTCGTCTCTGTACTTTCTATTGATCTGGATGTTCTGGAGATTTTTTTTCTTATCTGAATATACCTGTGCATGTTAGAAGTACAGCTCTTCAAAACTGAAAGTGATCTTTTTCATATTCTAGTTGGCTGAATGCGTCAGAGTAAATTGGTGCCTGAACTGGTTAGCCCGCAAATCAGGTACTTAATTAATACTTATTAGTATTTTCTTGATTTGCAAGGATCGCTGGTACTAGATTTAAAATTTAATTTAAATTTTGTTTGAAAGCTATTACAATAAAATTGATAAAAGTTTGTATTTGGTTCCTGTGAATTAGATATTAAGGCAATATTTAAATTAGAATATAAACTATTTCATCATACAAAAGGGATAAATATTACTAAATTCCAGTTACTTTGCAGATGGGGCAGGGGTGGGGTGGCACTACCACTACCTAATGATCCCAATGGTGTGCATCTCAAATATCCTTTGGCAATCAGGTCCACCTCCAGGCCTTCACATGTGGTTTAGCTACTATGCCCAGCAGAACCGTTTCTACTGATAGAAGGGCCAGAGGCAGGTTACTGGCAGCTGGGGCTTATCAGTTATGATTGGCATTTTATATAACAGAAGGAAAACTCTGATCTCAAACTTCCATTGCCTTGAGGCCATACCCACTCATGGGGATGGCTCTGGGAGTAAACCCCAAATTGGAACTGAAGTCGCTAAGGCAGTCCAACTTTGAGTTCAGCACTGACTGGCAACTCCTGTGATGCTGCTGGTGCCAAACTGTGTTGGTCTCTGCCATTCCTTTGGATTCATCAGCTGTGATGGGGGGTGGGGAACCTGATGCATGGACAACAGCTTGCTCTCCATATCATACTGGCCTGGCTTGTATATCGACTGAATGTCGACAGCTAGAGTGCAACATCATGGCTGACCCCGACCAGCAGAGGGTCTCTCTCTCTCTCTCCATTCCTATGCATTCAGGTACTTACAATATATTCTTTCAACAAGCTGAGCATAGATCATATTATGCTGCATTTGTGTCATTGCAAGTAACCTTTTTTTGGTGTGGTTTGTTATCTGCAAGAGACTTGACAACTGACATCAGTGTGTGCAGATCCATTTCTGAACTTTAATTCATGTAAGAACCAAGGATGCTCCAAATTGCTCATTGCTGATATTTCAAAAGTGTGACATTCTTTGAATTATGGCAGTTATGGCAAGGATAGCAGTGTACAAAATATGAAAACATTTTGAGAGATCTGATGAAAGATTTATTGTGCCATATTCAAATTTGCTGATGACATCACTGTTGTAGGCTGAATCAAAGGTGGTGATGAGTCAGTATATAGGAGAGAGACTGAAAATCTGGCTGAGTGGTGTCATAACAACAAATTCAATGTTAGCAAGACCAAGAAATTGATTATTACCTTCAGGAGAAGGAAACCAGACATCCATGAGCCAGTCCTCATTGGAGGATCAGATGTGGAGAGTGTATTCAACTTTAAATTCCTCAGTGTTGTTATTTCAAAGGACTTTTTGTTTGCCCATCACGTAACTGCATTTAGTCATAGTCACAGTCATACTTTATAGATCCCGAGGGAAATTGGGTTTCGTTACAGTTGCACCAACCAAGAATAGAGGATAAATATTGCAATATAAAACTATGAAGGAAGCATGGCAGCACTTCTGCTTCCTTAGGAGTTTCAAAGATTTGGCATGACATCTGAAACTTTAACAAACTTCTATAGATGTGTAATGAAGAGTATATTGACTGGCTGCATCACAGCCTGGTATGGAAACAGCTTGGGTAAAACTCTCCCCACTATTGAGCACATCTACACAAAACGCTATTGCAGACAAGCAGCATCCATCATTTGGGAACCCTACCACCCTGGACATGCTCTCTTCTTACCGATGCCATCAGGAAGAAGGTACAGGAGCCTCAGAACTCACACCACCAGGCTGAGGAACAGTTATTACTCCTCAACCATCAAGCACTTGAACCACAAAGAATAACTCTACTTCACTTACCCCATCATTGAAATGCTCCCACAACCTATGTACTCAGTTTCAATCACTGTTTTTGATATTTATTGTTTATATATTATTTCATTTTATTTGTATTTGCAGTTTGTTGTCTTGCACACTGGGTGAATACCCAAGTTGGTGCAGTCTTTCATTGATTCCATTACAGTTATTATTCTATGGATTTATTGAGTATGACCACAAGACAGTGAATTTCAGGGTTGTATATGGTAACATATACATTTCTACTTTGATAATAAATTTACATTGAAATTTGTCATTTTCATTGATATCATGCCTCTGAAGCAACATAAGGCATAGAACTGGAATTTGTGGCATTTTGAAATTGTATATCAGAGTATCAGCATTCCAACCATATTTCCTGACCTTCCTTTAATGAACGCAATGGGGAACATTCCTTTTGTTTAAAAAGATTCAGTTTCCATGGAAAGAAATATTAGCAGCCTTTGATTTTTTTTTAAATGTGTACCTGGCCATCAACTTGCCATTCTGTGATGGAAAACAAGCAAGAATATTCATTTAGCACTCATGGCAAGGGAAAACAAATGTAATCCTGATGCTGCGGTAGAATGAATGATAAGTTAAAGGAAGAATGATTGAGACCTCTTCTGTAAAGTGGTCATGAGGCAAAGTTGCATAGAAAGATATGCCAAACTGTGGGACTGGGGTGAATGATAGGAGTTGACTTCCATGTCATTTTGTTGATATTGCAAAAGACAGTGTGTTCAGAAATTCATCATGATGTATAGCTACTCTCCAACATGATTGTTGCACACAATGAAAATAATTTGACACGAAGTTTAGTTGTCAATTTTATTATTTTATATACTTTTTACAACAGGTGGTAGCAGCATTCCAGTGAATGTTTTTGAGATAGAAGAACTCATAATAAAACTTCATGAGCACAAGCTTAAAAAAAAGCCTTCAAAGGATAGTGTTGAAAGAATGCTGAATGTTATAGTTTGGGATTATGCCATGAATACCAGGTATGTCCATAAAAAATGTCCTTTTAAATTAATGTAAGAAATCATAAAATGAGGAAAAGTCAGTTTTAAGAAAAAGAGCTCTTAATCTTTGTCTTAAAGAATGTTGCTTTTGTGTGATTATTGTGCTATGCCACTGTCTTAATATTGGGCTTGTGCAAGCATGACTTGCAAAACCAGGTACTGGGTAAGAAACAAATTAAACTACTCACAAACAATAAACAACAACTACTCACAAGTCAGCTATGGAATGAAATTTGCAAGATGTAATTGCTTCAATATTTTATGAAAATGAAAAATGTGAAGTGAAATTGCTAAACTTCACGCATTGCCACAATTAACCTAGTTACCAGTCTTCACACATTTTTTTTGTATTTACCCTTAATTTGGTGAAACATAAATTGCACATAGGTGTGCTATCCTAGGTGATGTGAGAATCAGGTTTATTGTCACTGTCATCACTTGTGAAATCTCCAGTAAATTACATATGGTAATTCCACCTCTCCTCCCCCCGCCCCCCACCTCACCATTTCCCATCACCCTATTCCTCTCACCTTATCTCCTTGCCCGCCCATCACCATGTTGTGGTTTGTACAGCACTTTGGTCAACATGGAAACACAAGGAAATCTGCAGATGCTGGAATTTCAGGCAACACACATAAAAGTTGCTGGTGAACGCAGCAGGCCAGGCAGCATCTCTAGGAAGAGGTACAGTTGACGTTTCAGGCCGAGACCCTTTGTCAGGACTAACTGAAAGAAGAGCTACTAAGAGCTCTTACTAGCTCTTCTTTCAGTTAGTCCTGATGAAGGGTCTCGGCCCGAAACGTCGACTGTACCTCTTCCTAGAGATGCTGCCAGGCCTGCTGCGTTCACCAGCAACTTTTGTGTGTGTTACTTGGTCAACATGGGTTGTTTTTAAATGTGCTTTATAAATAAATTTGACTTGACTTTGATCTCCTTCTGGTGCTCCTTCCCCTTTTCTTTCTTCCATGGCTTCTGTCTCTTTCACTAATCAGCCTACCAGCTCTTTACTTCATCCCTCCTCCTCCAGGTTTCATCTATCACCTGGTGTTTCTCTCTTTCCTCCCCCCACCTTTTAAATCTACTCAGCTTTTTTTTTCTCCAGTCCTGCCAAAGGGTCCTGGCCCAAAATGTCGACTGTACTCTTCTCCATAGATGCTGCCTGGCCTGCTGAGTTCCTCCAGCATTTTGTGTATGTTGTTTGGGTTTCCAGCATCTGCAGATTTTCACTTGTTTCATATGTGAAATCTGTCCTTTTGTACCAGCGGTACGGTGTAGGCATAATAAGTTGCCCTAAGCTACAATAAATAAATAAATGAATTGTGTAATAGGGTTATAGTGAAGTCGTCTTCATGGATTGTTCAGAAATCTGATGACTGAGGAGAAGAAGCTTTTCTAAAATGTTGGATGTCTTTTCCCTGATAGTAGTAATGAGACAAGGGCATATCCTGGATGGTGAGCATCCTTAACGATGGATGCTGCCTTCCTTAGGTACTGCCTTTTCAACATGTCCTCAGTGGTGGGAAGGCCTGTGCCTGTGACAATGTTGGCTGGGTGAAAAAAATTCTAACTTCCTTTGTTCTTATTCAGACATTTAATTGCTTAAGATTGCACTTAATATTACATCTTGTTAGTTGTCCTTTAGTACCTCATTGGCTTCATAAAAAAAACATTAATGTTGGTAGAACTGTGTTGTAGTTATTACCATATTAATAGAATTAAGTGAGCTTGTTTTTTTATTGTAAACCACTAGCATTTTTCAAAGTTGCAAAATCATCACTTCAATTTGATGTACCAACTAATGCATGGTGGACTTCAGCTGTACAATTTACTGAGTTGTAGGGATTTCAATAAGTCTATTTTCAAAACAAAAACTTTCATCAGTAAGACCAGACTGAACTGTCATTTGAGTATTTAAAATTGTGAAGCGGGCAGGGAATGTTTGGGTCACTTTAACATGCATACGTGTCCTGTTGGTTCCTTCCTGTCAAATTTCAACATTGATTGCTAGCATTCTAGTCTGCCTCGGAAAACAGGCAATATCAGTGCCTTCAAGAAGAATTTGGCAATAAAAGATATGTCAGGAAGCAACAACTAAGCAGGAAGCTATGATTATAAGGCTTCACATATGCTTGGACTGATTATTCGGTTTGAGGAAATTTCCAATTTCAGTGTCTTGTGTTTTCAGGAAGTTGTCCAGACTATTTAAAGCATGCTTCAGAAATTAATTTGGCCTTGGTAACTCCATGGAGATTGGCAGCTCTGATGCAGGGTTATTAATCTCTATTACCAATAAAATTAGTGGACTTTTTAAAGTTGCTTTCTTATTCAGCCACCATCATTCAAAGTGGATTTTTTTTTTCTAATTTCAGCTAATCCATGCCCCACCCCTGTGTTCTTGTCCCTTTCTCACTATTCACCTAGGTTCTCTTCTCTTCCAGGGCAGTGGTACACTTTGCTGTCATATCTCTTCTTTTCTTTCTGGGTCTTTGCGGGCCATCTTGCATTCCAGCATCTTTTGCTGCAGTATCTTTGATACTGATATTGTTAAATGTGCTGCTGGATTAGTTAGTTCCATGCTCATAGGTGTGTGCTATAGTATGTGCCTAGCAAAGATAGCAGCACCTCTTCATTCCAACCAACAAATATTAATTAAAAACCATTCATTCAGTTTTTCTAAAGACAAGAAAAGCTGCAGATGCTGGAAATCTAAAGCAACACGCACAAATTGCTCAGCAGGCCTGGCAGCATCTATGAAAAAGAGGAAAAAGAGTAAACAGTTGACATTTCAATGTCGACTTGGCAATTTTCCTAGACCTTTTGAGACTTAAAAATCCATTCAGGAAATTGGGTACTTCTATCTCAAATTGTCATCAATTTACCCATTTCAACAGGCATTTTTTTTAGATTATGAGAACACTCAGTCCTCTTTTATTGTCATTTAGAAATGCATACATGCATTAGGAAATGATACAATGTTCCTCTAGAGTGATAGCACAGAAAACAGGACAAACCAAAAACTAACACTGACAGAACCACATAATTACATATAGTTACAGCAGTGCAAAACAATACCGTAATTTGATAAAGAACAGACCATGGGCACAATTTTAAAAAATCTCAAGTCCCGATCGACTCCCGAGTCTCCGATAGCAGGCGGCAAAAGGGAGAAACTCCCTGCCATAAACCTTCAAGGCACCAACAACTGCTGATGCCTTGGAAGCAGCCAACCACAGCCGACACAGAGTCCGTCCATCCGAAAACTTCGAGCCTCCGACCAGCCCCTCCGATACAGCCTCCCGAGTGCCATCCTCTGCTGAGCACCTTTGACCCATCCCTGGCCGCCGAAACAAACAAAGCTGAGGATTCGGGGCCTTCTGCTCCGGAGACTCCGGTTACCACACAGTAGCAGCGGCAGCGAAGCAGGCATTTCAGAAGTTTCTCCAGATGTTCCTCCGTACTCTCACGTCTGTCTCCATCAAATCAGAATTGTGCACGGTCCCCTACTTGACAGATTACAGATATCATTCACCGGAGAGGCTGCGCTGCCATCTTCTCCTCCTCCTCTTTAATTAAGAGTCAAACATTTATTATGGCTTGGTGTCGCACAGGCCAACCCACACAAATAAAAAGAAAAGGCTTCTTTCCTTGAAGGTTATTGGATTTCCTAGGTCAGATTTAAATGAATTTTGCTGGTTCATTTGTCCTGGTCTGTATTCCATATAAACAGCCATAATGCTACTGTGCAGTGATTGGATGTACATTATCTTCCATTTTACGTGTCGCATCAAAGAAAAATCTCTCTTACTTTACATAAAACAGTTGCATTTATTGGAAGAGCTAGAGCATCCTAATTAGATTAGTTGTGATTTTGTGGTTCTCACCTTCCTGATTTAGACAATAAGACATAGGAGCAGAATTAGGCCATCTGGCCCATCGAGTCTGCTCCACCATTCAATCATGGCTGATCCTTTTTTTTGTTCTCCTCAACCCCCAGTTTCTGGCCTTTTCCCTGTAACCTTTGGTGCCATGTCCAAGCAAGAATCTATCAATCCCTGCCTTAAATACACCCAGTGACCTGGCCTCCACAGCTGTATGTGGCAACAAATTCCACAAATTCGCTGCCTTTTGGCTAAAGAAATTTCTCCGCATCTTTATCTTGAAGGGGCGCCCCTCTATCCTGAGGCTGTGCCCTCTTGCCCTCGATCTCCCACCATAGTAAACACCTTTACCACATCTACACTGTCTAGGCCTTTCAACATTTGTAAGGTTCATCCTTCTGAATTCCAGTGAGTACAGATCCAGAGCCATCAAACGTTCCTCGTATGATAACCCTTTCATTCCGGGAATCATCCTAGTGAACCTCCTCTGGACCCTCTCCAATGCCAGCAAACCTTTTCTAAGATGAGGGCCCCAAAGCTGTACAAAATACTCAAGGTGAGGCCTTCTCACCAGTGCCTTATGAAACCTCAGCACCATATCCTTGCTCTTGTATTCTAGACCTCTTGAAATGAATGCTAACATGGCATTTGCCTTCCTTACCACCGACTCCACCTGCAAGTTAACCTTCGGGTGTCCTGCACAAGGACTCCTAAGTCCCTTTGCATCTCAGATTTTTGGATTTTCTCCCCGTTTAGAAAATAGTCTGCACATCTATTTCTGCTACCAAAGTGCATGACCATGCATTTTCCAACATTGTATTTCATTTGCCACTTCCTTGCCCATTCTCCTAATCAGTCTTAAGTACTTCTGCATCCTACCTATTTCCTCAACGCTATCTGCCCCTTCACCAATCTTCGTATCATGTGCAAACTTGGCAACAAAGCCATCTGTTCCATCATCTGAATCATTTATATACAGCATAAAAAGAAGTGGTCCCAACACTGACTGCTGTGGAACATCACTAGTCACTGGCAGCCAACTAGAAAAGGATCCTTTTATTTCCACTTACTGCCTCCTACAAATCAGCCAATGCTCTAACCATGTTAGTAACTTTCCTGTAATACCGTGGGCTCTTAACTTGGTAAGCAGCCTCACATGTGGCACCTTGTCAAAGGCCTTCTGAAAGTCCAAATATACAACATCCACTGCATCCCTTTTAACTATCCTACTTGTAATCTCAAAGAATTCCAACAGGTTCGTCAGGCAGGATTTTCCCTGAAGGAAACCATGCTGACTTTGTCCTATCTTGTCCTGTGTCACCAAGTAATCCATCTCCTCATCTTTAACAATTGACTCCAACATCTTCCCAACCACTGAGGTCAGGCTAACTGGTCTATAATTTCCTTTCTGCTGTCTTCCTCCTTTCTTAAATAGTGGAGTGACATTTGCAGTTTTCCAGTCCTCTGGCACCATGTCAAAGTCCAATGATTTTTGAAAGATCATTTCTAATGCTACAATTAGTGATGTGGAAAATTTCAGCACCTACCTTGCAACTGATTTGTTAGATATAGAAATACAGGTGTTTTGGAACACAGTTATTTAAGATCCTATAGCGTATTATTGGATTCTGTATGAAGTATTGTTACACAAAATATTCTGGAAATGATGCTAAAGAACTTGCTTTTCCAAAAAATATTTATCTTCTTTCCTCTAAAGGTGTAAATGGCATGATGAGCGTGACATAGTGTATTGTGCATTAGCAACAACCAAGAAATGTGCGTAAGTTAATATTTTCCAGTAAAATCGCTCAATGTACTTTTGGAACGTGGATAAGGTAGTCAATAGCAATATATCTTACTGAAAATGTGTTCAATATTTATTTCCGTGTCCTGTAGAAATGGAATTGTTTGGTTTTATTTCTTGGTTTCTGTTATTAAAATATTATACTGTCTATGATAACCCAGCTACCAAATTACTAATCGTGTCCATTATCTGTGTATCATGATACCCAGGGAACAGCAATAATATCAAGTGCCACATATGGGAAAATGTGAAGTGTTGCACTTTTGGGGGACAAACCAGGGTGGGTAGGACATACACAGTGAACAGTAGGGAACTGAGGATTGTTATACTCTATTCTTGGTTGATGCAACTGTAACAAAACTCAATTTCCCTCGGGATCAATAAAGTATCTCTCTCTGTCTGTCTGAAAGAACAGTGGGGTCTGGGATTATAGATCCATAATTCTTTGGAAGTGTCATAGATAAATAGGGTTATAAGGAAATCTTTTGGCATATTGACCTTCATAAATCAAAGTATTGAGTGCAGGAGTTGGGATGTTATGTTGGAGTTGTATAAGATGTTGTTATGTATAAATTTGGAGTATTGTGTGCAGTCCTGCTCACCTACCTACTGGAAAGATATCAGTATGAAAATGTACAACAATGTTGCCTGGACTTGAGGACCCGAATTACAAGGAAAGTTTGAATAGGTTAGGACTTTATTCCTTGGAGCATAGGGGAATGAGGGGTGATTTGATAGAGGTATTACGAAGTTATCAGTGGTGTATTTTTTTTTCTGCTAAGGTTGGTTGACGCTAGAACTAGAAGTTAGAGTGAAAGGTGAAATATTTAAGAGTGAACTTCATTCAAAGGATGGTTTGAATGTGGAATGAGCTGCCAGCAGCAGTGGTGAATACAATATTTAAGAGAAATTTGGGTATGTGCATGAATGGGATGGGTATGGAGGGCTATTATCCAAATGCAGATTGATGATATTAGACAGAATAATAGTGCAGCACAGTCCAGATTGGCTGAAAAGCCTGTTTCTGTGCTGTAGTGCTTTGTAACTCCATGTCCAGTTTTTCAAAATCACAGAAGTATGAAGTCTAGAAATGTTACACCTGTTAAGGAATCCAGCATTCTTTGTTGTATTACATAATTGCAATTGTTTCAAAAGGCTTTCCATTTATATACCCTTCTTGTGACAATTGTTGCAGGTGAGAGCAACATGCTTTAATAACCAATTTCAGTGAACTATTTGCACTGTGGTGTCATTATGTTAAACTGTTTCCTATGCTCTGTCCACAGTGCATTGAAGCCTTTTTAATTAATGCATAGGAATATGATTTTCCAATTAAGCATCTTATATAATCTATTTCAGTAAACATAAGTTAGTGCCCACAAATTGTAGAAATCTGAAGTTTGATTTGATGTTTATTTCAGATACTGCATCAGTGATTCATTGTCTTCCATTTATAAATTTGAGATAACAGCAGCACACATTCCAAAAAGAGAGTTCACCTATGGCACCATATTGAATCCTAAAGTATTGGTATTGGACCATCTTAGCCAGGTAATAGGCTTTAGCATTATATTTTCCTTTTGGGTGATCAAGGATTTGATCAAATTTGTTCTTCTTCTTTGAGAGTGAATGTTTAAATGACTTTGCCAACAAATCTGTAACAGATGCATGTGAATTATAGAGAATTGTAAATGTTTGTATTTTAAAATGAGAAGTCTTTTCCATTAGTGAAGACTTTTGAATGTTAGATATTCTACTTGGAATCTTAACCTGGGGTTAGTAGGTAACTACTTAGCATGCAGCTGACCAACAGTCATATTTTCAAGATTGGTGCTTTAGAACGAAAGATGTGTTGATATAGTGATATATATATATTGATATATATCCATAGTGTGCAATTATTTGCTACCATTTCAACTATAATGGTTTCTGTTATTGGCATTAACTTGTAGTCTCTACCTAACTTGCCTGAGTTGTTTTCTAAAATACTCGCTTCTGAGATTCAGCATTTTTCTGGTATAAAATCTGCATTTGCTTTTGCATGATGAAAGAAATATATATAATTACATTATCAAGAAGTTCCTTCTATAATTAATAGCTAAAAGAAATCAATCTGGATGATGATTAGTAGAACTACAAATTAAAACTTTTAAAAAATCATTAAACCTATTAAGCAATTACTCCAATCCCATCAGATAAAATAGATCCTTTATATTAATGCTGACAAACAAGGCTGTCAATTCTGTCAAATCAGCCTGTCCTCTGGATTGAGCAAGCAGATATGTTTGGATAGGATTGTTTGCTAGAGGGTACAGTCATGTGGAATTTCATATATCTCCATAGTTGTCAGTTGAAACAAACTTAATAAATCCATCTTGAGCAGATTGCCAGGAATCATCTAATAGTGTTATAATGGCAGAAAACAGAAATGCTGGTAAAATACAGGCCAAGTAGGATCTGTAGAAGGAGAAACAGTTAACTTTTCTGATTAAGATTATTCAAGGATTGAGTTTTAACTAGCATTTTCTGTTTTCATTTCAGATTTCCAATCTCTGCACTTGAATTTTTTACTTATTGCAGTAAACAAAGTTGGGGGTTTCCATAGATTAGAGAAGTATGTTAGATTTCAATAACTTTTCCTAAGCTCCCTTTCCCTGATAAAGTATCAAGAAAGGAGAGCTTAGGAGAAGTTATTGAAGTCTCCAGAATGAAAAAAGACAAACTTTAAAAAGGATTAAGAGTTTAACTTCAAGTAAAATACACACAAATTTGAAAAGTCGTGGCAAATACAGGTTTAAATGTGTTATTTTAAATTACACAGCATACAATGCAAAGTAGATGGGCTTACAACACAGTTAGAAATTAACAGGTGCAACATTGAAGGCTTAACAGAGTTGTGGTTGAGAGAAGATCACAACTGAGAGTTAAACATCCAAGATACACATGCTGTTGAAAAAACGGTTAGGTGGGCAGAGGGGATGGGATGGTTCTGTTTAAAAAATGAAATTAAATCCTTAGCAAGTAATGGCATAAGATCAGAAGATGTAGGATCATTATGAATTACAAGGGTAAAATCTCACTTATGGGAGTTATTTACAGGTCTCCAAATGCTAGCCAGGATGTAGTGTATAAATTACAACTCGAGATGGAAAAGGCATTTCAGAAGGACAATTTTACTATAGTAATAGGGTATTTCAATATACAGGTAGATTGGGAAAATCAGTTTGGCACTTGATCCCAAGTGAAGGAATTTGTAGAGAACCTATAAGGCAGCTTTTTAGAGCAGCTTATGGTTGAGTCCACGAGGGAAAAGGCAAATCTGGATTTGATGTTGTGCAATAAACCAGATTTGATAGAGGGACTTAAGGTAAAGGAACCCTGAGGAAGCAATGATCATAATATGATAGAATTCATCCTACAGTTTGAGCGAAATAAGCTAAAGTTGGATGTATCAGTATTACAGTTGAGTAAAGCTAACTAGGAAGACATGGGAGAGGAGCTGGCCAGAGTTGATTGGAATGATATTGTGGCGGGGATGACAATAGAGCAGCAATGGCAGGAGTTTCTGGGAGTAATTAAGAAGCCACAGGATAATTTCATCCCAACGAAGAAGCAGCACTCTTAAGGGAGGATGAAGCAATCATGGCTAATGACAGAAGTCAATGACAGCATAAAAGCAAAAGAAAGAGCATACAGTTTTTAAAAATACGCAGGAAACTTTTGGATTGAAAGACTAAAAACAGGCAATAAGAAAGCTATAAGGGAAGAAAAAATTGAAGATAGCTAGCCAATAATATAAAAGAGGATACCAAAAGTTTTCTTCAGGTGAGTATGAAAGGCAGGAGTGAATATCAAACTGCTGGAAAGCGACACTGGAGACTGGCAAATGAACTGAGTACATACTTTATGCCAGTGTTCACTATGGAAGACACCAGCAACATGCCAGAAATTTGAGAGAGTTGTGGGCAGAAGTGGGTGTAGCCACTATTACTAAGGAAAAACTACTTGGAAAACTGAAAGGTCTGAAGGTAGATGCACTACACCCCAGGGTCTGAAAGAGGTAGCTGAAGAAATTGTGGAGTCATTAGTAGTGATCTTTAAAGCAATTTTAGTCTATTACTAAGGATGAGGTGTCAGGGTACTTGGAAGCACGTGATAAATTAGGCCAAAATCAGCATTGTTTCCTCGAGTGAAAATCTTTCCTGACAAATCTGTTGGAATTCTTTGAGGACATAACAAGCAGGATAGACAGAAAATCAGAGGATGTTATTCTCTTGGATTTTCTGAAGGCCTCTGTCAAGGTGCTGCACATGATGCTGCTGAACAAAATAGGAACCTGTGGTATTAGAGGAAAGGTACTAGCAAGTATAAAAGATTGGCTGACAGGCAGAAGGCAGAGTGGGAATAAAGGCAATCTTTTCTAGTTGGCTGCTGGTGATTAGTGAAGTTCCATGGGGGTCAGTGTTGGGTCTGCCACTTAGCATGTTACATGTTAGTGATCTGGATGGATTTGTGACTAAGTCTGTGGTTGATATGAAGGTAGGTGGAAGAGCAGGTATTCTGCAGAAGGACTTGAATAGGTTGGGAGAATAGGCAAAGAAGTGGTAGTTGGCATACAGCCTTGGGAAGTAAATGGTCATGCATTTTGGTAGAAAGAGTAAAGAGTTTTCAAAATAGGCAGAAAACTCATAAATTGCAGTTGCAAAGGGACTTGGTAGTCCTAGTGCATGAATCCCTAAATATTAACTCTCAGGTTAACTCAGTGAGGAAAACAAATACAATGTTAGCTTTCATTTTGAGAAGACTGGAATGTAAAAGCAAGGCTGTAATGCTGAGGCTTTATAAGGCATTGGTCATTCTAAGCTTGGAATATTTTGAACTATTTAAAGGCCCATGTCTGAGGAAGAATGTGCTGGCATTGGAGAGGTTCCAAAGGAGGTTCACAAGAATGATCCTAGATTATGTATGAAGAGAGTTTGATGGTTCTGTGCTTGTACTAGCTGGATTTTAGAAGAATGAGGGAGAATCTCATTAAAACCTACCAAATATTGAACACAAGCTGTCTGGCCTGCTGAGTTTCTCCAGCATTTTGTGTGTGTTGCAAATATTGAAAGGTCTGGATAGAGTGGACATGAAGATGATGTTTCCAGCACTGGGAGAATAGGATCTGAAGGCACAGCCTCAGAATAAAACAATATTCCTTTGGAAACGAGAAAATTTGCAGATGTTGGAAGTACAAGCAACACACACAAAATACTGGAGGAACTTAGCAGGCCAGAGTAATGGAAAAGAGTACAGTTGACATTTTGGGCCAAGACCCTTCAGCAGGACTGGTGGGGGGCGGGGGGGGGAAGATGAGTTAGAGTAAGAAAGTAGGGGGAGGGGAGGAAGAAACATGAGGTGATAAGTGAAACTGGGAGGGAGGGGTGAATTAAAGAGCTGGGAAGTTGATTGGTGAAAGATACAGGGCTGGAGAAGGGAATGTAAGAGGAGAGGACAGAAGGACATGGAGAAAAGGAGGAGGAGCACCAGAGGGAGGTGATGGGCAAGTAAGAAGGTAAGGTAAGTGAGGGGAATGGGGAATGGTGAAGAAGGGGGTTGGAGCATCACCTGGAGTTCGAGAAATTGATGTTCATTCCATCAGGTTGGACACTACCCAGACGGAGTATTAGGTGCTTCTCCAACCTGAGTGTGGCCTCATCATAACAGTAGAGGTGGCCATAGACTGACATATGAGAATGGGAAGTGGAATTAAAATGGGTAGCTACTGGGAGTTCCAACTTGTTCGGACAGAGCGTAGGTGTTTGGCAAAATGATCTCCCAGTATGCGTTGGAGCTCAACAGTATACTGGATGCTGCTCCGGAAGCACCAGATACAGTAGGTGACCCCCCAACAGACTCACAGGTGAAGTGTCACCTCACCTGGAAGGACCGTTTGGGGTCCTGAATGGTAGTGAGAGAAGAGGGGTGGGCGCTACATCGATGACTGCATTCGTGCTGCTTCCTACACCCATGTGAAACTCAACACCATCAACTTTGCCTCTAGCTTCCACTCTGCGCTCAAATTTACCTGGTCCATTTGCGACACCTCCCTCCCCTTTCTCAATCTTTCTGTCTCTATCTCTGGATCTCTACTGATGTCTTTTATAAACCCACTGACTCTCACAGCTACCTCTTCCCACCCTGTTCTCGTAAAAATGCTCTCAATTCCTCCATCTCTGCCGCTTCTACACTCAGGATGAGGCTTTTCATCCCAGAACTAAAGAGATGTCCTCCTCCTTCAAAGAAGGAGGCTTCCCTTCCTCCACCATTAGTGTTGCCCTGATCCACTTCCGTTTCACACAGGTCTGCCCTCACTCAGACCTCCTGCTGCCACACTAGGGATTGAGTTCCTCTTGTCCTCACCTACCACTCCACCAGCCTCCATACCCAATACATAATTCTCCGTAACTTCTGCCATTTCCAATGGGATCCCCCCACCAGGCACATCTTTCCCTCCTCCCCCAGCATGCTTTCTGCAGGGATCTCTCCCTATGCGACTCCCTTGTCCATTCGGTCCTCCCCATTGATCTCCCTCCTGGCACTTATCCTTGCAAGTGGAGTGGGTGCTACACCTGTCTCTACACCACCTCCCTCACTACCATTCAGGGCCCCAGACAGTCCTTCTAGGTGAGGCGACGCTTCATCTGGGCAAGTTGTTGGAGAAGATCCTGAGGGACAGGATTTATGAGCATTTGGAGAGACATCACCTGATTAGGGATAGTCAGCATGGTTTCGTCAAGGGCAGCTCATGCCCTTTGAGCCTGATTGAATTCTTTGAGGATGTAACAAAACACATTGATGAAGGCAGAGCAGTGGATGTAGTGTATGTGGATTTCAGTAAAGCATTTGATAAGGTTCCCCATGCAAAGCTCATTCAGAAAGTAAGGACACATAGGATCCAAGGAGACTCTGCTTTGTGGATCCAGAATTGGCTTGCCCGTGGAAGGCAAAGGGTGTTTGTAGATGGTTTGCATTCTGCATGGAGGACGGTGACCAGTGGTGGTCCGCAGGGATCTGTTCTAGGACCCCTTTTCTTTGTGATTTTTATAAATGATCTGGATAAGGAGTAGAGGGTGGGTTAGTAAATTTGCTGATGACACAAAAGTTGGCGGTGTTCCGGATAGTCTGGAGGGTTGTCAAAGGTTACAGCGGGACATTGATAGGATGCAGAACTAGGTTGAGAATTGGCAGGTGGAGTTCAACCCAGGTAAGTGTGAAGTGGTTCATTTCGGTTAGGTCAAATTTGAAGACAATATAATATTAATGGTCAGACTGTTGGCAGTGTGGAGGACCAGCAAAATCTTGGGGTCCGTGTCCATAGGATACTCAAAACTGCTGTGCAGGTTGACAGTGTTGTTAAGGCGTATAGTGTGATGGCCTTCATCAGCTGTGGTATTGAGTTCAAGAGCCATGAGGTAATGTTGCAGCTGTATAAGAGTTAGACTGTGGAGTACTGTGTTCAGTCTAGTCACCTTAATACAGGAAGGATGTGGATATTGTAGAGAGCGTGCAGAGGAGCTTTACGAGGATGTTGTCTGGATTGGAGAGCATGCCTTATGAGAATGGGTTGAGTGACTTGGCCTTTTTTCCTTGGAATGACAGAGGAGAAGAGGTGACCTGATTGGAGTGTATAAGATGATGAGAGGCATTACAATCGAGTGGATAGCCAAAGGCTTTTTCCCTGGGCTGAAATGGCTAACAAGAAGGCATTGTTTTAAGGTGTTTGGAAGTAGGTACAGAGGGGATGTCAGTGGTAAGTTTTTCACACAGTTAATGGTGGGTGCCTAGAATGCACTGGCAGAGACAGCTGTAGAGGTGGACACAGCTGGGTCTTTTAAGAGACTCTTAGATAGGTACATGGAGCTTAGAAAAATAGGTGACTCTGGAGGGAAATTCTAGGCAGTTTCTAGAGTAGATTATATGGTCGGCGTAACATTGTGGGCTGAAGGGCCTGGAATGTGCTGTAGATTTATATGTTCTTTGTTCTATTTAGACCATAAAACCATATGACAAAGGAGCAGAAGTCAGCCATTCGGCCCATTGAGTCTGCTCCGCTATTTTATCAGGAGCTGATCCATTCGCCCATTTAGTCCCACTCCCCCGCCTTCTCAGCATAATCTTTGATGCCCTGGCTACTCAGATACTTATCAATCTCTGCCTTAAATACACCCAATGACTTGGCCTGCACTGCCACCTGTGGCAACAAATTCCATAGATTCACTGGCTAGAAAAATTTCTTCGCGTTTCTGTTCTGAATGGGCACCCTTCAATCCTTAAGTCATGCCCTCTCGTACTAGACTCCCCCATCATGGGAAACAGCTTTGCCACATCCACTCTGTCCATGCCTTTCAACATTCGAAATGTTTCTATGAGGTCTCCCCTCATTCTTCTAAACTCCAAGGAATACAATCCAAGAGCGGACAAACGTTCCTCATATGTTAACCCTCTCATTCCCGGAATCATTCTAGTGAATCTTCTCTGTACCCTCTCCAACGTCAGCGCATCCTTTCTTAAATAAGGAGCCCAAAACTGCCCACAGTACTCCAAGTGAGGTCTCACCAGCGCCTTATAGAGCCTCAACATCACATCCCTGCTCCTACACTCTATTCCTCTAGGAATGAATGCCAACATTGCATTCGCCTTCTTCACTACCGACTCAACCTGGAGGTTAACCTTGAGGGTATCCTGTACGAGGACTCCCAAGTCCCGTTGCATCTCAGAACTTTGAATTCTCTCCCCATCTAAATAATAGTCTGCCTGTTTATTTCTTCTGCCAAAGTGCATAACCATACACTTCCCAACATTGTATTTCATTTGCCACTTCTATTTACTCTATCTGGTGCTCCCAGTGTAGCCTCCTGCATATTGGTGAGACCCGACGCACATTGGGAGACTGCCAAATACCTGCACTTTGTCCACCAGGAAAAGTGGGATCTCCCAGTGACCACCCATTTCAATTCCACTTCCCATTCCCATTCTGACATGTCAGTTCACAACCTTCTACTGGTTTGAGGAGCGGCACTTTATATTCCGCCTGGGTAGTTCCAAACCTGATGGCATGAGTATCTATTTCTCAAACTTCTGGTGACTTCCTAGCTCCCGCAACCCCCCCTTCACCATTCCCCATTCCCATTCCCCTCTCACCTTATCTCTTTATTCCTCTCATCACCTCCCTCTGGTGCCTCTCCCCTTCTCTTTCTTCCATGGCCTTCTGCCCTTCTCCAGTCTTGTATCTCTTTAACCAAACAACTTCCCAGCTCTTTACTTCACCACTCCCTCCTTCCCAGTTTCACCTATTGCCTTGTAGTTCTTCCCCTTCTCTGCCACGTTTTAACTCAACTCATCGTTTTTCTGTCTAGTCCTGCTGAAGAGTCTCTGCCTGAAACGCTAACTGTATTCTTTTCCGTATATGCTGCCTGGCCTGCCGAGTTCCTCCAGCATCTTCAGCATTTTGTGTGTGTTTGAACATCCCTTTAGAACAAAAATGAGGAGGAATTTCTTTAGACAGAAGGTAGTGAGTGTTGGCAGTTCATTGCCACAGACAACTTTGGAAGCCAAGTTACTGCGTATATTTAAAGAAAAGGTTGATAGTTAAAGGGAAGAAGGCTGGAGAATGGGAAGAAAGGGAATATTGGATCAGCCATGATTGACTAGTGAAGCTGACTCAATCAGTGAAATAGCCTAGTTCTACTGCTGTGAATATGATCTTAGGATCAAACGTTTATGAGATGGTCACTGGATTTTCTCTCTTGAAGAGAGAATAATTTAGGAGGGGGTAAAGATCATAAACAACCTGGAAGGAAGTTTTAACTGATTTTGTTTAATAAAGCAAAAGTCATAGTTGCAAATAACTTTCTGATTTTGTTAAAAGCAAGCAAAAGCCACAGAGAATTTGACCAGACATTGTTTTCACTCACCTTCTGAACGCATTTCCAGTGGTAAGTGAAATTATTTATTTTGAAATGTTCTCATTTATCATGCATCATTGTCTTACAAAACCTACTGCATACTTCAACAAAATATACATATTTCCATTTGATTAGAACTTCTACCCGGTTCATTTTTTGGAAAAAGAAAATTTCAGTACATCGTGGCCATTAATCACTGAAAAGTGTTAGCTCTAGAATAGTGTGGGATCTGCAACTTATTTAAAATACTAAAGTTATTTTGTTTTGTTTTTAGCTAACTTTTAATATTTTTATTCTTTAATTATTTTTCAATGCCTGTTTAAATTCTGGTAACTAGAGCAAAGCTAAGTATTTGTGTTTACTCCCTATCAACACATCAGGGTTGTATTGGAGGTAGAACTGCTTCACTGTACTATAGGTAACCCAAGTGTGCTATGTCCTAGTGCCAGCAGAATAAGTCCTCGGCAGCAAACCCATGTAATTTTGCATTTGAGCTTACCCTTCCATTAACTACAGGCAGCTATTCACTACTACTAGTACTGACTCAATAAAGGGTATGGCAGTGAAAATTAATTCCATAATGATAACATGCATTTCCCAATAATTTGTTGGGAAGTAATTTTGATATTTTTATGAGCATTAGGATTCAAAAAGATTCTCTTCTTTTACAATGTAGGTAAAAACAGTGCTTTGGCATCCAATTTGATGGATTACCCCCTTGCAGCTCAGTTTGGGAGAGGGAGAGGTGCTGTTGCAGCATGGCTGAATTTTCCATCCCACTCACCATCAGGATTTCAGCAATAAAAACGTTTAATTATTGAATCTGTTAAAGAAAGACAAAGCCATTTGGTGTTCAGCTCTAACTTTGTGTGTATGCACAAGAACATAAACAATACTAGAATAAAAATATAAAACAGAATGTGAAACCTAGTAATGGATCACTCTGCATAGAAAAGAGTTTTTTTGCAAATGGCATGTTCAATTTAAGATTTTCACATTATATTAATAGTAGAATTTCTTTTACTGGAGTAATGCCACGGAGTGATATTCTTAATTTGTTTTGTGTTTTATTGATCAAATTCCTGAATTTGTTCCTGTAAAAGTTATTAAATAAAATGTTTGACAACAGTGTGCTTTGGTGATAATTTATAGAGGATTACTTTAAGTTTTAAGGATCTACTTTATAAAGGAAAACCTTATGGTTAAGTGATGCTATACCAATTGGCAGATGGAAACTTGTGTTTGTGCACTTTATCAAATGAGCTGAACTGAATTTAACTAGCTAGCCAGAAGTGTAGTGTGGGATGTTTGTAGTGTGGTAGAGAGAAGGGGATTGAAAAGGACAGACCTTTTACTGTGTGTTTTAGGAATTAGATTTTCAAGATAGTTTTCAATTTTTAAGTGTTATGTTGTCCATATATAGAGAAATATTTGGCATTATATAGGGGAACTTCAGGAAAGAGCTGTATTTGGAATTCAAGTTTGTTTAATATCATTTCCAATACACAAGTACAAAGGAGAAAGAAATAATTGTTACTCCTGATCGAATGCAGCACAAAAACACAGTAAGATAAAGAACAAAACATAAATATATAGCTTACATACACTGATTGTATGTCCATAAAGTGATGCTAGACTCAGTATCAGTACATAACTGACAGGAAATGAAGAAGTAGTGGTGTTAAGAGGTGTGGAGGGTGGGTGTACTGATCAGCCTTACTGCCTGGAGAAAGTAACTTTGAGTCTGGTGGTCCTGGCATGGATGCTACCTAGCCGCCTCCATGATGGGAGTAGGACAAAGAGTCCATGAACAGGGTGGGTGGGATACTTCATGATGTTACTGTCCCTTTTCCTGGCCCTTTCTGTATGTACATCCTTAATGGTAGGTGTGCTGGTGATGCATTGGGCAATTTTGACTGCCCATTATAGAGCCTTCCTGTCCGCTGCAGTGTTGTTTCTATACCATGCATTGATGCAGCATGTTGGAATTCTCTGAACTGTGCATCTGTAGAAGGATGTGTGTATTGATGTGCATTCTCCAGCTCTCTTAAGCCTTCTCTGAAGGTAGAGGCATTGGTAAGCTTTCCTGATGGTGTGGGATGTATTCTTTGACAATGAAGAGTTGTGCAAGATGTATACTCCCAAGAAATTGAAACTACTCGCGGTTTCCACTGCTATACAGTCAAAGTAGAAATTGGTGTGAGTGGTGCCAGTTCTGAAGTCCTGATGCAAAGTTATGGTAAATTATCAATGCAAACAAGGAAGTGGTAGGTGAGGGTGAGTCGAGGATTGAAGTGCGCAGGTGCGAGGCAAAGTCGAGACATGTTTGAGATGGAGACGAGTCGGACTGAGGTCAAAGCATGTTTGAGATGGAGTCAGAGCGAGCCAATAAAGGAGAGGTAGATTCAGAGCCCATCCATCTAAGTTGAGAGTGAGGTTGGAACGATTTAAGGGCCAGGCCGATATGCAAAGGTCGGGTACAGGCCAAAACGTGGTGGCAGGGTCCAGGACCCAGTGCGAGGAATGACCCAATGTTTAGACAATTTAAATGCCAGGCTGGATGGATTGAAAAGACAGGATGTCAGAACCAGAGGTGAAGCTTGGGCCGGTTCTGCTTGCTGCTGCACCACTTTTTCTCCACTCTTCGAGGTGCTGAGGTGCTTAGTTTTAAAATGGTTGCCAAGAAAGATGGAACATGTGCACAGGTTAAAGTCCTCAACTGGGGCAGGGCCAACTTTGAGAGCATTAGGCTGGATCTAGCTAGGGAAGACTACATAACCCTTTAAAAGCAGAGGAACAGTTGGTAAGTGGGAGGCTTTTAAAAGGATCATATCAAGAGTCCAAGGTCTTTATGTTCCTGTTAGGGTGAATAGTGGATAGACTAAGTTCACTGAACCCTGGCTGATGAAAGATTTTGAGGCCTTGGGCAGGAAATAAAAGGAAGTGTATATCGCTTTTAGATAGCTGGATACAGATGAACCCCTTGAATATAAAAAAAGTTTATGTGGGGATCAGGAGGGCAAAAAGAGGATGTGACAGGCAGGGTTAATGATTCCAAGAGATTCTTAAATCATGTTAACAGTAAAAGAGTTACTAGAAGAGACTACGCAGAACTCACTTTACCGCTGAGGATGTGTTCCTTGGAGGTGGAGCGCTATGTAAATCAGTGTTACGCGGGGTCATTATAACATTACGTAAATGGACGTGTGTCAGATTTTAAAAAAATTAAACCAGAGATATATGATATTTTATGTATACACAGTAATTCATGGAGTAACAAACACCTAACCTGTACATCATTGGCTCAGCAACACATCGTAGCAGCAGCAGAGGGAAGCGGGTGGTGGCTATATCTTAGAGGAGGGACCAGGATGTGGCTCCTCAAACTCTGGTGGTTTCTTCAAGTAGGCATTGATTTGACTGCCTTTTCTTAAGTTTCTTCCCATGAAGCAGTTCTTGGTAGCAGGAAATCATGTCTGCTTTTTTGCATGAAATTGTCCCTTTCCCATTTTGATATGTCTATCCACGGCCTCCTCTACTGTAAAGATGAAGCCACACTCAGGTTGGAGGAACACCACCTTATATTCTGTCTGGGTAGCCTCTAACCTGATGGCATGAACATTGACTTCTCAAACTTCCGTTAATGCCTCACTTCCTCCTCGTACTGTTATTTATTTATATACACACATGCTTTTTCTCCCTCTGTCCCTCTCACTATACCCCTTGCCCATACTCTGGTTTCCCCCCCCTCTCCCTTTTCTTTCTTCCTAGACCTCCCGTCCCATGATCCTCTCCCTTCTCCAGCCTCGTATCCCTTTTGCCAATCAACTGTCCAGCTCTTGGCTCCATCCCTCCCCCTCCTGTCTTCTATCATTTCGGATCTCCCCCTCCCCCCCACTTTCAAATCTCTTACTAGGTCTTTCAGTTAGTCCTGACGAAGGGTCTCGGCCTGAAACATCGACTGTACCTCTTCCTAGAGATGCTGCCTGGTCTGCTGCGTTCACCAGCAACTTTTGCATTATTGATGAACTTGTCCATGATTTGTGTGACTGTGGTGATGCTAGTGCAGAGGAATTTTGTGGTGAAGTTTCTTGCTGGTGTCATCTCTTCTCCATCCGTGTCCTCAGATTGACCCAGGATGTGTTGCTCTGCCAAATCTCTAAGCTCTTCGTTATTGAAGTTCTTGCTGTCTGCACTAGTGGCTTCACCAGAGATATGTATGCTATGAAGGCTACTGCTCTGTTTAGATCCCTCAAACCAACCTTTGCTGGCTGTGTATGTTACCAACATATCTTGCTGTTGAATATGATTGAAGATGCTTCTTTCCTTTTCCATTATTATCAGTTGGCTTAGGGGCATGTTCAATTTTTTGGCCATCCACCTTTATATTTAGTCTATTTTCCATTTTTTTTCCCAAGTAAATGGCTCCCTGAACGAGTCACCTTCATTGATAACTTTGAGGTCATCATTGCAGAAGCTTTTATCTTGTCAGCATTTTGTTTTATAATTGTTTTGATCGTTGACATACCCAATTGCAGAGAGGCACCAACATCAACCTAACTCACCGGCTTCCAAACGCTGTATCACTTGCAGTTTCACATCCATGCTAATACTTTCCCTAGACATCTTGAATGTACCCTCACTGGAGGTTGCAGGCTGTTTTCCAGACATTATTATTGGTGAAGCAAATGGAATAATTTGGCAAGGGAGCAAGAATGTTTACACACGTGGGGGAGGCAGAGCATTCATATGCGAGTGGCTCAGAGCGTATGCAAAGCTGATCAAATGTTTACTGTAATGGCAGCCACTCTTGAAAAGTTTCAAGTGTTGTTTAGAATGAATTTTTGTCATTAAAAAAAAAATTAATAAAGAATTGAATAACTATTATTGAACCAGTGTTATGTAAGGTCTGAGTGTAATAAATACCATCAGGACTGCTTAAGTGTGGAGATGCAAGAGATGGCCAAAATTTTTTATGTTTATTTCTTCTTGTTATTTACTAAGGAGAATACCATGGATGCTGAAGAATTGAGGCTGATAAGTGAAAGTGTCTTGGAACATATGCATATTACAAGGAAGGAGGTATTTGAAGCCTTGAAGTTCATTAAGGTGGACAAATCCCTAGGGCCCAAGTGCACCTCTCCCACTCCCACAGGTCTTATGGGAGTTCAGGGAAATTACAGATGCCATTGTATAGTTATTTGCTTTATCAATAGCCACAGCTAAAGTTCAAAAGACTGGAGAGTGGCTAATGCTGTTCCATTGATCAAAAAGACTAGCAAAGAAAGCCCAAGGAACTAGAGGCCCATGAGCCTGACTTCAGTTGTAAGGAAATTACTGAGGGGATTCTGAGGAATGAGGTCTGCCATCAGTTGGATAGACATGGCCTGATAAAGAATGGTTAACATGATCTTGATGGTGGGAGGTCATATCTGATTATTCTCATGAGTTTTTTTAAAGAGGTGCCTAAGGGGTTTCTGGCTTCTGCCCCTTCCTTTCCAGCCCCGATAAAGGATCTTGGCCTGAGATGTCAGCTGGTTTCCATACTTGCTGTCTGACTTGCTGAGTTCCTCCAGCAATTTGTGTTCTGAATGAAGATAGGGCACTGGATGTTATCTGTATGAGCCTGAGTAGGGCTTTTAACAAGGTCCTGCACGGGAAGCTGAGTTGGATGACTAGGTTGCGTGGGATTCAGAATTGAGTCAATAGGAAATAGTGATAATTGAAAGTTGATTTTCTGACTAGAGGTCTGTGACTAGTGGAGCGCTAGTCTTATTTAATTATGTAAATAATTTGGATGTGAATGTATATGGCACGATTACCAATTTTGCTGATGATACGAAATTTGGGTCTTGTTCATTGTGAAGCAGATTATAATGAATCCCAAAAAGATCTTGATCATTTAGAGAGATGGGCTGAGGAATGGCAAATGGATTTCAACTTGGCTGACTGTGAGGTGCTGCATTTCGGATATCAATATTCCAGTAAGATGGTGGAGCATTCAATTGAAACAGCTTCTATGGAGTCAGCAAAAGATGTTATTGTTCTTTTTAAACATTTTTTATGATCTCAAAACCATGCTGGATATTAAGGATTTAAAGTACTACAGGTCTACCCCATCAGTGAGTTGCTGATTGTTCATCAGCTGAAGGAGCTGGACTTGGTGTAGATCATGTTGTTGCCTGTGACAGAAAGGTGGTGTGCAGTCGAACTGAGTGATTTATCTTGGTCACTTTTCTTGTCATTGCAAGACCATGTTGGACCTTATTAATGTGAAATGCTCCAAGTCCGATTCACTGATTTATTGGCGATGGCAAGGGAGCTGTGTGGCCTCTGTTGGAGCGAGGACTAGCTGCATTTTCACCTTTTTACAGCTGCCCAGGAGAGAGTGTCAAGAGTCGGTGTGCTCCACCAGTGGCATGTGGTGCAGCTTCCGAGCTGGAGGTGGTGCTGCCCTTGAGTGTTCACTTGGCAGAAGACAAGCTGTATTGTGATCAACTGCAGACTGCTGCAACATTCATGGGCTCGGGGTCTTGGACCATGTTTTTTTTCTGCAACTTGTCATGTGTGACGCCAAGCAGAGCTACCGGACGGATGATCTTAATGAGAGAGATAACGGAAGACAATGGAGAAACATTCAAAATGCTAATAAGAGAGAAGAGAGAGATTAACGAGAAAGAAACACAATTCAGATATTGACAGACCGTTTGCTTTGAACCTGAACTGTTTGAAATCTGATGGACAGGCGATAGCCCAGCAGGGGGATAAAAGGAGCAGGTTTGCTAAGGCAGGACTTGCCACGAGACCCTGGAAAGAGCAGTGTGCCCCCACAAGTTGGCGGAAGTTTGGAGGACCGGTTCACGGGAATCAGTCAGAGGCTCACAGGGTGTAAAGGTACAATCGGTGGGAACCTGGGGTGTGTGTCCGCCCTTGCCTGGGTGCCGGGTTCACCGCGGAAGAACGATCGTATCCGGAAAGGAGGGGTCACAGTCGGTGACCACAGTGGGATCAGAAGACATCAAAAGGTCTGCCCAAAACCAACTGTATCTCCCCCTCTCTCCCCCCTCTCTCCCCCCCCTCTCTCCCCCCCCTCCCCCCCTCTCCCCCCCCTCTCTCCCCCCTCTCTCCCCCCCTCTCTCCCCCTCTCTCCCCCCCTCTCCCCCCCCTCTCCCCCCTCTCTCCCCCTCTCTCCCCCCTCCCCCCCTCTCCCCCCTCTCCCCCCTCTCTCCCCCCTCTCTCCCCCCTCTCTCCCCCTCTCTCCCCCTCTCTCCCCCCCAACGGTATAACAACAGCGATTACTTTGAACTGCACTAAACTGAACTGAACTCTGCTTCACTTAAGACTGATCATTTTACCCCTAGACTGCGATAGAGCTTGGTTGATTCCTATTACCCTATTTCTGTGTATATGTGTGTATTATCATTGCTAACCTGTTACATTTATATCCTTGTGATTAGTGTGCTGTATTACTTATTTCTTTAATGAAATTTTATTAGTTCCTAGTAATCACAGACCTCAACGAGCATTCCATTTCTGCTGGTTTGGCAACCCAGTTACGCGGTACGTAACAAACTGTATTTTACAAATATCTTATATGTACCTTGTGCCTGCATCTTTGACACTGCAAGTACAGATTGCATAAGGCACACCAAATTCAGAAGAATTAAAGCCTCTGTATCTAATGCAACATTTCCAACACACATCTTTAATTGAAAATGGTACACCCATAATCTGGGTTGCTGTTTGACTGCAATTGTGTTCTAACAATTTCAATTGGACAGGAAATCCTCTGGCTCATCATAAGCAATACAATGTAATCACATGCTTTATCCGCTCTTTCAGAATATACCATAAAGCTGCAAGTGATGCTTCAATATCCAGGTCCTCTCCAGGCTACACAAGGGTTCTGTTCCTGTGAACAATTGTAACTTGAAGAGCCCAGAATTTGGAAATGCAGCTGTGATTCATGTTTCTTCATGGCAGTAGAAGCCTGCAGCCTCACAGCAGCTGGCAAATCCAAATTGCTGGTCTTCCAAATGCTTATTTTTGTATGTCTAGCCTGTGTAAGCTCAGGATGGCAGGGAAGAGAAGTGTGCGCAGTCACAATTACGACAGAGAAAGTACACAGGAAGCTGAATAGGCTAAAGGTAGATAAATCTCCTGGACCAGATGGAATGCACCCTTGTGTTCTGAAGGAGGTGGCTGTGGAGATTGTGGAGGCATTAGCGATGATCTTTCAAAAGTCGATAGATTCTGGCATGGTTCCGGAGGACTGGAAGATTGCAAATGTCACTCCGCTATTTAAGAAGGGGGCAAGGAAGCAAAAAGGAAATTATAGATCTGTTAGCTTGACATCGGTGGTTGGGAAGTTGTTGGAGTCGATTGTCAAGGATGAGGTTACAGAGTACCTGGAGGCATATGACAAGATAGGCAGAACTCAGCATGGATTCCTTAAAGGAAAATCCTGCCTGACAAACCTATTACAATTTTTTGAGGAAATTACCAGTAGGCTAGACAAGGGAGATGCAGTGGATGTTGTATCTGTGGATTTTCAGAAGGCCTTTGACAAGGTGCCACACATGAGGCTACTTAACAAGATAAGAGCCCATGGAATTACGGGAAAGTTACATACGTGGATAGAGCGTTGGCTGATTGGCAGGAAACAGAGAGTGGGAATAAAGGGATCCTATTCTGATTGGCTGCCGGTTACCAGTGGTGTTCCACAGGGATCAGTGTTGGGGCCGCTTCTTTTTACATTGTACATCAACCATTTAGATTATGGAATAGATGGCTTTGTGGCTAAGTTTGCTGACGATACGAAGATAGGTGGAGGGGCCGGTAGTGCTGAGGAAACGGAGAGTCTGCAGAGAGACTTGGATAGATTGGAAGAATGGGCAGAGAAGTGGCAAATGAAGTACAATGTTGGAAAGTGTATGGTTATGCACTTTGGCAGAAAAAATAAACGAGCAGACTATTATTTAAATGGGGAAAGAATTCAAAGTTCTGAGATGCAATGGGACTTGGGAGTCCTCGTACAGGATACCCTTAAAGTTAACCTCCAGGTTGAGTCAGTAGTGAAGAAGGCGAATGCAATGTTGGCATTCATTTCTAGAGGAATAGAGTGTAGGAGCAGGGATGTGATGTTGAGGCTCTATAAGGCGCTGGTGAGACCTCACTTGGAGTACTGTGGGCAGTTTTGGTCTCCTAATTTAAGAAAGGATGTGCTGACGTTGGAGAGGGTACAGAGAAGATTCACTAGAATGATTCCAGGAATGAGAGGGTTAACATATGAGGAACGTTTGTCTGCTCTTGGACTGTATTCCTTGGAGTTTAGAAGAATGAGGGGTGACCTCATAGAAACATTTCGAATGTTAAAAGGCATGGACAGAGTGGATGTGGCAAAGTTGTTTCCCATGATGGGGGAGTCTAGTACGAGAGGGCATGACTTCAGGATTGAAGGGTGCCCTTTCAGAACAGAAATGTGAAGAAATTTTTTTAGTCAGAGGGTGGTGAATCTATGGAATTTGTTGCCACGGGCAGCAGTGGAGGCCAAGTCATTGGGTGTATTTAAGGCAGAGATTGATAGGTATCTGAGTAGCCAGGGCATCAAAGGTTATGGTGAGAAGGCAGGGGAGTGGGACTAAATAGGAGAAAATGATCAGCTCATGATAAAATGGCGGAGCAGACTCGATGGGCCGAATAGCCTACTTCTGCTCCTTTGTCTTATGGTCTTCTTATGGTCTTAATCAGTGAATGTTTAGAAGGAGTTGTAAGTGTGCCACTTAAAGAATTTCTAAATGAAGTTGGGCTACATGGGTCTGGAGATAATATACTTGTGAATATTGAAGATGGTTTTCTATCCATTAACCAATCAGAATATATGGTCCAATTTTTTTGAATTGGTAGCCTGGAACCGGAGAGTGGATAATCATAGTGGTCGGAGTCACAGGTTTTCAATGAGCATTATTGGTTTAGAGTCATAGTTATACAACTTGGAAACAGGCCCTTCAACCCAAGTTGTCAATGCCCACCATGCTGGTCTCTACCTGAACTAGCCCCATTTGCCAGCGTTTAGCCTTTTCGTGTAATAATAACTGTCTCTACTACTTCTTCTGACATTCCACCCTCTGTGAGGCTACTCTCAAGTTGGAGGATCAGCACCTCATATTCTGTCTGGGTACCCGCCATCCTAATCTTGAACATCAAGTCCTCTACCTTCAGGTAATCTTCGCCCCCCCCACCCCGTTTCCTCTTCTTCCACTTCCCACTCTAGCTCTCCTCTTGCCTTTTCTCCTCACCTGCCTTTCATCTCCCTCAGTGCCTCTCCTTTCCTTTCTCCCGTGGTCCAGTCTCCTATCAGATTACTCCTTCGGCCCTTTGCCTTTTCCACCTATCACCTCCCAGCTTCTCCCTCCCCCATCCACCTACCTTCCCCCTCACTTAGCTTCACCTATCACCTTCTGGCTTGTATTCTAGCTTCTTCCCTGTTTCCAGTCCTGATGAAGGGTCTTGGCCCAAAATATCGACTGTTTAATAATTTCCACAGATGGCGCCTGACCCGCTGAGCTCCACCGACATCTTGGATGTGTTACTCTGGATTTCCAGCATCTGCAGAATCCCATGTGTTTAGCTGTATTTCCTTATTTTCTCCACCCTTGTTGCTACTTCTCATGCACGTAGGCCCATCAACATCCCCTTAATTATTTTTGCTATTAACCTACGCTAAGGTGTAATTTATAGTGACCAATTAACCTGTATGACTTTAGGATGTGGATGGAAACTGGAGCATCTACACGCTGACCATAGAGGAATGGACAGAACATACAAACACTGCACTTCCAGCACCTAAGGTCAGGATCATATTAGGGCCTGCAGAACTGAAGTCCGGCAGCAGACGTGGTTGGGGAATTGTCCCAGTGGCACAGCATCAATCTGCCTGCAGTTAATGTCAATGCATAATTTACAGAATAAAGCACATCATTTATTTAGAATATTTAATACTGTACTACCAAATATTGCTGCATACATCATCAATTCTCAGTTTTCCCTGTTTAGCTTACCCTGCTTTGTATAAGATGCTTTCAAATTGCTTTTAACTGTTTTCTCAATAATTAAGTTAGCTGCATCTGGACAGCGCGATTACACGCAATGCTGGAGGAACTCAACAAGTGAGGCAGCATCTATACAGGGGAATAAACTTGATGTGGGTCCAGACCCTTCATCCGTCCTGTACTTTGTGTATGTTGCACAAGATTTCCTGTATCTGAAATCTTCTGTGTTTGGCATAAACACAAAATGTGTACAAAAGTTCAAAATTCAACAGTAATTAATGGCATTTGGAACATTGCCACTGATATTACAGTCACAGTTGACTTGTAAAAGCAGTACACACAATGCAAAGATATTTCACCCACAATCTTTTTAATACATGATAGAAAAACCATTTAAAAATTACATTATATTGTCAACATAAAAGTTTCATTCTTGCTTACTGTTACAGAATATCAAATCATTATTTCAGTGCTGGTAAGCAAGTCAAACTAATTTTAATTTTTTTTAGAAAGTAATGTAGACAGAGCACAGACAGTAAAAGAAATAGCGCCTCAGTCAAAATACATCCTAAATTTTTCTCATAGTTGAGATAACAACCTTTCTTTTCAACTTCATACAACACTCCTTATAACCTTATGACTGAAGTCTAACCTAGTCATTCTAATGAAATTACAGTTGCATTCATGAAATGTAATACTTTGAGCATAGTCAAGCCATTTGAACAGTACAGCTCCAAAACTTATAACTCCCTAAGGTTTTGTGCTCCTTTCCTCTGCCGTGCTAAAATTTATTAAAAGTAATTGGCAATTACCTAGGCTATAACTAAATTGGCATTTATAATTATCTGTATAATGTGACCATTACAGTTTGTCTGGTAATTAAAAGGATTATTTTAATGAAAGAATAATCCAAATCAATAATACTAGTTAAGAGAACAAATTAACATACATTTTATCTTGACATTTACTTTGTTAGTACTGCAGGGAGAATATTCATCAGCAGTTTCAGAGCGATTCCTTTAGCCTTTACCCAGCTCTTCCATATTTCCCTTCATATATTTTTTTTCATTCAAGCATTTATCGAGACCTCTTTTGATGTAATTGTAGAATCTGTTTCTTAATATTTTGGGGTCTGCTTGAAAGTCCTTTACCTTCATGCTAGCCTTGAGTTCTTTGATTAATTTGAATTTGTGACTTGAGATTTTTCACCCATGCGATAAGGTTCTCTCTACATTTATTGAGCACATTTGCTGCTCTACTTTTATTTAACTAAACTGTTAAAGCATTTCTTTGCTGTGTTTTACAAACTCTTATACAGAGAAACAATTTCTATTACAATGAAACTTGAAAGGCAACATGTCTTTGATAGTTTTTCCTGTTGCATATTACTTTTACATAATGGGTAAAAATATTCATCAGATCACATCCGTGTAATTCTTAAAAAGGAAAGTACTTAATTTTAAATGAAATGCCAAGATATACTGTTATATTTGTCATAATAAAAATGGAATTTGGAGCCAGCATGTTCAAGAACATATCAAACTCTGAAGCAATACTTAGCTGACAGAAAACCCTGTACAAAAGGCACTTAAAAAAATTATTTTCGTCTAAATGTAATACACTTATTATTAAAATGATACAATCTCATAACTCAATTTGTAATTTCAAGCCCCTATAATTTCACCCATTGAACTGAAGAATAGCCTCTGAATCTACACTTCGTAATTTTCTGGCCTATATCTCGGTTTGTTGGGAGGTGCCAATGGAGCTCTTGTAGAAGAATGTGGAGAACTCCTGCCGTCATGCTCACTCAGGTCATCATCATGGTAGACTCCTCGGTAATCATTTTTTCTGGAATCTCGCTCTGATAGCTCCTCTTCCTCGTGCTGTGGATCGCTATAAAAACAGAAAATTAACCTTTAAGTCACAGTAAGAAATGTGCAGAATGTGAAAAGCTTGTTCACTGAGTTATTTATATTGGCAAGCTTCACATCTAGAGGGGAAAGGTCTTTTTTTTCAGGTGATAGCATCAATATTTGGATTCAAAGTATGTTCCCCTTTTTTGCTAATGAATCTACCACTTCCCATCTTGGTAAATTATAGGTCAGTTTAAAGACTGAATGAGTTGGTCTCCCCTGCAACAATGAAGCAGTAAAGGGCTCCAGAAGAATATTAAAAGCCTTTCAGTAACTTGAAATTCTGAAGCTTGTCTTTCCAATTGACTGCTGTGAGCTCCTGCTAGAAGCAAAACAATTAACTAATTCAACCTAAACTGGTGCAGATGAGAAAGCTACAGCAAAATAAAAGAATGAAACTATGCAAAACCAAAGCTGATTTGTTTTTCTTAAAGTATAGGGTAAAATGAGAAAAGCTGTCATCAAACCACCCACATCACTGACCCATGCATAAAGAATGTAAATGAGAGCAAAGTCAAAATAAATTTATTATTAAAGTACATACATGTCACTCTATACTAACTTGAGGTTCATTTTCTTGCATGCATTTACATGAAAATAAAATACAATAGAATTTATGAAAGCTACATAAACTGACAAATAACCAATGTACAAATTAGAAAATAAATAATACTAAGAACATGAGTTGTAGAGTCCTTGAAACTGAGTCTGTAGGTTATGGAATCAGTTCAAAGTGGGGATGGACGTGCAGATAAGGGAGTCGCGGAGGGACCGATCCCTGCAGAAAGTGGAGAGGGAAAGATGTGCTTAGTGGTGGGGTCCTGATCTCCATCCCCACTGATCTCCCACCTGGCACTTATCTCTGTAAGCGTAAGTGCTACACCTGTCCCTACATCTCATCTCTTGCAACCATTCAGGGCCCCAAACAGTCCTTCCAGGTGAGGCAACACTTCACTTGTGAGTTTGTTGGGGTCATCTATTGCATCCGGTGCGGCCGCCTCTACATCGGTGAAACCCAACACCGATTGGGGGACCGCTTCATTGAGCACCTCCACTCTGTCCGCCACACAGACAGGATCTCCCGGTCGCCACCCACTTCAACTCTACTTCCCATTCCCATTCAGATATGTCCATACATGGCCTCCTCTACTGCCATGATGAGGCTAAACTCAGGTTGAAGGTGCAACACCTCATATTCCGTCTAGGTAGTCTCCAGCCCCTTGGTATGAACATAGAATTCTCCAACTTCCGGTAGTTCCCTCCCCCTCCCTTCCTCTATCCCTATTTCACTCTGCCCCCTCCCCCAGCTCCCTCATGGTTCCGCCTCCTTCTTCTACTACCCATTGTTTTCAAGGGCTATGACGTCAATGCTTCCCCTCCCCCACCCCTTTGTCTTTCAAATTACTGGTCTTTCAACTGAAGCTACAAGCATTCTTCAAATCCTTCCCCATCTTTCATTCTTCAGTCCTGACGAAGGGTTCCAGCCCGAAACATCGACTCATCATTTCTAACTGATGCTGCCCGACCTGCTGAGTTCATCCAGCGTACTGAGTGTTGCTTTGATCACAGTACCTGCAGATTATTTTGTGTTTAAATGCCTCTGATCTGGCCCTCAGCAGATTGTAGATCTTATAGTTCATCCAGGTTTCTGATATGGTATATATGGATTTCTAGAGGGCCTTTGATACACACAAATGCACTGTTTGGCACACAACTGATAATGCATGACAAAAAATCCAAGAGAAAATCAATGTTGTACCACCGTTAGCTGAATCCTTCTAGAGGGAATTTCAGATATTTGACCTCAGGAGTCAAACCAGGACCAAAGAATGCAAGTTGTATAGTTCATTGAAAGCACTGTCACAGGTAGACGGGATGGTGAAAACATGTTTAGCACACTGACTTTCTGTTGTGTCCTAACAAAGCCAAAGAAAGCAGAGAAACTAACTGCACCTTCCACAGGCCATAGACTTTTTTGTACAAATTGCTTGTTGCAATACACTGAAATTAATTTCTAGAGAATACAAGACAAAACCTGGAGCTTTTGGCCAATCTGAAAGAAACCATGCTCATACTCTCCTTTTTACACAAATGAAAAAGAAATGATCTATTCACTAACTTTGTTCCTCTGGCTCCTTTCATTGAAAGTTGGTGAGATCTGGAAGGTAGAGGAGAGAGATCCTGAAGCTGTGAACAACATTTAAGTCAGGATAAAACCAAAAGATGCTGTATCATTCAGTGTGTAAAACAGCAGCCAAAGAGGGAGAAACAGGTAACTTAGCGGGCCAGTGACCTTTCCTTTCTGATTTGCTGTACCATGATATTTTGTTTATGATCAAGGGATGTATATGGCTGAGGACCACAGCAATACCAACAACAGGATTCCTGCTAAAACTTAACAGGGTCCACATTGTAGGGGCTCTGGGTGTAATTTGAACACACATGACTACCTAGAAACAGGACTTGCTACAGGCTCTCCAAATCTATCCAGCCATTCAGTAATTTATGCAAGATTTGCAATACAAAGTCATCCTAGTTCTGCCATTCAAATAAAGTTTGAAAATTTCAAAGTAAATTTATTGTCAAAGTATGTACATTACCATATACTACCTTGAGGTGAATCTCCTTGGAGGCATTTGCAGAAAAAAATACAATAGAATTTTATGAAAAACTATATACTGAAATGATACTGAAAACATAAGCTGTAAAGAGCCCTTGAAAGTGAGTCTGTAAGTTGTAGGATCAGTTCAGAGAAGAGATAAATGAAGTTATCCGCACCAGGCCAGGAGCCTGATGGTTGTAGGGTAATAACTGTTCCATAAGCCAGTGGTGTAGGACCCAAGTCTTCTGTACGTTCTGCCAGATGATGTTAGCAGGAAGAGATCATGGCCTGCGTGATGGGGCTTTGATGATGGATGCTCCTGTCTTGCAGCAGTGCTCCATGTAAATGTACTCACTGGTGAGCTTTGTCTATGATGCACTGGGCTATGTCTACATTCTGTAGCTTTTTTCCATTCTTGGGCATTGGTGTTTCCATACCAGGTCATAATGCAGCCAGTGAATAAACTCTCCACTGCATCTATAGCAGTTGTCAAAGTTTTTAGTGACATGCTAAATCTAGGCAAACCACTAACAAAGTAGAGGTGCTGTACTGCCTTATTTGTGATAATACTAATGTCCTGGTCCCAGGATAGATCCTCTGATATGATGATGCCAAGGAATTTAAAGCTACTGACTCGCTAAGCATGAAGAATATAAACAACAGTGACATCTGCCTGTCCAGGAAGATGTTCAAATTTCCATTGCATTTATTATAAAGAATATTATATTGTCAGCATTCAATTGTACTTACTTCATTTCATAATCTTCAGGCATTTTTTCTTCAGAACGGCAACAACAACAATAAACAATAATACCAAGGATAATCAAGGCAACAACTGCACCCCCAATAATTCCACCATAAAGTCCAATCTTCATTGATGCTAAAAATCAGAAGGAAAACTGTCAATTAAATACGCTATAACTTCAGTAAAGGCCTGTCAAAGAAACGTTGCTTGACTAACTTGAATCTCTTTTTAAGGATGTACCAAGGAGGGTCGGTAAAAGTACTGCACTTGATAAAATGCACATGGATTAATAGATCAAGGAAGTAGAACCCCAATGGATAAAGGGAAAGTGGCAATAGACTTTTAAAAAAATGGTTCAGTTGACACAGCAGTGGTAAAGGTTGATGGGAGATGTGAGGATTGGAGGAGGATGAGAATGGCTCAGTATCAGCTTCCTTAGTGTTTGTGGTTTAAAACAAACAAGTCAGGCAAAGGTAGGCAAACATGATACCAAAAGTGGTAATGTTGTCAAGAAAAAAAAGAATAAACCTTAGATGGTAAGTGCGGAGGATCTTGGAGTGTGTGTCTAGCGTAATGCTACTACAGCACCAGTGACCCGGGTTTAATTTCCACGTCTGTCTGTGAGGAGTTTGTACGTTCTCCCCGTGACTACGTGGGTTTCCTCCAGGTGCTCCTCCCACATTGCAAAGACGTATGGGTTAGTAGGTTAAATGGTCACATGGGTGTAATTGGGTGGCATAGGATTGTTGGCCCAGAAGGACCTGTTGGTATGCTGTTTCTCTAAATAAAAATTTTAAAAACCCCTTGGGGGATTAAAGCAACAATTAGGATATTTGGCTTTGTTGACAAAAGAGAAGGGAAAGAGTTGAATAGCACAAAGGCAGGTTCTCTGGCCTACCTAATTTGTGCCAGTCTCTCTGCCACGTGCACCCCATTTTCCTGCAATAAGCCATAGAAAAGTACAACACAGAAACAGACCCTTTGTCCCATCTAGTCTGTGCTGAACCATTTAAACTGCCTAGTCTCATTGACCTGCACCTGGACCATAATAACCATCCATATCCTACCATTCCGGTATCTATCCAAACTTTTCTTAAATGTTGAAGTAGAGCTTGCACGCACCACCTACACTGGCAGCTCATTCCACACCCTCACGAGGAAGTTTACCCTCGTTTTCATCTTAAACTTTTCACCTTTCACCCTTAACTCATGACCTCTAGTTGTAGTCCCACCCAACCTCAGTGGTAAAAGGCCTACTTGCATTTACCCTATCTATATCCCTCATCATTTTGTACACCTCTATCAAATCTCCCTTCAATCTTTTACGTTCCAAGAAATAAAGTCCTAACCTATTTAAGCAACACACATAAAAGTTGCTGGTGAACGCAGGAGGCCAGGCAGCATCTCTAGGAAGAGGTGCAGTCGACGTTTCAGGCCGAGACCCTTCGTCAGGACTAACTGAAGGAAGAGTGAGTAAGGGATTTGAAAGTTGGAGGGGGAGGGGGAGGGGGAGATCCAAAATGATAGGAGAAGACAGGAGGGGGAGGGATGGAGCCAAGAGCTGGACAGGTGATAGGCAAAAGGGATACGAGAGGATCATGGGACAGGAGGTCCAGGAAGAAAGACAAGGGGGGTTGGGGGGGGACCCAGAGGATGGGCAAGGGGTATATTCAGAGGGACAGAGGGAGAAAAAGGAGAGTGAGAGAAAGAATGTGTGTATAAAAATAAGTAACAGATGGGGTACGAGGGGGAGGTGGGGCATTAGCGGAAGTTAGAGAAGTCAATGTTCATGCCATCAGGTTGGAGGCTACCCAGACGGAATATAAGGTGTTGTTCCTCCAACCTGAGTGTGGCTTCATCTTTACAGTAGAGGAGGCCGTGGATAAACATGTCAGAATGGGAATGGGATGTGGAATTAACATGTGTGGCCATTGGGAGATCCTGCTTTCTCTGGCGGACAGAGCATAGATGTTCAGCAAAGTGGTCTCCCAGTCTGCGTCGGGTATCGCCAATATATAAAAGGCCACATCGGGAGCACCGGACGCAGTATATCACCCCAGTCGACTCACAGGTGAAGTGTTGCCTCACCTGGAAGGACTGTTTGGGGCCCTGAATGGTGGTAAGGGAGGAAGTGTAAGGGCATGTGTAGCACTTGTTCCGCTTACACGGATAAGTGCCAGGAGGGAGATCAGTGGGGAGGGATGGGGGGGACGAATGGACAAGGGAGTTGCGTAGGGAGAGATCTCTGTGGAAAGCAGAGAGGGGGGGGAGGGAAAGATGTGCTTAGTGGTGGGATCCCGTTGGAGGTGGCGGAAGTTACGGAGAATACTATGTTGGACCCGGAGGCTGGTGGGGTGGTAGGTATAACTCAGGTCCACCATCCCAACAATATCCCTGTAAATTTTCACAGTAGTCTTTCAAACTTATTTACATTTCTGCTGTAGGTAGGGAACCAAACCTGCACACAACACTCCAAGTTAAGTCTCACCAACATCTTTTACAACTTCAAAAGAACATCAAATCTCCTGTACTCAACACCTCGATTTATGAAAACCTATGTGCCTCAAGCTTTCTCTATGACCCATTCTATCTGTGACACCACTTTCAATGAATTATGGACCTGTATTCCCAGATCCCTTTGTTCCACCACACTCCTCGGTGCCCTACAGTTCACTGTGTTAGACCTACCCTGGTTGGTCCTACCGAAGTGCAAAACCTCGCACTTGTCTGCATTAAATTGTATCTGCCATTTCTCAGCCCATTGTTCCAGCTGGTCCAGATCCTGCTGCAACCTCTGATCGTCTTCCTTGCTGTTTACTACACCTACAATCTTGGTGTCATCCACAAATTTGCTGATCCAGCTAACATTATCATCCGGACCCTTGATGTAGATGACAAACAACAGACCCAGCACCGATCCCTGCGGTACTCTGCTAGTCACAGGCCTCCAGTCAGAGAGGCAATCGTCTACTACCACTCTCTGGCTTCTCCCACAAAACCAATGTCTAATTCTATTTAGATTATGAGAACACTCAGCCCTCTTTTATTGTCATTTAGAAATGCATACATGCATTAAGAAATGATACAATGTTTCTCCGGAGTGATATAGAAAACAGGACAAACTAAAGATTAACACTGACAGAACTACATAATTATAACATATAGTCACAGCAGTGCAAAGCAATACCATCATTTGATGAAGAACAAACCATGGGCACGGTAAATAAAGTCTCAAAAGTCCCCCAGTTGATCGACTCCTGAGTCCCCGATAGCAGGCGGCAAAAGGGAGAAACTCCCTGCCATAAACCTCCAGGCACCGTAAAGTTGCCCATGCCTTGGAAGCAGCCGACACTGAGTCCATCCATCCGAAAACTTCGAGCTTCCGACCAGCCTCCCGAGCGCCTTTGACATCACCCTGGCCGCTGAAACACGCAAAGAGGATTTCGGGGCCTTCTACTCCGGAGATTCCAGTTACCACACAGTAGCAGCAGCGAAGCAGGCATTTCAGAAGTTTTCCAGATGTTCCTCTGTACTCTCATGTCCATCTCCATCAAATCAGAACTGTGCACGGTCCCCTACTTGACAGATAACAGACATCACCACCGAAGTGGCCGCGCACGCTGCCGTCCCGTCGCCATCTTCTCCTCCTCCAACTTCTACTACCTTATCTTGAATGCCAAGCGACTGAACCTTCCTGACTAACCTCCTTGTGAGACCTTGTCAAATGCCCTGCTAAAATCCATGTAGACAACATCCACTGCCTTGCTTTCATTCACTCTCCTGGTAAATTCCTCAAAAAACTCCATAAGATTGGTTTGACATGACCTACCACACAAAAAGCCATGCTGGCTAGCTCTGATCAGTCCCTGTCTATCCAAATACACATATATCTTTTTAGATTAGATTAGATTATGAGGACACTCAGTCCTTGTCTATTGTCATTTAGAAACGCATGCATTAAAAAAATGATATAATGTTCCTCCAGAATGATATCACAAAAAAAGGACAAACTAAGACTAAAACTAACAAAACCACATAATTATAACATGTAGTTACAACAGTGCAAAGCAATACCATAATTTGATAAAGAGCAGACCATGGGCACGGTAAAAAAAAGTCTCAAAGTCCCAATCAACTCACGATAATCCCGGTAGCAGGCAGCAGAAGGGAGGAACTCCCCCTGCCATGAACCTTCAAGCGCCGACAACTTGCCGATGCATTGGAAGCACCCAACCACAGCTGACTCTGAGTCCATTCAAAAACTTCGAGCCTCTGATACAGCCTGCCGAGCACCATCCTCTGCCAAGCGCTTCGACTCCACCCCGGCCACTGAGCAACAAGCAAATCTGAGGACTCGGGGCCTTCTCCTCCGGAGATTCTAGACCACACAGTAACAGCAGCAGCGAAGCAGACATTTCAGAAGTTTCTCCCAATGTTCCTCCGTGCTCTCACGTCTGTCTCCATCAAATCAGGATTGTGCACGGCACCCTACTTGACAGATAACAGACATCACCACAGGAGTGGCCGCTGCGAGCTGCGTCGCGCCGCCATCTTCTTCTCCCGCCTCTGATTTCTTAGAATATCTTACAATAACTTTCCCACTGCTGATGTCAGGCTCATGGACCTATAATTTTCTGATTTATTTTTAGAGCCTTTCTTAAACAGCAGAACAATGGTGGCTATCCTCCAGTATCTCTCCTTTCGCTAAGGATGATTTAAGAATCTGTTAGAACCCCCGCAGTTTCTGCACTAGCTTCCCACGGGGTCCGAGGGAACACCTTGTCAGGCCCTGGGGATTTATCTGCCCTGATTTGCCTCAGGACAGCAAACACCTCCTCCTCTATAATCTGTAAAGGATCCATGAAGTTGATGCCGCTTTGCCTCACTTCTATAGACTCTGTATCTGTCTCCTGAGTGAATACAGATGCAAAGAATGTATTTAAGATCTCCCCAATCTCTTTTGACTTCACACATGGATTATCATTCAGATCTTCCTTTAGGGTTCTCCTTCATATTGTTTGCTTGGGCAACCTCATGCCTTCTTTTAGCCTTCCTGATTTCTTTCTTAAGTGTTCTCTTATATTTCATATACTCCATAAGCACCTCATTTGTTCCCTCTTGCCTACATCTGCTATACACCTCCTTTATTTTCTTAACCAGGGCCTCAATATGTCATGAAAACTAGGGTCCCCTACACCTGTTATCTTTACCTTTTATTCTGACAGCCACATCCAAGCTTTGTAGTCTCAAAATTTCACTTTTGAAGGCCTCCTACTTACCAAGTGCACCTTTGCAAGATAACAGACTGTTGTGTGTTCTGTAATATAGTCCCATTAACGTGGCCATACTTTTCTTATTCTTCCGTTCCACCCATAAAGCCTCACTAGTTGAGTTCTCCAGCCTGATCTGATGGAGGACAGGTGTGACATTTTCCCTGACAAGTAACACCACCCCTCCCCTTTTAATCCCTCCCGTTCTGTTGTGTCTAAAACAGGGGAACCCCGGAATACTGAGCTGCCAGTCCTGCCCCTCCTGCAACCAGTCTCACTAATGGCTACAATGTCATAATTCCACATGTTGATCCATGCCCTGAGCTCATCCGCCTTTCCTACAATACTTATTGCATTGAAATATACGCAGCTCAGAACATTAGATCCACCCTTTTGATTCCTGACTTTGTCTGAAGTCTTAACAACATCTGCCTCCACACCCACTCCACTATGCACTCTGGTTCCCATACCCCTACAACTCCATTTAACCCCACCCCACGCAGTGCAGCACCAGCAAACCTTCCCGCTAGGATGTTAGGCCCGTTCCAGTTCAGGTGCAAACTGTCTCTTCTGTACAGGTCCCACTTTTGCTGGAAAAGAGCCCAATCATGCAAAAGTCTGACAACGCCCTTCCTACACCAACTCCTTGGCAATATGATAAGCTGTATAATCTTATTCCTGGCCTCACTTATACGTGGCACAGATAGCAGTGTTGAGTTCACAACCCTGGAGCTCCTGTCCTTTGACTCCCTGAGCTCACTTTGCAGAACCTTGTCACTCTTCCTACCCATGTCATTGGTACCTACATGGACTACAACCTCTGGCTGCTCACCCTCCAGCTTAAGAATATTGAGGACTCCATCCAAGATGATTTGGACCCTGCCACCTAGGAGACAACATACCATCTGGGAATCTCGTTCTCGTCCACAGAACCTCTTTTCTGTTCCCCTAACTTACGAATCCCCTATCACCACAGCTCACCTCTTCACCCCCTTTCCCTTCTGAATCACAGAGTCAGACTCAGTGCCAGAGACCTGACCGCTGTGACTTCCCTCTACTATGTCATCCCTCCCACCGGTGATATACCTGTTATTGAGGGGGATGGCTATGGGGGTACGCTGCAAGGCCCATTTCATTTACCCCCTTTCCCCTTCCCCCTTCCTGACTATCACCTTGGCTGTAACGACCTCTCTATATGTCCTATCTATCACCCCCTCAGCCTACCAAATGATCCAGAGTTCATCCAGTTCCAACTCCAACTCCTTAACGCAGAGTGTTAAAAGCTGCAGCTGGATGCAGTCCTTGCAACTGTAGTCATCAGGGACGGTGGAGGTCTCCCTGCCTTTCCCCATCCCACAAGAGAAGCATTCAATTATCCTGCCTGGTATCCCTGCTTGGGATCACTTCCTTCTATCTCTTGCCTGTTTTAAGTGTCATGTTAGAACTGTTTAAAGCACTATCTGTGTCACAGCTAGAGCACTGTGTACAGTTTTGGTCACTAGACAATAGGATGGATAAGGCAGTATAAACGGTGAAGAGGAACTTTAAGGGTGTTATTAGCCTTTAGAAATTGTAGCTCTGAGGCAAGTCTAGCTAGGCCAGAATTATTTGGAACAAGGGAGTCTGAGGGAAGATGCAAATGGGAAGCCAAGACAACGTAAATAGGAAGATCTGATCTGCGTCAGCTGGGAGGTGAATGACTGTTTAACACAGATAGAAAATATTTAGTAGCAGGATTAAAAGGCATCTGGAATTTACTGCCAACAGGGATAATGGAGGTGGAAACCTTCAGGATATTTTTTTAAAAATGCCTGGCTGAGCCCTTGAGGAGCTGGGACACAAATAAGACTAAGAAATGACCACTGGGAACTGGGACCAACTAAAATCATACTTGGGCTGAATGGCTGCCTTACGTGTCTACCATTCAATGGTTGGTTCATCCCAGTAGCTTTGTTGAATGCATATCAGTATTAGAAATAAAAATCTTGAAAATAAAAGAGCTATACTTAACCTTGCATAATAAAATATTCAAGCCAAATGTAGAACAAATAAAATTAAACATACTCACTTCAGTCAGATACTTACGTGGCATTACTGCTAAGGTTATATTGCAGGTTGATTCTCTTATTTTATTTTTCGAGGTACAAATGAAGAAACCCGACGATGTGGCTGAAATATTTTTTAGTACTAAGCCATCTGCTTCTGAGGAATAAAATGAATACTTTTAAAATATGTAATTTATTAAAGTTAAGTACTTATCCCTCAATCACCTGGTTTCCTCCAATTATGTGAATTTGCTGACCATCTGACCATGAATCTCTTAAAATAAACCTGTGCTTAAAAATTAAAAGGCAAGTACATTTTCAAATGGTTTACTTGTTTAAATTATTAAATGCAACACACAATTAAATTATCAGATTGTCTTAGTTCATTTTCAGTTATTGCTGAATTCATATTCATAATTTGGAGCTTACTTTTGGAGATGAGCCAAATTTCAGTTGTATTGATTTAACAACACCAAGCTGCTATGCTTATATACATACAGGAACTTTGTTTAAGGATATTCTAGATCACTATCTGATTTTGCTGATTAATGGCAGCTTTTACAGAGTAAACTGCAACTAATTGTTAGCAGAAAATAAAGAAAACTGACTGTAATTTCAGGTATCATTTGGCCTCAAAGTGGAAGTACTATTTCTTCATGTTAAACAATTCAATTCAAGTAGAGGTATGTACCTCTACTGTTAAAAAGAGAAGTTTTAGAAGGGAGCAAGCCAGTTTTTCTACCAATTTACTAATGCCTAGGGGCTGAAGTGTAAATAGCAGAAATGAAGGAACCCATCAGTATAGGAAACTAATCTGCAGCCAAATTGAATTGATGTTATCTGTGAGCTCATTATTACTCAGAATGATTACTCTCATTGCGTTGCTATTGAAATAAAAATCAACACACTCTGGTAAGGACAGAACCAACATCTGTCAATTAGTCTGAATATATCCCACTTTCGATGAATGTTTACAAGTGCTACTAACCCTGGACGGATGTTTGAGGCAACTGCCTTAACTGATTCTGAGGACTGTAACTCTTCCAAGAGTAAACTGGTGCTGGTGATCCTTCCTTGGAGTGACAGGTCAGTTTAACTGTTTGTCCATATTCAGCTGTTCCCTCTATTGAACAAACTGGTGGCGATGGTGGTACTGCAAATCAAAGTCAGTAGGAGTCATTAAATTTCCCTTTTCAGAGGAATGAGGTCATGACAGTGTTAATATTCATACAGGATCATGGGAATGTGAAATTGCTGTCAATTTTTTGTGGAACAATATAGAACCGTTTACATTTTTACTGTGCCTTTTAATGTAGTAAACTGTCCCAACTTGTTTCACAAGAGTGTTCCAAAACAAATTTTGACGCAAAACTTGTATGCTACAGTAGGACAGGTGATAAAGAGGAGGGAGGGAGGGAGGGAGAAATGGAAAGAACAGAAAAGCATGGGGATTGAATATTCTCTCTGGTTTATTCAGCCACAGACATAACTGCCAATGACTGAGGCTGGAATGGTGATGCACAATGTAAGGAATACACATTTCTTGGAGTCTGGAAAGGCTGGCTGATGTTACAAACGTAGGGAATGCCAATGCCAAAGACAGATTTAAATATCATCTGTATTTGCAAATTTTACTGTCTTATCACTGTAGTTGCAATGGACATTTTTGCAGCATTTTCATATTTTTGTATGTATAATTTGTATTTGAAAGGATTTCAAAGTAGCCAGCATTTTGTTGTGTATATTTCAGATAATTTTAAATGTTCATGATTAACTATTGGAAGGAAATTTGCTGGTTTAGAGGCTAGCAGAAAGACAGAAAACATCATTTAGAATTTTATTCAGTTTTTAAAATAGATATGGTTTGCTTACAAGTATCACACGAATAAAAACACACAACATCTGAAGACAGAAAGTATTAAATTACACAGTAAGGCTTTGATTATAGCAAGGTAAAATTTTAACTTTTAGTATTCTATGACTATACTAACATCCCATACTAATAGAGTAGGAATTCTTATGGATGAAAACATAGCTAAAAGTGTTTTAGGACATTGAGCAATATCAGAAAGAGTACCCCTTGTTAGATTCAGAGGACAACCATTTGATTTAGCAATTAAATAGGTATATGCACCAACAACAGATGGAACAAATGAGGATAGAGATAAATTCTATGAAGAGTTTGAACAAGCAAAGAATGGATGCAAATCTCAAGATATTGTTATTGTCATGGGAGATCTAAACACTAAGGTAGGACAAGATGCTGATGGAAATACCATAGGAAAATTTGGACTAGGGGAAAGAAATGAAAGAGGTGAGAAATGGGTAGAATGGTGCAAGATGAATAATCAGGTCATTATGAATACCTACTTTAAAAACCATTCAAGATACCTGTGGACCTGGAAAAGTCCAGGTGATAACACTAGAAATTAAATTGACTTTATTGCTATAAACCAAAGATTTAGAAACTCAGTGACTCAATGCAAAACATATCCAGGTGCAGACTGTAATAGTGACCATAACCCAGTAGTATGTTATGTAAAAGTAAAACTTAAAAAACTAAAGAAGAAAAAACCTGAACAATCCCTTGACTACTTGCAATTAATTAAAGAAGAAAACTTAAGGCAAAAATTTACAATTGAAGTAAGGAATAGATTTCAAAGTCTAGAAATAGAATCTGTTGAAGATGATAGCAATCATGTAGAAATGAAATTTAACTCTCTGAAGGATGCCTTGGTAGAATCACCAAAGTCAGTGATTCATAAAAAAGAAAAAAGCACAAAGAATAAATGGCTGACAGATGAAATCAAAAATCTAATGGAAGAAAGGAGACGGAAGAAAGCAAATCCTATAGAATATAAGTCCTTAGATAAAAAAGTTAAAAGCTTATGTCAAAAAGCCAAAGAAGAATGGTTAAACCAGGAATGTGAGCAACTAGAAAGAATCCCTATTACTGATCCAAAAAAGGGTACATCAACAAATCAAGAATATCATTGGTAAAAAGCTCCTCCGTTCTTCAGGTGGATGTTCGAAAGCAAAGAACGGTACCATTATCATGGAAAAAGATGAGATTATGAACAGATGGACTGAGTATATTCAGGAATTGTTTGAAGACAATCGAGGCGAAAAACCAGAAATTAAGAAAAACATTGAAGGTCCAAGTATTTTAAAATCTGAAGTTCATAATGCAATAAATAAGATGAAGACAGGAAAGGCAGCAGGTCCTGATGAATTAGTAATAGAACAAATTATCGCCCTTGAAGATTATGGAATTGAAAAACTTACTGATATAATCAATGACGTTTATGAGACTGAACTAATACCAGAAGAGATAAAAACATCAGTATTTATCACTCTGGAGCAATAGAATGTGAATTACATAGGACCATAAGTTTAATGAGTCATATCACCAAGATACTTCTAAGAATTTTGATGACAAGAGCTAAAAGTAAGATACAAGCTGAAATAGGTAAAGAACAATGTGGTTTTGTGAGAGACAAAGGAACAAGAAGCGTAATATTGATGTTAAAGATACTATCAGAACGAGCTATTCAAGTGTTTTGTTTATTTTATTGACTACACAAAAGCATTTGATAAAGTGAAGCACAATAAGTTATTTGAAATATTACAGAAAACTCTAGATCTAGATTCGAAAGACCTTCACCTAATCAGAAATCTGTACTGGGAACAAACTGCCGCTGTAAGAATAGATGGAGAAGTGAGTCAATTCACGAAAATCAAGAGAGGCATTAGACAAGGGTGTGTTTTCTCCCCTGATTTATTTAATGTGTACAGTGAAACAATATTACAAAAAATAAGAGACATCTTGGGAATCAAAGTTGGTGGTGAAAACATCAATAATTTCAGGTATGCAGATGACACTGTGTTAATTGCAAGTACGGAGGAAGAACTATAAAACTTAATTGATATAGTTGTTGTAGAAAGTGCAAACATGGGTCTATCTATCAATTGCAAAAAGACAGAATGTATGGTGATGTCCAAAAAGAAGGAGAATCCTATCTGCAGGCTGAGAATAAACAGGAAAGACATAAAACAAGTACAGAACTTTTTGCTACTTAGGAAGCTGGGTGACATCAGATGGCAGGTGCGACTTGGACATCAAAAGAAGAATAGGGATGGCAAAAGACACCTTTATGAGAATGAAGAGTATACTGACCAATACTAAACTAGGCATGACAACCCACCTCAGAGTACTGAAATGTTACGTTTACCCAGTTATGTTATATGGCTCAGAATGTTGGACAATATCTAGTAACATGAGGAAACAAATTGAAGCAGCAGAGATGTGGTTTTTGAGGAGGATGCAAAGAATATCATGGATGAAATGAATATCTAACAAAGATGTCATGAACAGCAAACACAAAAAGAGAACTAACGTATGAGATCATGAAGAGGCAATGTAACTTCATTGGACTTGTGATTAGGGAAGAGGAGTTAGAATGCATGGTAATTATGGGAAAGATTGAAGGGAAGAAAGTAAGAGGAAGACAAAGACAAATGATGATGGGGACAGCAGCCAGAGAACTGGAAATGAATACCAGTGAATTGGTCCACTTGAGCCGAAACAGGAGTGTGTGGGCCATGGTAGTCAAAGCTCAAACTGGGCACGGCACATGATGATGATGATACTATGACTGAAAGTCTTCCTCGTTCCATTAATATTTTTAAAAAACTGAAAATGTTTGTACTGCATATGATTTACAGAAATGATTATGGTAATATAGTTGTCATTGGACCATCAGACGTAAGTACAGGTTTCAGGTGGGAATCAATCTGAGAGAGACCAGATTATAGTGAAATAAGTGGGGAAATGAGGCTTAGCTTCATGGGCTGAATAGCCTCCCACGTCATGAGAAATATGAGATATAGCAGCTAGAGAATTTGCATTCAAGTAATTAACCTTTTATTTTAAAATGTGTACTTCATGAAATCATTTGTCGTGAAAATTCACTTTGTTTCCTAATGCCTTCTAGGGAAAGAAATTGGCAATAGCTCACAGGAAAATTTAGATGCACCAATGACATTTGACTCTTAATTCCTTCCCTGGTAGTTAAGGTTGTAAACTGCATGCTGCATACCAGAAGTAAGTAGTTACAAACAGCAATCTGCAGTAGGCTCATTGCCTGGAAATAGAGGCCAGACAGTGAATTGCACACCTGTGTTACCTCGTCATAATGCACCAGTTACAAGCATCATTCATTTCTAGATCAGAGATTTCTGAAAGTTGCCATTGAAGACAACAATAATGCACAACTAGCTCAGAAACGTACGACTAGCCAACCAGGAATCCACAGCATGGGACAAAATGGGTGTTATTAAAAAGGAAGAACAAATTACGTAACAGTGCTTCAAACAATCTAGATTCTGCTAGTGAAAGGCTGTCCATTTTGTGGTGTTGCAACCATTTAAGTTGCTGTCAAGTGAGATGGGTCATGCAGAGTCTAACTAGACACATTTTCCAATCTTTGCAGTTTAGTTACACACAAGGTCACAAAACAGCATTTCTAAAACATAAAAATTGTCCAGCAATAATGATTCTCATTCTGAATTTAAAGATCTTCAGCACACTTAGCGAAATTACCTTAAAAAAAGTGCCAACATCGGTGACAAATGGCAACCTATGTTTCAGAACATAACCTTGATATTTTATTTAAAAAGAACACTAAAAGTGTAGAACATAAAGCTAGTAATGTCACATTAATACAAAGGAAACTGAACTTTGAATAGAAATTTTCTTAAATACCCTTACCCAAAACAATCACTTCTATTGTCTCTTTCCGGTTGCCTTCCAAGTCGAGAGGTGTTTTAACTTCAATCACATAGGGGCCACTGTCAGCCACTTGGACGTTCTTGATAATGATTGAACAATCATCTGTCTCGACATTCCCTGTAAAATTTACTCTGCCCGTGTACAGCTTTCCAATGCTGTAAAAACCACCGGAGAAGTATTGGACTACATCAATCTTAAAGAGAAGCACAATGCAACTTAGAATTGGCAATGTTCTGCATATTATTGCTAAAGTGGCAAATGCAGGATACTTGCTGTCATTTCAAACTGTAAGGATTGCTTTCCTCTTCAGTACCTTTTTAGTTCTCTCCCTTCAGCAACTGAAGATTACCAATTATTCTATCACAGTAACATGTGGGGATTTACATACATCTCATCCTGTACTAACACAATCTTCTAACAGGTTTACCTTAAACACAGGTCACAGTTTCAGGGTGAAATTAATAGGCTGGGTCTTGCTGACCAGGGGCTGGTAGTACACAAGCTGCCAGTGATCTCCTGCTCAAACGTCAGTTGGTCTCCAACTATTTTGTGCCTGCACAATGAAAAGCAGAAGGTGCTGGTGTGCTAGAACTCTTACTCCACTGCAGGACTCAGTCTAAAGGCAGGCACAAATGTCCTGAGCGTAGGGGCAGATGCAGAAATCTTGAATCAGAACCAGACTTAATATCACAGGCATATGTCGTGAAATTTGTTAACTTTATAGCAGCAGTACAATGCAATACATGATAAATATAGAGGAAAAACTGAATTTTAGATTATGAGGACATGCAGTCCTCTTTTATTGTCATTTAGTAATGCATGCATTAAGAAATGATACAATGTTTTTCCAGAATGATATCACGGAAACACATGACAAACCGACTCAAAAACCACATAATTATAACATGTAGTTACAACAGTGCAAAACAATACCGTAATTTGATAAGAACAGACCATGGCATGGTAAAAATCTCAAAGTCTCTCGAAAGTCCCGTCATCTCACGCAGATGGTAAACCTCCAGCGCCGCCAACTTGCCGATGCAGCATCCTGGAAGCATCCGACCACAGTCCGACTCCGAGTCCATCCGAAAACTCCGAGCCTCCGACCAGCTCTTCAACACCGAACACCGAGCACCGAGCACCATCTCTGCCAAACACTTCGACCCCGGCCCTGGCAACAGGCAATAAGCAAAGCTGAGGACTTGGGGCCCTCCCCTCCAGAGATTCTCGATCGCACAGTAGCAGTGGCAGCGAAGCAGGCATTTCAGAAGTTACTCCAGGTGTTCCTCCGTGCCTCTCACGTCTCTCTCCATCAAATCCGGATTGTGCACGGCCCCCTAGTTACACATAATCGATATCATTCGGAACAGCTGCGCATGCTGCGTCGCACCGCTATCTTCTCCTCCTGCCTCATAATTATGGTAATTATAAATATGTCTATTAAATAGTTAAAATAACTTGTGCAAAAATAACAGGTTAAAAAGGTAGTGAGGTAGTGTTCATGGGTTCAATGTCCACATAGAAATCAGATGGCAGAGGGGAAGAAGCTGTTTCTGAATCGCTGAGTGTGTGCCTTCAGGTTTTTGTATCTCCTTCCTGATGGTAACAGTGAGAAGAGAGCACGTCCTGGGTGCTGGAGGTCCTTAGGGAGAAAACTTAATTGTTTTATTTTTCTTAAATTTCAATATACTAGTATGTTCTGATTAATTAATAGTAATTGCAATGTATGTATTTTTTCATTTTGAAATAATTATTTACAAATTAACTATATCTGCTTGAACTGCTTTTTAAACATCTCAGATAATCAGACACTTAAGAACAATTTAAAAGGCTTTTTGACAACAGCTACTCCTCAAAAGGTATTCAACATCTTTTGGGATTGGAGCCTAAGGCTCACTTGCCACTCAAGAATGGCCCTACCTTTTGGGGTGCCAGACTAGCCTTCATGTGTATTGCCACCCAGAGTCCCAGATGGTAGGAGCAGTGACGGGTACACGGCAAGGTGGCGAGTATACACAGTGAGCACAACCTGGCCCATGTTTGTGTACAGTTTGAGATACAAAATATAAAGCCTTTGGAACATAACAGACTGTTTATACAAAATAAATACAACCAGGAAAATCCATAACAATTAAAAGCAATTGATATGAGGATTAATTAAAGCTAATTATAGGATAGTTTGTACTTAAAAGTATTCATGCCTTATGAATACAAATAAATATTTGGAAAAACGTGAAATGGCTGATTGGAGTTGAAAGAGAATCATAGCAGCATAAAAAGTGCTACCCATTTCCTGACACCTTTTCTGCCTAAAATTACTTTCATCACTAAATACAATAGTCAGTCCTCAACTCCTCAAGGTAACATTGCAGCTGACATATCACCTACAATTAAAATGGGTCAAATATTTCAGTCATATTTAATTTTTTTATTTTGGCGATACAGCATGGTGACAGGCCCTCACAGCCCAATGAGCCGGCTCCACCCCATTTCACCCATGTGACTACTTAACCTGTACAGCTTTGCATTGTGGGAAGAAACCAAATCACCTGGAAGAAACCCACAGAGTCACAGTAGAACAGCCTTCCCACAAGCACAAAAGGCACATATAAGATAGCATTAAACATGCAGTCACACAATAACTAATATATATATAGACACACACACACACACACACATTTACATATATAAATAAATAAATGTATAAGAAGAAGCAGTTCTCAGCAACCCGCAGATGCACACAATCCAGCTTGTCTTCCACCAAGCAAACACTGGAGAGCAGCACCAACAGCAAGGGCCAGTGCCAACCGAACATCACTGTGCCATCTCCTCTCCTGGGCTGCTGCAACAGGCATGCCTGTGGCTTGAGGCCTACAACTGAGGCCACGCTGCCCCCCTGATGTCCGTCTCACCAATAAACATGAGAAATGGACTTGCAATATCTTACATTACCAATGTCCAACAGAGTTTTGCCATCATGAGGGACGTGCTTATACCACAAGCATTGTTGAGAATTCTGACAAAGCAGAGCAGATGTTCCTGTTCACTAAACATATGGGAGTTTTCACTATGGAGCTGCTGGAAGGGCAGCAAGAGAGGGTCCTAGAGCAAGGAAGAGGGCTCCTAATGGAGAAGCAACCCACCCCAGAGGCAATAGTCATTAAGTTCTGCTACCTACCATGAACAGAGATACAGTCTCAAATTGCTCAGACTGTGGCAATGAAGATCCCAGTACCCTGAGTTTCCAGATCATTTTAGGCAGTGGCAGAAACAGACAACTTCATAGAGAGGAATTCATCTTGTTAAGTAGATAGCAACAGCTGGCACAGGCTCCTGATTTGGCCAGATAATGGGCTTTCTGATGGTTCAGGAAGTGGCAGACAACAATTAGCTCCATGTGTACTCAATAAAGGAACCCCAACATATTCATAGACAGGAAGGGGCATCACTTTGTGTGTGTAATTTATACCGGTTCCCTAAGGTTGTTAATAGTCAGGGTGGTAATGGGGACAAGCTCCCACTACTTGTTAAATGCTCCCAATGGCGTGCATCTCAAATAGCCTCTGTCAACCAAGTTCAGCTCCTGGCCCTCACATGTGTCTTAGCTACTAAGCCCGCCAGATCGTTTCTACTGACAGGAGAAGGGGCAAAGGTGGGTTACAGGCACCTTAAGACCAGTCCCTTCAGGTAGATGGGGCTTGTCAGCCATGGTTGGCAGCTCATCTAGGAGAAGGACAAGTCTGATCTCAAACCTCTGCTGCCTTCATGAGCAAGGCTTTCAGGAGTAAATCCTGAGGAAAAATCTGGAGCTGAAGTCCCTGAAGCAGTCCTACATTGAGTTCAGTGCTGACTGGCAACTCCTGTGACGCTGTTGGTGCCAAACTATGCTGGTCTCTGCCGTTCCTTTGGATTCATCAGCTGCGTAGAAAGGGGGAGCCTGTTGCGTGGGCAACAGCTTGCTCCTCATATCGAGGGTCTGGCTTGGGTATCTCAATATCCACAGTTGACCCTGACCAACGGATGGCCTCAATTTATGCCTGAGAAGTTCAAGGCCATGCACTTAGGATAACCAATTTGTCAGCTTCATTCAGCCGCCATGCTGGACTAATGGATGAGTTTTGTGGCGCAGGGATTATCACTCTGCCGTCTGCCTCCCTTAAAAGCTGACGAGTCCATGTATGGTAAGAGGCATGAAGCTACAAGGAACAAAGTGTGAACCAAGGGTTGTCAGTGGGGCGAAGGTAGGAAGGCAGATGAACATAACTTCCTCAAACCATATGATCAGAACCTACCTTGCACATACACCACAGAGCACCAGTGTTAACCATGACTCGTGTTATTGTTGTATTTGTAAATAGTAAGTGAATAAGTTTCAGTGCTCTAATGTGGCATCTGTGGTAATTTAGTGCACTTTTTGTTTGCATATGGAATGTACAGATGTATGTTATATGCTACAAAAACCCAATAAAGTACTGTGCAAAAGTCTGAGGCACATGTAAAGAGGTTCTGTAAAACGAAGAGGCTTTCAATAATAATGAAATGAAAAGTTTCTAAATATCAAAAAAAATTACTTTAAAGAGCAGTAAACAGTAAAAAAAAACTAAAATCAATATTTGGTGAAACCACCCTTTGCCTTTAAAACTGCATCAATTCTCTGAGGTATATTTTTTCGTGAAGTTTTATAAGAAACTCGGCTGTTAAGTTATTCCAAGCATCTTGGAGAACTTGCCACAGTTGTTCTGCAGGTTTTGACTGTATCGCTTGCTTCTATCTCTCTAGGTAATCCCAGACAGCCTCAAGCCTCAATGCTGTGATCAGGGCTTTGTGGAGGCCATACCATCTGAAACCATACAAAAATCTAGAGTGGCCCAGACTTTTACACAGTACTGTATTACAACATAGTCCAACTTCTATTGTCCATGCTGACCACTGTTGTGGTTATACCTTCTGCCTTCCTAGATTTAGTCTGGAAAATAAATTGACCATAACCTAGGGTGATGGGCATTTGATTTAGGGTTTGAGTTGAATAGTTAGAATAATGGTTAATTCAAAGAAAAATCTGGAACTCACAAGAGACTTTAGGTGCTGTTATCTGAAGCAAAAAATTAAACAGCCATAGAAACTCTTCTGTAGAGGGAAAGGAATTGACAGTGTTTTCAGAAACACAAGAGATTCTGCAGATGCTGGAAATCCAAAGCAGCACGCACAAAATTGCTGCAGGAACTCAGCAGGTCGGGCAGTGTCTATGGAAATGAATAAACAATCGACTTCTCAGGCTGGGACCCTCCATCAGAACTGAAAAGGAAGGGGAAGGTACCAAAATAAAAAGATGGGGGAGGGGAAGGAGGGCAAGCTAGAAGGTGATTGGCGATGCCAGGTGGGTGAGGGAAGGGAGATGAAGTAAGAAGCTGGGAGCTGATCGATAGAAAAAGCAAAAGGCTAGAAAAGAAGGAATTTGATAGGAGCGGAGAGTGGACCAGGGGAGAAAGGGAAGAGAGGAGGGACAGTGGGGGAGGTGACAGGCAGGTGAGGAGAAGAGGTGCGAGGCCAGAGTGGGGAATAGAAGAAGAGGGAAGGGGGAGGGGGGAAATAAACTACTGGAATGAGAAATCATGTTTGTGCTGGAGGCTACCTAGACTGAATATGAGATGTTGTGCTTCCACGCTGAGAGTGGCCTCATTGTGGCAGAAGAGGATGCCATAGACCGACATGTTGGAACAGGAAGAGGGATAGGAATTAAAATGGTTGCCCACCAGGAAATGTTTCATGGTGACCCTGCATCGGGACTGAGAGTAGAGAGGGAAGGTAGCATATGAAAAGGGTAGGGGGTGGGTCAGTCAGGGACCAGTAGATAACAGGTGGGCCGAAGAAATATGATAGGCAACTAGAACTGGGGAAGAGGGGGACACAGAGGATACAAGTGCTGCAATCTGATAAGCAAGGAATGTGATAATGGGAACATTTAGGAAAGAGATTAGCAGATGGAGCAAGAAGAGGGAGAGCAGTCAGTGTGTGAAGCATGTAGGTTGTAAGTAGATGAAACCAGGATGGGGGAAGGGGTGAAAAAGGGTGCTGGGGTAACTTGTTGCCCTCAATTACATTGGTTTGCTGACGTTACATTAATTACTATTAATTCTCAGTGCATGAAATTGGAAGATGAGTTCAACAACAGAGAAGGGGAACAGGGAATGAGCCCACCTGGGCAGCTGCCTGATATATTTTCCTGCAGCCAACAGAAGCTACTAACAAGTGGGTTTTTGAGTGGATTCCAATGATAGCTCTACAACACATGTTCCCAACCTTTTTTATGCCATGGACCAATACCAAGTCAAGTCAAGTTTATCGTCATTTAACTATGTCATGTATACTGTCAAATGAGACGTTTTTCCGAACCAGGGTGTAAAGCGCTGTAGTACACATAACACAGAATAACTTATAAAATTAAGGATGAAATCTACAGATGGATTACACATACCTGTAAATAAATAAACTAAAGTGCATAAATTAAATATTGTAAGGTACAGAGCAGATTAACCAGCAACATTTTGAATGCAATATGGCAGGGAGTTCAGAAACCTCATGGCCTGAGGGAAGAAACTATTTCTTCTCCTGGCCATTGTTTTTTTTTATGGATTCCAGTCTCTGCCCGATGGTAGAAAGTCAAAGGAGGTGCTGGATGGGTGGCAAGGATTCTTGATAATACTGAGGGCCTAGTATATGCAGCACTCCCGATAAATGTCCCTGATGGATTCTAGGGACTTTCGGCCTGACACTCGTCTGCTCCCACACCAGATGGAGGTGCAACTTCTCAGGATGCTCTCAATGGTGCTCATATAAATTGCATTTAAGATGGGGGGAAGGTAGGGTCGCCAACTTTCTCACTCCCAAATAAGGGACAAAAGTAGCAGTCAAATACGGGACAGTGTTTACCCCAAGAAAGACTACCATGACCATGAAGCCTTGTGCGGGCACCTATGCGCGCATGCAGGACGTGCGCATGCGTGAGCGTGCCGATTTTTTTCTACAAATCAGTTTTGGCTTAATCTTCCCGATTCTGATACACTGTACATACATTATTTCTGCTTTATATAGGCTGTGTATTTATCATATCATTCCTGCTTTTACTATATGTTAGTGTTATTTTAGGTTTTATGTGGTATTGGTATGATTTGGTAGGTTATTTTTTGGGTCTGGGAACGCTCAAAAAACTTTCTCATATAAATTAATAGTAATTGCTTCTGCGCTTTATGCCATTTCGGCTTACGAACGGTTTCATAGGAATATTCTACCTTAGTGGGGGAAATACGGGACAAGGGCGGTCCCGTCTGGGACAAACCAATTTAGCCCAATATACGGGATGTCCCGGCTAATACAGGACAGTTGACAACCCTAGGGGAAGGCCTCACTTTCCGGAATTTCCTTAAAAGTGGAGACGTTGCTGTTTCTTCTTGTTCAGGGAGGTGATATTAAGGGACCAGATGAGGTCATCCATGATGTGAACTCCCAGGAACTCTAAGTTTAGAGGAGCCATGTATTCGCAGAGGGGGATGGTTCATCTGCACCTTCCTGAAGTCCACAATGATTTTCTTTGTCTTCTCCATGTTCAGGCTGAGGCTATTCTCACATCAGCCCACCAGCCACTCCACCTCCTCTCTGGACTCTGACTCACCATTGTTGTTGATGAAGCCAACTACTGTTGTGTCGTCTGCAAACTTGACGACACAGTTTGAGTTCATTTCTGAGACACACGCATACGTCAGCAATGTGAACAGCAGTGGGCTGAGCACACAGCCCTGGGGAGAGCCAGTGCTCAGGGTAATGAGATTAGAGAACTTGCTGCCCACACAGACTGACTGTGGCCTTTGTGTTACAAAATCCAGGATCCAGTTGCCCAGCAAGGACAGTTTCCCAACCACTAAGCAAGGGGTCCATGGACCATAGGTTGGAAAGCCCTGCTCTACGAGCTGCTACTGTTAGACAGATTACCCATTTCTACCTGAATTTTGCACCAACATTTCAGCCTAATATTTTGTCAGGTAACCCTCTTCAAACCTAAAATGAACAGTATTTTCTAAATGGTAAATAATCTAAAAGCAGTTGTTCCAGAGTTATGCCTCCATAAATATAAATGATTAAAAGACAGGGACAGGTACAGAGCATCATTAAAATGTTAGAATGCTGGTCTTTGTATATGGAGAATGGGAGGTCAAGAGCTACAAGTTAGGCAAAATTTACACTAAACAGTGGTTAGACCACTCGGAGTACTGTGAAAAACATTGTGCACTACAGCTTAGGTAGGCTATGTATTGTCCTCACTCTACTTGTCAGCATGATTTACCAATACGAGACCTGGACTCTCTATTAAATTACAAGGTGTGGTCACCTAAGACAGTGCTTTATCCCCTGGAATTTATAAATTATCGATGACTGAATTGAAGATCAATGGGGAGCTGATAGAGAAGATAATTTACAGGGTTACAGTAAAATAAGAGGGGGAGTGACACTGATGGAACGGCTTGGATGGGAGCTGATGTTGACTGAATGCCCTTTGATGGTGCAATAAACATGTTAAAATTTTAAGATGTGAAGAGGAACTCAAGGCAGATAAAAATAACTTATTTCACTGGTTACAGAGTCTTAAACTGATGGGTGAGAGTTTGTGGCCACAGGTTGTGGAAACAGGTCTTTCCAGTGTTCAGAAACCACTTCTGCATGTGGAGAGTAGTGGTGACTTGAAGCCTTTCACAAATGGCACATAGTGCCAGGCAGATAATTAATTTCAAGTCTGAGATGATGGATTTTCATCAGCAAAGATATTTGAAAAACAATGTTCCCTTAAAATTTGTAATGGCCAGCGTACGCAGAAGTCTTGTGCTGTGCGTTTTTTTTGCCCAGAGACAACAACAATATGTGCGCACTGAATAATTTCTTCAATAAAAACAGTATAAGTAAGCCAGTTCTTCAATCTGCAGACAAATCATCACAAACTCCACGTTGTCAACACCGTCTGCATCAGAAACCGGAAAAGGAAATGTGATTGTGTACGATCGTGAAATATACCTAACATGCCAACGAGGTAGAGTGACAACCTCTTGTGTGCAGTTTAAATTCCTTTGTGTGCTATTACCAAAAGATGTGTGTGTCCACATACCTTAGAGGGAACATTGCTGAAAAATAAGACATGGGCTGGGTATACAAGTTAGGCCACAGACCCACCACAGTCTCACTAAGTGATGAAATAGGCTGTTGCCAATTCCTTTAAATGGAGGTAATAACTACCACTTTCGTGAGTAATTAATTTCAAAAACAACATGCTTACCAAGTCATCGTTTGATTCTCCTATTCGAATCCATTCAATGTTAAAATTCTCTCTCCTTGTTGTTATGCTTGTATATTTACATTCTAAATTTAAATCATCACCTTGAGCAATTTCCATTAGAGTCTGTGAAACACGAACTGTCATCGCATTTAAGGTTGGCAACACTGTAAATTAAAAAAAAGAATAAAAATCTTAGCAACATACATCAAAGTTGCTGGTGAACGCAGCAGGCCAAGCAGCATCTATAGGAAGAGGCGCAGTCGACGTTTCAGGCCGAGACCCTTCGTCAGGACTAACTGAAGGAAGAGTGAGTAAGGGATTTGAAAGCTGGAGGGGGAGGGGGAGATGCAAAAATCTTAGCAAACATTTTTAAGCAAACTGAATCTCTAAAACAACATCTGCCATTTTTCCAAATCATCTCCAGTTCACACAGAACACCCACAGCACAATCCTGATTAAAAATGGCTTCCATTAAAGCTGAATTTCATGTAGCAAGAAGAATGAGGGTTCCTCTCCGTGAGAAAGGCAACTCTTTTGAAAAACAATTGCATCTGAAATGGCAGACTTTCTCCAGCCAAGTGAAAATAAAGGAATTTCAGTGGAGCTTGAGAGTTGAAAGACGCGGTGTGATTTTGTCATTGCACCAATAGTTTGAGAGGTGAAAGTGGCCCCAAAATGATGAAGTGTGCAAAATGAAAGAGCAAGAGCCATAAAGAGGATTTTAGGCAATCATTAATCCAGTGACTAGGTTTTTGCAGTGGTAGCCATTCAGATTAGCTGCTAATTAGAATGAATGTCTAGTTTAAACTTGGTTTTAAAGGAGATTTACTGCCTATTTCGTTATTCTAACACAAGCTTAGTCCAGCGAACAATACCAAACAGAGGTGATTGTGCCCGCCAGCTCTACTTGTCATCAAGAGAATATTTTTGTTTTTAAAGAGTACATGAAAACACAGTCTGCAAAGAACATTTGGTACCTTTAATATGACAAATAAATAAAATTGCCTTGAAATTCCTCACATATTTCTTTTTTTTTTACAAAGAAGTCAAATTGCCTGATACTCTCTTTCCTCGTAAACTCAGAATTTCAAGTAAACAATACTTTTTTTTTGCATTACTATTCCCATCCCTCTGCTCAAGGGCATCACTTCTTACATTGCTGGGCTATGATTTCAATGGTGATGGTATCTAATCCAAAATGCAATTCTTTGTGAGCAGTGACTGAACTGAATCGTAGCTTTGTTTGAAACTCTCTTTTTTCTGCATCAATGTAGGGGTAATGAAAGATGAGCAGAATTAGAAACCTGGTTGATTCCATCTTCCCTGCCCTAACAGACAGCAGGTCTCAAAGAGACAAAATCCTAACGTTTCAAATGAAAAGCTGCTCTTGACTGGGCTAAATTTCTGTGACTCAAGGAAAATTTTGAATGGATAAGGCAAGTTTTATGTCACAGTGAATGGTTTATGTCGTTAGGGAATATGGATGTCATTCATATCCTGGGAAGTAGTTATCACATAAAAAGCTGGTAAAGAAAGCAAATAGTAGAAAGATCAAATTCAGAAAATCTCGAGGAAGACCAAGAGTCAAAACTTTCTGATTTCTGTAAAAAAAAAATTATTTAGGTTGACTCCAAGACATCGGAATCATTTAAGGAGCTATGCTGCTTCTGACTGTTAACTTGATGCAAGGGTTTATTTTGATATCAGAAGGTGATTTGATGTAAACAGTTTTGCTGTCATAAACCTTTTAAACATCCTCTCACTGTTGACAGGATCTGAAAAAAAACATCAAAACAATAGAATGGTTTCAAGGTTTATTTAATTTAAAGTATTGCACATTCTGAGAATTAAAATTTTATTTTAATAACCTCTAATGTAAATTGCAGCTAACTGACCTTGGTTTATATGCAGTACTTTGGAAAGCAGCTCATGGTGGAGGTCCCTTTACCATGCAATAAACGCTTTCTTCTTTGGCCAAAGAAATGCGAGCAGTGATATTTAATGATCAAGCAAGAGGACATTTTATGACAAACCTCAGCATGAAGTCATCAGTGATGCCCTCTCAGAAGCATAAAATTTAGCATGACCTGTATTCCTACAAAACATTTCCCTGCCCTCCACCTACCCTCTACCAAAAAATCTCACTACAATATCTTTAATCAATACAATGATTTTTTTTAATAAATTATCATTGATATGCTTAATAGATGACTTTCCCGCATTGTACTTAATAGTCAGAATTTGAAGGTGATTCCTTTTATGAATATCAGCCTTTTTGTTTTTTTCTGTAATATTAAATCATTGTTGAGTCAACAAAACTTTTATTTCCCACCATCCCACCTCCCAAAATACATCACTCAGAATCTTGTGGTTATCACCACTCATTGTTCCTGCTGAATGCCTCAATCAGTTTAATAAAAGGGTTCAGTTCTCCAATTCACAAATCGATTAAGGTCAACAGAATTAAAGTACATGAACAGAGTAACAGACACAAAGTGCTGGAGGAACACAGCAGCTCCGGCAGCATCTATGGAGGGGAATAAAGAGTCAATGTTTCAGGCCTAGACCCTTCATCAGGAGGGCCTTGTGTTAAAGTACGTGAAGCTGGTTGAAGGTCCCCAAACATCCTTTATCTTAAAGTATTTGTCCCATAAAGACCTGGTAATTGAAAAAAAAATTAGGATTGTATTCTTTTAAAGAGAAAATTAAATGGGAGATTTGGAAACGTTTTTAAAACCGTTAATATTTACATCCAGTGCTTCAGTTAGTGAGCTGTGATAGAGGAAAACCCTTACCAACAGACTGATACAAGTGAGTCATTAACAACTTTCAAAAGGGAAATGGAGAAAAACCTGGAAGATTTATTTTAAAGATGACTTTGGAGAATGAGCAAGGGACAAAGAAAAATGGACAGTTCTTACAAAGGAGTGAAACCATGCACAATCAATTATTCTTGGAGTAAAGAAGTTTGTGAGAGATTTGAAAGGACAAGGACAGGATCATGGCTGATTAAGGGAAATGTTTTTACTCCAAGAGTTCAAAGACCAATTATTTATCTCATGTAACACACATAAAAGTTGCTGCTGAACGCAGCAGGCCAGGCAGCATCTCTAGGAAGAGGTACAGTTGATGTTTTAGGCCGAGACCCTTCGTCAGAACTAAATGAAAGAACAGCTAGTAAAAGATTTGAAAGTGGGAGGGCTCCAATGAGTCAGTGTTACCAAATGTCCTCCCTCTTTTCCATAACAATTCTATAAATAACTTTTCACCGTACTGTATCATTTTTGATGATTGTAAAATCTAACTTGCAAACCATAAAAAAACACACCAATGTTGACAAAGTGATGATAAACAAGTTGCATTTTAATGCCATGTTCCTCATTTCTTGAAATAAAATTATAGCAATAAGGCTTGTTTGTATCTTACAAAATGCTATTACATAATCTTTCCACAGGTATCAGTCACGCCCAGTTTCTGGCATCATATACTCCTCTGACACTGAATTGTCCAAGTCAGAAGCAACAATAAGAAAATAGTAAAGAACTGTGGGAGTTCTGCAGTTGCACTACCCATGCAAGGGAAAAGACACAATCCTTTAATTTTTTGTGAAGGGAGACAGGATTGTTCTTACGTCCACCCATGAACACAAAAAATACAATCTTATTAATTAATCATTTATCCCTTTGTTCTTCATGGGATCTTGGTGAAAGGAAACAGCTGTATAGTATGCTCCTATGACAAAACAATCACAATACTATTTGACCATATAATTTTAGGGCATATTGTGGTGGTGAATGATGCCATTTAAGTGCAAGTTTTATTGGTATTTTACTTGCAGGTTCTGCTTCTTTTTTCTCAATTTTTTTGTGAACAAGATGGATTAAGAAGACAGTTACTAACTTTATAAATCATGTTTATGACCTATTTGGCTCAACAGTTAAGCCTTTGAATTATTAAATAATTTTAAATTACACGATTAATTCTTGCAACACACAGTCCAGATTTAACACAGAGACCCTTCAACGGGACTCCTGAAGGATCTAGGCCTTAAACCTGGACTGTACTCTTTTCCGTAGATGCTGTCTGGCCTGCTGAATTCCTCCAGCATTTTGTGTGTGTTGCTTGGACTTCCAGCATCTGTAGATTCTCTCTTGTTTTTGACTAATTCTTAGCCAATTAAGGAAATAGATGTTGTTAATTAATCAAAGCTTGTTTCTTCTAATGATAGCTGTGGTCAAGAATTGAGCTTTTTACACAAATTCAAGAGTATGGAGACAAGAATGAACGTAAAGGGGAACGATTTATCCATACATTCCTTTCAGAGGAAACGGGTCAGATAGCGTTTGATCGAGACTTCCACATTTATTTCAATAGGAATTTTTAAGTAACTGGAAACTACTGCTGGACGTGCATTCTGCAGAGTACCCAGTCCAATCAAATTCCACGTCCATCCCACGAAGTGCTGTGGTAATTGAAGAAAGCTCACTTATGGCAAAGGATTTTGAACTGCTACTAAATGTCTCCGATGACCTGATGTACTTAACAATTCAAAATAATTTTAATACATTTTCAAAAAGTTGAATAAGAAACTACTATAAATGCTGGGTGTTGGTTTAAAACATGAGGGAAATTTCAGAAGTCGTTTGTCTAGAACGCAGATTGTAGTTGCTGGAGTCTGGTGCAACAGACAATGCTAGAGGAACTGATGTGGCTTTTCGATCCAAAATGTGGAAATTTACTTCTCTCCCACACACGCTGCTCGTCCCCCGAGTTCCTCCAGCAGATTGTTTGTTGCGTCATTTACCTACACTCGCTTCTTCAAACAAATTGGTCAAGATCGATGCAGATATTCGGGGTCGTGCTAAGCGGGAGGATGACAGCGGCGGCGTCCGACTGCCTGGATGACTCTGACTCCGCGGTACAACACACACACATACATCTAGGCGGACAGAGCTCGGATTTATGGGTACAACAAAACACACAATTTGCATGAGGTAAATTATTCAGATGTCAAATTGAATACCATCTGAGTTAATTAAATGCAAGAATTTTCGAAGGCAATGACCTTTCAGTGCCCGGGGAACAGTTGAATGTTTAGTAAACATAAGGACAAAACATTACCAAATAGAAATAAAAACAGGAAGAGAACTAAGCCGCTTAGCCGCTCGAGCCTGTTCTGCTATAGTGAGATAAGGCTGAGCCAACTCCATATACCCACTTTTGCTAACATCAGTTAAATAAAATCAGCTTCCCAAGCATTAAAGGCATTCGTGCACAGCACTCCAATCTAGGAAACACTGACGAGCGTAGATTGAACCAAGTTCCCATCTGAAATATCCAGCTTAATTTGTTTTTATTGATCGTAGACTTTCCAACCTTCCAACTGCTCCCATACTAGTTAGTCACCCCTAACTTTCTAAGTTTCTATGAAGTGAAGAAGCCGGGTTTGTACTCTCTATCTTATGAGAATGGTCTAGTATGGAAAGGTCCAACAATGGGAGGCAAGACTGAGCGGCTAGAAATTGATATAAATATCGTGTGGCGTCTTGCCACTTTGAATGTTCTCTATAACCTGCTGAACTTCTGCAACAGCTCTCGAATTAGATTTGGGTCGCACTGGAGGGCAGGGAGAATGTCAACGAAATGTAATCTTAAACTATGGCATTAAAAACGAAACCTTTCTTTAGTTTATTTTTAAAGCGTCCTCAATAGTGCCTTTTTTTCCCATTCTAACCAGCGCAGCAAATTAGATCTTTCATGATGCGCGATTTCCTGATTCTTGATAAATTTAAGTCTTAGGTGCAGATGAACACACATACACTCTTTCTCTCTCTCACCCACGCACATACCAGGTGTGCTCCAGGGGAGAATTACACAATGGCAGCTTGCCGAAGGAGGAAGTAGTGTAGTCGAGTAGGGCAAATATTGTGTTCAAGTAAAATAAGGGATCATTTTTTAAATTGCGGGACGCGAAGGGGTCAAACTCACATCCGACAAGGTAGTAAGAAAAAAGTTGGGAGTGCATTGATAATTGTGCCGCGTAACGAAGGAATGCGGTTCAAGCTACCGGAGAGTCTGCTTTCAGGTATCGACGTGTGAGGTGTGTCCACCAGCGATTAGCCCTATGCGTTAGCCACAACTTACCAGACACCAACGATAGGACAACTGCAACTAGCATTCTTCAACTGACTCGTTGGGATCCAAAGAAATTTGTTTAAAAAAGCGACCTTTCCAAAGGCGAACGTAAACCTGCGCCGTTCGTCAGATAACTTGCGCCGGTACGGTGTTCCGCTCCAAACAGTTTTACCCGGAAGACTGAATCACTGAAGCACCTCAACCCTCCCTTATTGTGATTGGGCTCAACGGCGCAGAGGAAAACACAGTTTAGCATATGTTGCTGTCTCTGTGGTTCTTACTATAACCACCGTTCTAGCCACAACTCCCATCTGTCAAGAATTGAAAATAAACTGAAATGTTTTGGTCTTGGTGGTGTGAGCTCTGAGGTTTATATAAATTTATTAGTAAACGAATAAGGCAGGAAAATATTTTCATTTGGTTAGATCCACGAGAAGGATAGGTGCCTACCTGTAAAGTAGATGTTGTGATCAGGAAAGTGCATCAGTATATAGAAACATAGAAAACCTATAGCACAAAACAGGCCCTTTGGCCCACCAAGTTGTGCAGAGCATGTCGTGACCTTAGAACGGCCTGGGCTTACCATAGCCCTCTATTTTTCTAAGCTTCATGTACCTATCCAGGAATCTCTTAAAAGACCCTATCGTTTCCGCCTCCACCACCACCGCCGGTAGCCCATTCCATGCACTCACCACATTCTGTGTAAAAAAAACGTACCCCTGACATCCTCTCTGTACCTACTTCCAAGCACCTTAAAACTCTTCCCTCTCGTGTTATCCATTTCATCTCTGGGAAAAAGCCTCTAACTATCCACACGATCAATGCCTCTCATCATTTTATATGCCTCTTATCAGATCACCTTTCATTCTCCATCGCTCCAAGGAAAAAAGGCCAAGTTCACTCAACCAATTCTCAAAAGGCATGCTCCCCAATCCAGGCAACATCCTTGTAAATCTCCTCTGCACCCTTTCTATGGTTTCCACATCCTTCCTGTAGTGAGGTGACCAGAACTGAGCACAGTACTCCAAGTGGGGTCTGACCAGGGTTCTATATAGCTGCAACATTACCTCTCAGCTCTTAAACTCAATCCCACGATTGATGAAGGCCAATGCACCATATGCCTTCTTAACCACAGAGTCAACCTGCGTAGCAGCTTTGAGTGTCCTATGGACTCGGACCCCAAGATCCCTCTGATCACCCACACTGCAAAGAGTCTTACCATTAATACTATATTCTTTCATCATATTTGACCTACCAAAATGAACTACCTCACACTTATCTGGATTGAACTCCATCTGCCACTTCTCAGCCCAGTTTTGCATCCTATCAATGTCCCGCTGTAACTTCTGACAGCCCTCCACTTTATCCACAACACCCCAACCTTTGTGTCATCAGCAAATATACTAACCCATCCCTCCACTTCCTCATCCAGGTCATTTACAAAAATCACAAAGAGTAGGGGTCCCAGAACAGATCCCTGAGGCACACCACTGGTCATCAGCCTCCATGCAGAATATGACCCATCTACAACCACTCTTTGCCTTTTGTGGGCAAGCCATTTCTGGATCCACAAAGCAATGTCCCCTTGGATCCCATGCCTCCTTACTTTCTCAATAACCCTTGCATGGGGTACCTTATCAAATGCCTTGGTGAAATCCATGTACACTACATCTACGGCTCTACCTTCATCAATGTGCTTAGTCACATCCTCAAAAAATTCCATCAGGTTCGTAAGGCACGACCTGCCTTTGACAAAGCCATGCTGACTATTCCTAATCATATTATGTCTCTCCAAATGTTCATAAATCCTGCCTCTCAGGATCTCCTCCATCAACTTACCAACCACTGAAGTAAGACACACTGGTCTATAATTTCCTGGGTTATCTCTACTCCCTTTCTTGAATAAGGGAACAACATCCCCAACCATCCAGTCTTCTGGAATCTCTCCCATCCTTATTGATGATGCGAAGATCATTGCCAGATGCTCAGCAATCTCCTCCCTTGGTTCCCACAGTAGCCTGGGGTACATCCCGTCTGGTCCCAGTGACTTATCCAACTTGGTGCTTTCCAAAAGCTCCAGCACATCCTCTTCCTGAATATCTACATGCTCAAGCTTTTCAGTCCACTGCAAATCATCTCTACAATCACCAAGATCCTTTTCCATAGTGAAGCAAAGTATTCATTAAGTACCTCTGCTATTTCCTCCAGTTCCATACACACTCTCTCCACTGTCACACTTGATTGGTCCTATTCTCTCACGTCTTATCCTCTTGTTCTTCACTTACTTGTAGAATGCCTTAGGGTTTTCCTTAACCCTGCCCGCCAAGGCCTTCTCATGGCCCCTTCTGGCCCTCCTAGTTTCATTCTTAAGCTCCTTCCTGCAAGCCTCATAATCTTCAAGATTCATATCATTACCTAGTTTATTGAACCTTTCGTAAGCTCTTCTTTTCTTCTTGACTAGATTTACAACACCATGGATCGTGTACTCTACCATCCTTTCCATGTCTCATTGGAACGTACCTACTCAGAACCTCATGAAAACATCCCCTGAACATTTGCCACATTTCTTCTGTACGTTTCCCTGAGAACCTATGTACTAAGGCATCTCTCGAATTTTTACAGATATGCTTTAGAATACATCTCAGCCTGATATGGCAACATCTCTGCTCTGGACTGATGGAATATGCAGATACTAATTACCTTAAGAGTAGGTAATGGAGGCAGCAGTTAGGGCAGTTGAGTACTCCGTTTGCAGTATGTGGGAAGTCAGGGTAAGCACAATCGTCCCTGATGACTACACCTGTGAAAGGTGCATCCAGCTGCAGCTCCTAACAAACCGAGTTAGGGAACTGCAGCTGGAGCTGGATGAACTTTGGATCATTCGGGAGGCAGAGGCAGAAATAAACAGGAGTTACAGGGAGATAGTCACCCCTAAGAGTCAGGAGACAGGTAGCAGGGTGACTGTCAGGAGAGGGAAGGGGAATAGACAGAATGAGCAGAGCACCCCTGTGGCCGTTCCCACCAATAATAAGTACATCGTTTTGGATACTGATGATGGGGACGACCTACCAGGGACAAGTTGCAGTGGTTGCGCCTCTGGCACCAAGATGGGACCCTCAACTCAGAAGGGAAGGAGGGAAAAGAGGAGAGCAGTAGTGATAGGGGACTCAATAGTTAGGGGGACAAATAAGAGGTTCTGTGGAAGAGATCGAGAATCCCGGATGATATGTTGCCTCCCTGCTGCCAAGGTCACAATAACTCGGATCGAGTTCTCAGTATTCTCAAGAGGGAGGGTGAGCAGCCGGATGTCATGGTCCAAGTAGGGACCAATGACATGGGTAGGAAGAGTGAGGAGGTCCTGAAAGGTGAGATTAGGGAGTTAGGTGCCAAGGTAAAGGACAGGACCTCCAGGATGGCAATCTCAGGATTGCTACCAGTGCCATGTGCAGGCGGGTTTAGAAATAGTAAGATAGTGCAGATCAACACGTGGCTGAAGACATGGTGCAGGAGGAAGGGCTTCAGATTTATAGATAATTGGGCAGTTTTCCAGGGAAGGTGGGACCTGTTCCGGCTGGACAGTTTACACCTGAACTGGAGGGGGACAAATATTCTTGCAGGTAGGTTTGCTAGAGAAGATCTGGTGGATTTAAACTAGATACAAGGGGGTAGGGGAACCAGAGTGTAGGAACGGATGTAGGAGAGAAGGAAGAAAAAGAAAATAGTAAAGTTGTTTGCACCATTAGTGATAAACAGAGAGTAAGAGGTGGAAAATTTCTTAAATGCATTTATTTTAATGCTAGGAGCATTATAAGATAGGTGGATGAGCTTAAAGCATGGATTGATACCTGGAAGTATGATGTGGTAGCTAATTGTGAAACATGGTTACAGGAAGGGTGTGATTGGCAACTAAATTTTCCTGGATTTAATTGCTTCAGGTGTGATAGAATCGGAGGGATAAGAGGGGGAGGTGTTGCATTGCTTGTCAGAGAAAATATTACAGCAGTGCTCTGGCAGGATAGATTAGAGGGCTCGTCTAGGGAGGCTATTTGGGTGGAATTGAGGAATGGGAAAGGTGTAGTAACACTTATGGGGGTGTATTATAGACCACCAAATGGAGAGCGAGAATTGGCGGTACAAATTTGTAAGGAGATAGCAGATATTTTTAGTAAGCACAAGGTTATGATTGTGGGAGATTTTAATTTTCCACACATAGACTGGGAAGCCCATACTGTAAAAGGGATGGATGGTTTGGAGTTTGTAAAATGTGTGCAGGATAGTTTTTTGCAGCAATACATAGAGGTACCAACTAGAGAAGGGTAAGTGTTGGATCTCCTGTTAGGAAATGAAATAGGTCAGGTGACAGAGGTTTGGTTTGGGGAGCACTTCGGGTCCAGTGATCACAATGCCATTAGTTTCAATATAATATGGAGAAGGATAGGTCTGGACCCAGGGTTGAGATTTTTGATTGGAGAAAGGCTAACTTAAAGGAGACATGAAAGGATTTAGAAGGAGTGGATTGGGACAATTTGTTTTATGGGAAGAATGTAATAGAGAAATGGAGGTCATTTAAAGGTGAAATTTTGAGGGTACAGAATCGTTATGTTCCTGTTAGGTTGAAAGGAAAGGTTAAAAGGTTGAGAGAGCCATGGTTTTCAAGGGATACTGGAAACTTGGTTCAGAAAAAGAGATACCTACAATAAATATAGGCAGCATGGAGTAAATGAGGTGCTCGAGGAATATAAAGAATGCAAAAAGAATCTTAAGAAAGAAATTAGAAAAGCTAAAAGAAGATATGAGGTTGCTTTGGCAAGTAAGGTGAAAATAAATTCCAAGGGTTTCTACAGTTATATTAATAGCAAAAGGATAGTGAGGGATAAAATTGGTCCCTTAGAGAATCAGAATGGACAGCTATGTGTGGAGCCAAAAGAGATGGGGGAGATTCTGAACAATTTCTTTTCTTCGGTATTCACTAAGGAGAAGGATTTTGAACTGTGTAAGATAAGGGAAACAGGTAGGGAAGTTATGGAAACTATGACGATTAAAGAAGAGGAAGTACTGGAGCTTTTAAAGAATATAAAAGTGGATAAGTCTCCTGACAGGATATTCCCTAGGACCTTGAGGGAAGTTAGTGTGGAAATAGCAGGGGCCCTGACAGAAATATTTCAAATGTCATTAGAAACGGAGATGGTGCCAGAGTATTGGCGTATTGCTCATGTTGTTCCATTGTTTAAAAATGGTTCTCAGAGTAAACCTAGCAATTATCAGCCTGTGAGTTTGACGTCAGTGATGGAAAGTATTCTTAGAGGATGTATATATCTGGTAGACAGGATCTGATTAGGAACAGCCAACATGGATTTGTGCGTGGAAGGTCATGTTTGACAAATCTTATTGAATTTTTTGAAGAGGTTGCTAGGAAATTTGACGAGGGTAAAGCGGTGGATGTTTTCTATATGGACTTCAGTAAGGTCTTTGACAAGGTTCCACACAGAAGGTTAGTTAGGAAGGTTCATTCGTTAGGAATTAATATTGAAGTAGTAAAATGGATTCAGCAGTGGCTAGATGGGAGACGCCAGAGAGTGGTGGTGGATAACTGTTTGTCAGATTGGAGTGCAGTGACTAGTGGTGTGCCTCAGGGATCTGTACTGGGTCCAGTGTTGTTTGTCATATACGTTAATGATCTGGACGATGGGGTGGTAAATTGGATGAGTAAGTATGCAGATGATACTAATATAGGTGGAGTTGTGGATAATGAAGTAGGTTTTTAAAGCTTGCAGAGAGATTTAGGCCAGTTAGAAGAGTGGGCTGAAAGATGGCAGATGGAGTTTAATGCTGATAAACATGAAGTGCTACATTTTGGTAGGACTAATCAAAATAGGACATTCATGGTAAATGCTAGGGAATTTAAAAATGCAGTAGAACAGAGGGATCTAGGAATAATGGTGCATAGTTCCCTGAAGGTGGAATCTCATGTGCATAGGGTGGCGAAGAAAGCTTTTGATATACTGGCCTTTATAAATCAGAGCATTGAGTATAGGAGTCGGGATGTAATATTGAAATTGTACAAGGCATTGGTGAGGCCAAATTTGGAGTATTGTGTACAGTTTTGGTCACTAAATTATAGGAAAAATGTCAACAAAATAGAGAGAGTACAGAGAAGATTTACTAGAATGTTACCTTGAGTTTTATCTCCTAAGTTACAGAGAAATGTTGAACAAGTTGGGTCTTTATTCTTTGGAATGTAGAAGGTTGAGGGGGGACTTGATAGAGGTATTTAAGATTATGAGGGGTATAGATAGAGTTGACGTGGTTAGGCTGTTTCCATTGAGAGCGGGGGAGATACAAACAAGAGGACATGAGTTGAGAGTTAAAGGGCAAAAGTTTAGGGGTAACATGAGGGGGAACTTCTTTACTCAGAGAGTGGTAGCCGTGTGGAACGAGCTTCCAGCAGAAGTGGTTGAGACAGGTTCAATGTTGTCGTTTAAAGTTAAATTGGGTAGCTATATGGACAGGAAAGGAATGGAAGGTTATGGGCTGAGTGCAGGTCAGTGGGACTAGGTAAGAGTAAGAGTTCAGCACGGACTAGAAGGGCCGAGATGGCCCGTTTCCATGCTGTAATTGTTATATGGTTATATGGTTATACTGGTAAACACAGCCCAGTCTGTCATAGGCTCATCACTTCCTTCCACCTCCTCCAAGGATGCCTGCCACCCTGGCCATTCCTGTGCTCTCTTCTACCTTCTAGGAAAAGTTACAGAAGTTTGAAAGTTTGGATGACCTGACTGAGGAACAGCTTCTTCCCCACTGCTATCAGACTTATAAATCAGACACCTCTTTCACATTTCCCTTAAAGTGGTGATGCTGCTATATCCTCAATTCTGACTTTCTCAGCAATTCCATTATTGACACTTCAGCATTATTTTATATAATACTTCAGACTGCACTGCTGTCCTCACAACATTCCACTGGTTTTCAGGTATTTATTATTACCATGTGATTGTTTATTCTTTAAGTTTCATACGAGTTTTGTTGCACTCTGATGTATATGACAATAAATTAATCTCATCTAGGCCTGGCCAGTTCACCTAACATGGGTACTATTTAAATCTAGGCCTCAAGACTTGTAATTTGGTATGAGTGAAACAACAGTGAATGAAATGTAGAAATAGTGGAAATTAATTGTACGCTAACATGTCTTAAGTAATGACTAATAAAGACTGTGTTGTGCTAAGCCTTGGTTTGAGAGTTTCTTTGATCAACATGTCAGCTGATCAATGGGTGGGACCAGGGTTGTTACAGTGATGATTTGTAGATGATTGTCAATACTGTATGTTATTGAGGAAATTCCCTGTAGGCAGACATAAACAAAGGGACACAGGATGCTGAGAAATATGGAGGTGTATGCAATGACCAGCTGGTGAGGGGGAGATTGTGGAGAATTGTGTAATATTGTTGATGGCTAATGAGAACAAAACTGATCAGTTCTGAATTAACAGCGAGATACCTATTGACTCCAGAAGCCGGTAACTCACCCAGATAGAGGAAAAAATCTTATACATGGCCTAGTAATAACAACATAAAGGCCACGTTCAGATGGGTTGGGTTGGGTTGGGATAGGATGGAGAATTACAGTGACAGGCACAGGAAGCTCAAGCATACCTCTGCAGACTACAAGCAATAGCTTAACGGACAGTCACTAAATTTGTATGTGGAAGTGAGACCACATTGTCAGCACTGAATGCAATCTACTAGTTTGGAAGAAGTGCAAGAAAGATTTTCCAGCTTTTCTTGATTTTATTTTTTTGATTTCCAGCGGCTGCAATTTCTCTGATTCCTTGCCTAGCTAATCTCACCTTATAACTTTAATTCTCCAGTCCTGACAATAACCTTCTATATCTCCCCCATATCCCCCATGTGCTCCCATATCCTTCCTGTTGTGTAGGATCAGAACCATGTGCTTCCCTCCAGCTATTGATTCCTAATGCTTTATGCCATTCTGCTTTAATGGCCCAGCTTTTACATGTTTTGTCTCAGCCAATAAGTAGCTAACATTCCTTTGCAGCTAACATAAGCACTTGAAGTGCTACCTTCAGACACTCCAAGAAACATCATGCTTCCCAAGAAAACTGCTCCTCTAAAGTTCTTAGCACCTTGCTATTTATTAATATTTCCTCATCCTGTTCACCTTAATCAAATGCCCTACCTTGCAATCCTCCTGGCTGGACTCTGTTTACTACCTTTGTGAGCAGTTTCACGTGGCCTAGGAAATATATAATGTTTTTAATGGTTTCTCATTTCATTACTTCTATCTATCTGAGCTACTTTTAAATATTTCACTCTCAGCTTTGAACATAGCCATGTGATCAGAAACAGGCGACTTGTATCAGAATAATAAAGGGTTTAAAATATAAGGGTGAATTTGGAGATGGGCCACAGCTGTGATCTCCTTCAATGGCAGAAACAGGCTTGGAAGTGGCAAATAGACTCCCCTGTTCCAGGTTCTAAAATTCAACATCTGCCCTTCACTTGATATGCTGAGCTCTATCATCCTGCTTCCGTACAAAATGGTAATCTTACTTAAAATGTTGGGAAATACAGATGCAGTGTTGTGACCCTTTCATGTTTAAACATGCTGGGGATGGGAGTGATTTATTGCAAGAAGCAAAGTTTCTGATGGCCACCTGGTGGCAGGCACAATTTACCAGGAGCATATTACTATACATATTCCATCTTTAGAAACACTGACACACTTTGTTGTTCAACTTTTGCTTTAATAAGTTAGTATTCTCTCAGCCAATTACCTTCATTGTAATTGGTAATAAGTCCAGAAATAATATTGACAAAAATAATTCAAACCTACTTAAAAACAAGGATGTAAATATGGATGCACAAAGAGACTGCAGATACCGGAAAGCTGAAGCAGTGCATGGGAAAGCCGGAGGAATCCAGCGAGTCAAGCAGCATTTGTGCAGGGAATTGAACAGTCAACATTTAATGTCAAGACCCTCCTTCAGGCCCGTCCCAATGAAGAGTCTTGACCCGAAATATCAGCTGTCCATTTCCCTCCTCAGATGCTGCCTGACCTAATTCATTCCTCCAACTCCTGATAATTTGGATAGTTCTAATTTATAAACCATCCATTTACAGAATATCAACTTAATAGAGTTATAACAGTGATCACATTTATTTGATTGCAGTAGAGTTTGAACTGAAAAATTATATCCTAATTCTATTACTTCCTTTAAAGTTTCATTAGTTAAGGACCTGAACACTATTCCCATTGGTCACAGTTTCTCCAGAACACCAGTCCCAAAGTGTACAGTTGTAGTCCCTCTGCATGGGGTGACTGCTTTATGATTAATCATAGGATGGCCAAAAGAGAGAGATTTTACTGTCTCAGGTTTATAATAAAGTGTGTCTGTTTCTCCAAAGGAAAATTGTCACTGATGTTACAGATTTATGGGTTTTCAAGCTTTTCTGATGTCAGAACTATAAGACACTAATTTATTCCACCCCCCCCCCCCCACACGCAATTGTAAATTTAAATTTCGGATAGAATGATTCAATCTTTGGCTGTCTGCTTTGCTCAAGTTTTCCAGCTGCCTGTCTGCTCAACCAAACTCTCATTTCTCCACATAACCTCAGTCTCCTTCACTCGATTCCTTTCCCTCACTGCAGGCTCAACCCTCACTCTCCACATATGCCTCACACAAATTTGGAGCAAATTTGGCACATTGAATCAAATGTAAGGCAAATATGAGGCCAGGTTTCTATTTACCCTAACCAAACACATCCATAAACCAATCTCTCCTTGCCCTTACTAGAACCACTCCACCTCACCACCTCCAACAGTATGTGAGGAGTTCCACAAGATCCTTGACTCTGAGACCAAAACAATTAGTTTAACTGCTCCTGCCACATGCCTCTTTCCCTCCTGCCCAAACCAAGCTTGCTGCAAGATCCCCACACTCACACTTTCTTCTACTTCTTTTCTTGTGTAGAGAAAGCATCTTGCCCTTTGCTGAACACCCCATTCCATGCATGCTAACATTGTAAATGGGTCCTTTTCTTGTGCCATGATCCTTGCATGTTCACAGCTGGGTCACTCCTCCTCAAAATGCTCACCTCTAAAGTGTTGCTAGTCCATCCACATACATCCACATCTGCCTTCTCACGCACCTTGATTTCTCTGCAAGCCTTGACAGGCTTGACCAACGGTCCTAGCCCAATGTTCCTGCTCTGCTCTTCAGCTGGGTCTCACCTATCCAAACATACCAGTCACAATCTGCTGTCAGTCCCTCTGGAAGATCCCTGAAGCTCAGTCACTGGACCCCTTACACTCTCAGCAAAATATTACTCATTAGTGGCATCATCTGTGGACACAGCATTAAGATTCATATCACATTGAGTGATAATGGGAAAAATCGAATCCCTCCCATTGTAATCCACTGTCCTGACAAAATCCACTCCCAAGGCTCATTTTCAAGTGCATCATATCTGTCTTGTGCTTGTTTACTTAGAGTGCATCATAAAACCATTCAAAGACCCTGGCAAGTGGGATTCCATTTTCTGTTTTAATAAAATTCTATCCCAATTTATTAAGGAAGGATCTTTGTGAACAATTCATTTTAATAAGCCTGCAACTTTCTTTTTCTGCTTAAAAAGTAAGATTGTTATGCACAATAGGCAGATATGGAGTAGAATATGCTGCATACTCTTTTAACAAGATAATACCTCAAATTAGGAAGCTTTTTTAATGACTATTTGCTTAGTGGTGTCCAGTAGAAAGTATTTGCAGTAATTTCTTCAGCATTCATTTGGTATGTGGCTATTCCCACGGAAGTTTTTTTCTCTCATTATAGCCATGGAATCTAAATGTCAGAGTCACTAATAATCATGACAGTACTATCTTTGCTCTTGTGCTTTTCCCCTTGTTATACCCGTTTTTAATTAACACCTTTTTTTACCTTTACCATTTTGTTTCCCTTATTCATCACCACATCCTAGTCGTTATCTCTAATGTAGTATGAAAGATGATGTTGAATATGAACAAGACAGTAGCAATGCTTGAGGTGGCTGCCTGTAACAATGTAACAGAGCTGCCAACACTGGGTAGTAAAAGTGAATTTCTTTGCACAGTCCATAAATCGACTGTAAAATTCAGCTTTCCATTGTACTTCGAAAGAACCAAACCTTTCTGAATGGAAGGCTGTGACTGTCAGAAATGGTAAAGTGGGACCCAGCAAGTCCACAAACAAGAGAAAATCTGCAGATGCTGGAAACCCGAGCAGCACACACGATATGCTGGAGGAACTCAGCAAATCAGGCAGCCTCTATGGAAAAGAGTAAAACTGAGGTTTCAGGCCAAAACCCTCTGGCAGGACTCAGCAAGTCCAGCTGGTTGGGGTATTTGTTCAGAAGGCTGGCATTACAATGTTAGATAAATGAGGGCTCCAATCTGTCTGAAGTTTAAAAATATCGACATATTCTACTGATGATTTTACAGTTAACATGGGTTTGGCACAGTTCAACAGAAGCTGGGAAGTTTACAACTTTTAACTTCTTCACTCAAAATTGTTACCAGTAATATGATACAAATCTGTCAATCAGCTGACATGGTCAGACAGGAAAGGAGAATATTGTATGCCCAGGGAGAGGGTTGCAGAAACAGGCTTAGATCAAGGGGAAGTGGGATGGTACCTTTAGTTGATATGTCTCAGCCATTGGCTTGTTGCATTTAAGACAGACTCTACAGGTAGGATAAGGGTTGCATTCAGCCAGAAAGTTACTGCAATCAGGCAGGACGTGCATTCACCAATCACCACCGAATGTTAGCTGGTGACCACTGAGATGGGGACTGCACTGTTCATTCACTAGAAATCGTGTTGCATTTGATCATGTTGATGTGGTAGCTATTAACTTTTGGAAGGCATTAAGATGCCACACACAAGAGGCATGTCTTCACGATTTGAAGCCATGGAATAAAAGGGGCAGCAGCAATATGGGTGGAAAATTGGCCAAATAGCAGGAAACAATAATTTGACAGAGGACAATCTCCAGAAGTGCAGTTGATACAAAATGAGCAGGCATGGAGACCTATGAGCGTGATAGTAACAGACTTCAAGGGTTGGTGGTATGGGAGGAAAAGTGATGGATGAAATTTTATGTTGGAAGTTTGATATGTTAGAACTTGTTAGGATGATTGAGGAAAGGGGTATAAACTAGATGGCAGAGTTCAAGGAGGGTTACAATAATAGTGAAGTGTGAGCATTGTTTGTTGAAGGTTACAGGGCAGGTTTAGAAAAGAATTAAGTAGCATGGGGGATACTGAGCTGTATAAATGTAGGCATTAGCTGTAAGGGCAAGAAAGTTATTATGCATTTTTATAAGAAACTGGCTCTACCACAACAGGAATACTGTGCCCAGTTCTGGGCACCACACTTCAGAAGAGAATGCAGATGATATTAATAATAATGACTTTAGAGATGAAGAACTGTGGTTAAATATATAGACTAGAGAAACTGGATTTGTTCTTGGAACAAAGCAGGTAGCAAGGAGATTGGATAGAGGTAACCATAGTCACAAATGGGATAGAAGATGCTGTTTGCAGAGGTCAAGACATCTAGAGTTAGGGGATATAAAATGAGACTGACAAGCAAGAGAGCCCGAAGTAACACGAGGAAAACTCCTTTTGCCTGTAAGTTGTCTGTGTTATGAATGCTATGCTAGGATTTGTAGTGGTCCACATCCAATTGTAAAATTGAAAAGAGAGCTGGATAAGCATCAGGGAGGCGGGAATTTTCGGATCAAAGGGCAAAGGTGAGGGGAGCGTGACTACAGGATTGATAGAGCCAACATGGAGTTGATAGAATAAAAGATCTCCTTCCATGCTGTAACCATTCTGTAATTCTGTGAAAGCTTAAATTCCTCCCTGTGCAAATCAGACCAAAAGTATATGCATGTTCTTTTATCCAAGAAAAAAAGAATTAATGTTAAAACAAGAAAGCCACCCCTTTAAAAACATGTTCCACCTGACAACCGAACATCTGCGATGTGTACTAAAGATTATTGGCATACAGTCATCTGAAAAGCTACTCTTTCTTTCCTTAGGTTACTGGATAAATAATGAATAAACTGTGAAAAGGGTCTGATTGGAACATGGTGGATTAATGAAACATTCATCTGAAATGTACAAATAATGCTCTGCTCCCATGAGTCATTAAAGAACTTCACTTCACATATAAAGGAAATCAAGTTCTGCAAGTACAAACACGTGTTGTAACAATCCTAAACAACAAATGTGAGAGGTGTGGCAAAAGGATCAGCTTGTAGGTTCAAACAGTACGGACCTGAACTGTCAGAACTGCATAGGATTAAAGTCAGCTTGAACTAATTACTTCCTTTATTGCAAGTTTTAAGACCATACTGTTTCATAAACAAAATTTTATCACCACAGGATCTGTAGCATTAGTCCTGCATAATAGGATACCCTCCCAAATGTCTTGTTTTTATTGTACTGGATTTCTATGGAAATCTTTGGAATATGTTCCTTTGATTAAAAACCCAGTGCAATGCATTTGGTGGATACAACTCCTGGAGATCCTCAGCAGTTTGGCAATATCTATGGAAAGAGGTAGGTTTAACATTACAAGCCAATGATCTTCATTTCTAAATGCATTGTTATTATCATTATCGTTATTTGCCGCAAGCGCCTGGGCATCAGCCAGGTAGGACAGCAAGAAGAGTTTAAAAGGAGACAGCTTTATAGAGCCGGTGACAGAGTAGAGACAGACAGAGTAGGAAGGCTTTGGCTCACAGGCCTTCAACAATAGCGGGTTGAGACCAGGTAGGTTATCTGTGTAGAATACAGACAGGAAGTATGTGTGTGAAACCGGTTTTCTATGCTCGGTGTCAGATGTGGGAGGTCCTGGAGACTCCCAGCTTCCTGTACGGCCATATCTGTGCCAGGTGTGTTGAGTTGCAGCTCCTTAGGGACTGCATTAGGGAACTGGAGATGCAGCTCGATGACCTCTGTCTGGTCAGGGAAAGTGATGAGGTGATAGAGAGGAGCTATAGGCAGGTAGTCACACCGGGTCGCGAGACAGATAAGTGCGTTACAGTCAGTAGAGGAAAGGGGAGGAGTCAGAGGCTGGAGAGTACCCCTGTGGCTGCCCCCCTTGACAATAAGTACTCCTGCTTGAGTACTGTTGGGGGGGGATAGTTTTCCTGGCCCCACATCTGGCACAGAGTCTGGCCCTGTGGCTCAGAAGGGTAGGGAAAGGAAGAGGAAGGCAGTAGTGATAGGGGACTCTATAATTAGGGGGTCAGACGTGCGATTCTGTGGACAGAGGAAAGAAACACGGATGGTAGTTTGCCTCCCAGATGTCAGGGTCTGGGATGTTTCTGATCGTATCCGCGATATCCTGAAATGGGAAGAAGACAGCCAGAGGTCGTGGTACATATTGGTACCAACGGCATCGGTAAGAAAATGGAGGAGGTTCTGAAAGCAGACTACAGGGAATTAGGAAGGAAGTTGAGAAGCAGGACCATAAAGGTAGTAATCTCGGGATTACTGCCTGTGCCATGTGACAGTGAGTTTAGGAATGGAATGAGGTGGGGAAGAAATGCGTGACTGAGGGACTGGAGCAGGGGGCAGGGATTCAGATTTCTGGATCACTGGGACCTCTTTTGGGGCAGGAGTGACCTGTACAAAAAGGATAGGTTGCACTTGAATCTGAGGGGGACCAATATCCTGGCAGGGAGATTTGCTAAGCCATTTGGGGAGAGTTTAAACTAGATTTGCTGGGGGGTGGGAACCGAACTGAAGAGACGGAGGAAGGGGTGGTTGGTTCACAAATCAAGAAAGCTTGTAGACAGTGTGAGAGAGAGGATAGGCAGGTGCTAGAGAAGGGATGCGCTGAGACTGATAGTTAGAGATGTGTCTATTTTAATGCAAGTGGCATCATGAACAAAGCGGATGAGCTTAGAGCGCTGATCAGTACTTGGAGGTATGATGTTGTGGCCATTACTTGGATGGTGCAGGGGCAGGAATGGTTATTTTGAGTGCCGGGCTTTAGATGTTTCAGAAAGGACAGGGAGGGAGGCAAAAGAGGTGGGGGTGTGGCACCGCTAATCAGAGATAGTCTCACAGCTGCAGAAAAGGAGGAAGTTGTGGCGGGATCAACACGTTTTGTGTTGCAGGAAGTATAGGATACAGAGAGAGATGATGAGAAATAAATTAAGGGAAACAACAGGAATTCTGCAGATGCTGGAAATTCAAGCAACATACATCAAAGTTGCTGGTGAACGCAGCAGGCCAAGCAGCATCTATAGGAAGAGGCGCAGTCGACGTTTCAGGCCGAGACCCTTCGTCAGGACTAACTGAAGGAAGAGTGAGTAAGGGATTTGAAAGCTGGAGGGGGAGGGGGAGATGCAAAATGATAGGAGAAGACAGGAGGGGGAGGGATAGAGCCGAGAGCTGGACAGGTGATAGGCAAAAGTGGATACGAGAGGATCATGGGACAGGAGGTCCGGGAAGAAAGACGGTGGGGGGGTGACCCAGAGGATGGGCAAGAGGTATATTCAGAGGGACAGAGGGAGAAAAAGGAGAGTGAGAGAAAGAATGTGTGCATAAAAATGAGTAACAGCTGGGGTACGAGGGGGAGGTGGGGCCTAGCGGAAGTTAGAGAAGTCAATGTTCATGCCATCAGGTTGGAGGCTACCCAGATGGAATATAAGGTGTTGTTCCTCCAACCTGAGTGTGGCTTCATCTTTACAGTAGAGGAGGCCGTGGATAGACATGTCAGAATGGGAATGCAGGAATTCACATTAAAAGGGTTGCTGGGCATGGGTGAGAGAGCACAAGTCCGGGTATTTTTTAGCGTTTTTAAGGGGTACAGGGGTTTTTTATAGAATATGATGAATAAACAGGAATAGGATACTAGGATGGTCAAAGATGGGAGGGTGAAGTGTAGGTTTGTGTGTGTGTGTGAGATTGGGTGAAGGGATTTAGAATGTATGTCTAGTGCACATTCTGGAGCAGAGGGTGGCGGTAATGCACCATTAAGCTGGATGCCAACTGCCATAAAACAAGATACAGACAGACAGACAGGGATCATCTGCGGAGTCTCTGTGGGTGGAAGTTGGAAACAGGAAGGGGTCAATAACTCTACTGCAGCGGTCCCCAACCACTGAGCCACAAAGCATGTGCTACCGGGCTGCGAGGAAACGATATGATCTGGCGATATGGGTCAGCTGCACTTTTCCTCATTCCCTGTCATGCACTGTTGAACTTTAATGCACTCGAAGTCATTACCCGCGCGTCATCCATGTCAGCGCGGGAAGAAGATCAACTCCTCAAGCTTGCAAATGACAGTGGGCTGAAAAGTATGTTTGACATAACATTTCTGCCGGCATTCTGGATCAAAGTCAAGGCTAAATATCCTGAGATAGCCACGAAAGCACTGAAAACGTTGCTTCCATTTCCAACATATCTCTGCAATGAATGCAATGAAAACTAAATTGCGGAATAAACTGGACATAAGGAACCTCCTTTGAGTATCGCTGTCTCCCATTACCCCTCAATGGGACCGTGTTGTTGCAGGGAAACAAACCCAGGGCTCCCACCGATTCAGCGATATTGGTGTGTTGCAATGATTTTATATGTTCATACGAGGAAAATATGTGCTGTGTGTTTAATATCCAAACGTTACTTAAAATGTTATGATGCTATTGACTTATAAGTGACAATTGACTTATCACTATATTCATGCGAGGAAAATATGCAGTGTGTGTTTAATATTAAATTCGTTAGATAAACCCTTTTAGAAACGAAATTGACTGTTTAGCCACTTATCACCTATATTCCGGTTGTGATTAACACCCACCCCCCGAAAAGAACCACCAAAAACGATTTGTAGAAAAAAATCGGCACGTACACGCATGAACAAGTTACGCATGCGCACTGGTGCCCGCGCAAGGCTACATGGTCATGGTAGTCTTTTTCAGGATAAACAACGTATTTGACTGCTACTCATGTCCATTGACAACCCTACCCGCCCCCCCCCCCCGGGTTGTCCGGTCCGCAAGAATATTGTCAATAATAAACCAGTCCGCAGTGCAAACAGGGTTGGGGACCCCTGCTCTACTGGGTGTTTTTTATAGACCACCAAACAGTAATAACTGTACTTGACCTGGTATTGGGAAATGAACCTGGTCAGGTGTCAGGTCTCTCAGTAGCAGAGCATTTTGGAGATAGTGATCACAATTCTATCTCCTTTACCATAGCATTAGAGAGGGATAGGAACAGACAAGTGAGGAAAACATTTATTGGAGAAAGAGGAAATATGAGACTATCAGGCAGGAACTGGGAAGCATAAATTGGAAACAGATGTTCTCAGGGAAATGTACAGAAGAAATGTGGCAAATGCTCAGAGAATATTTGCATGGAGTTCTGCATAGGTACATTCCAATGAGACAGGGGAAGGATGGTAGGGTATAGGAACCGGTGTGTAGAAAGACTGTTGAAAATCTAGTCAAGACGAAAAGAAGAGCCTACGAAAGGTTCAAAAAAAGTAGGTAATGATAGAGATCTAGAAGATTATAAGGCAAGCAGGAAGGAGCTTAAGAATGAAATTAGGAGAGCCAGAAGGGGCCATGAGAAGGCCTTGTCAGACAGGATTAAGGAGAACCCCAAGGCATTCTGCAAGTATGTGAAGAGCAAGAGGATAAGACATGAGAGAATAGGACCAATCAAGTGTGACAGTGGAAAAGTGTGTATGGAGATACTTTGCTACATTATTCACTATGGAAAAAGATCTTGGCAACTGTAGGGATGACTTACAGTGGACTGAAAAGCTTGAGTATGTAGATATTAAGGAAAAGGATGTGCTGGAGCTTTTGGAAAGCATCAAGTTGGATAAGTCACCGGGACTGGGCGAGATGTACCCCAGGCTACTGTGAGAGGTGAGGGTGGAGATTGCTGAGCCTCTGGTGATGATCTTTACATCATCAATGGGGATGGGAGAGGTTCCGGAGGATTGGACGGTTGAGAATGTTGTTCCCTTATTCAAGAAAGGGAATAGAAGTAGCCCAGGAAATTATAGACCAGTAAGTCCTACTTCAGTGGTTGGTAAGTTGATGGAGAAGATCCTGAGAGGCAGGGTTTATGAACATTTGTAGAGGCATAATATGATTAGGAATAGTCAGCATGGCTTTGTCAAAGGCAGGTCATGCCTTACAAGCCCAATAGAATTTTTTGAGGATGTGACTAAACACATTGATAAAGGTAGAGTAGTAGATGTAGTATATATGGATTTCAGCAAGGCATTTGATAAGGTACCCCATGCAAAGCCTATTGAGAAAGTAAGGAGGCATGGGATCCAAGGGGATGTTGCTTTGCGGATCCAGAACTGACTTTCACACAGAAGGCAAAGAGTAGTTGTAGATGGGTTATATTCTGCATGGAGGTCAGTCACCAGTGGTGTGCCTCAGGGATCTGTTTTGGGACTCCTACTCTTTATGATTTTTATCAACGACCTGGATGAAGAAGTGGAGGGATGGGTTAGTAAATTTGCTGATGACACAAAGGTTGGGGTGTTGTGGATAAAGTGGAGGGCTGTCAGAGGTTACAGCGGGACATTGATAGGATGCAAAACTGGGCTGAGAAGTGGCAGATGGAGTTCGATCCAGATAAGTGTGAGGTGGTTCATTTTGGTAGGTCAAATATGATGGCAGAATATAGCACTGATGGTAAGACTCTTGACAGTGTGGAGGATCAGAGGGATCTTGGGGTCCGAGTCCATAGGCCACTCAAAGCTGCTGAGCAGGTTGACTCTGGCTAAGAAAGCATACAGTGCATTGGCCTTCATCAATCGTGGGACTGAGTTTAAGAGCCAAGAGGTACTGTGCAGCTATATAGGACCCTGGTCAGACCCCACTTGGAGTACCGTGCTCATTTCTGGTCACTTCATTACAGGAAGGATGTGGAAACCATAGAAAGGGTGTAGAGGAGATTTACAAAAATGTTGTTTGGATTAGGGAGCATGCCTTCTGAGAATAGGTTGAGTGAACTCGGCCTTTTCTCCTCGGAGCGACGGAGGATGAGAGGTGACCTGATAGAGGTGTATAAGATGATGAGAGGCATTGATTGTGTGGAGAGTCAGAGACTTTTTCCCAGGGCTGAAATGGCTAGCACAAGAGGGAACAGTTTTAAGGTGCTTGGAAGTAGGTACAGAGGAGATGTCAGGGGTAAGTTTTTTTACACAGAGAGCGGTGAGTGCGTGGAATGGGCTGCCGGCGACAGTGGTGGAGGTGGATACAATAGGGTCTTTTAAGAGACTCCTGGATAGGTGCCTCGAGCTTAGTAAAATAGAGGGCAATGGGTAACCCGAGGTAATTTCTAAAGCAAGGACTTGTTCGGCACAGCTTTCGGGCTGAAGGACCTGTATTGTGTTGTAGGTTTTCTATGTTTCCAGCACAGTCTCGGGGACACTCAATTTCATTCAGCACCTGTTAATAAAAAAATTCAGGTTATAAAAATGTTTAGCTTTTCTCTTAATAGTCAGAGAGCTACAAGTATACAAACGAACTTCCTGAGGTCAAGTGAAGCTCCATTTACCCTGTTTCCTCCCACAGAGTAGGCAGATTTTCTGACCCGAGAGCTGGAAAATCCATTGGAGATTCTTTCTATTGTATGAGGGTCTGTAAAGTTTTGATCCTTTGGGGGCTGCTCAGTCAAGGGCATCCCCAGGTCTTGGTGGGATATCTGACCTGTGAAATCTGCAGTCTGAAATTGTAAATCCTTGAAATAAATTGCTGAGAGCGTTTTGCAGTAATTTTATTTCTGAAATTATGTTACCCTGTTATATTTGGAGACACAGTGCAATAACAGACCCTTGCAATAAAACCATTTCTATTTATGTTGTTTTGTTTCTCTCAACCCCTATACCTATGAAAGAGAAATCTGAAATGGAGAGACCTTTATCCTCTTTACACAGCACTGTCAGTAAGAGCTGCTGAGGCATAGAGTCATAATGAGCAGCTCCATATGATCTCAATTGTGCCAGCTGTACACCATTGGTTAACATTTAAGTTCTACCTCATTGGTATGGCATTGAAAATGGTGCTTTATCTCTTCCTATTGTTTTACTGTTCACTCTCAGGCTGAGAGTGTTGCTGAGTTTGGTTTGATGCATTGGAGTGACTAAGAATTAACCACCAGCTGTGAATAGTGGGTTTCCTTCTCTCAAGGCCTCACACTTCGATTAGATGCTAACCTTAATTTGGTCACTTTTTTGAGAGCAGCCAGTTCATTGGGGCTATATTAATGTTACATTCAGGACATTTACCCATCTGATTCGTTTTAAGTTCTTTCTTTTGTCACTTCAAAGTTTTCTCAGGTCCTTAAGCGAATGGAAATACCCTTCAATTTAGATTTCCTAGTTCATTTGCCATTTAGAAGTTTAAAAAATGGATAGAATTTAGCTACTAAGCTGTGACTCCCATGAATCAACGTCTACTAATTCAGGAGAGCTAGAAGTTGTTTAAAACAAGATACAATAAAATGAGCTGGAAGAGTGAATGTAAACATACATTTTGATATCAACAACAAATTATTAATCTGCATGTGCAACTAGCCTTTCTACTATCTCCCTTTTATCAGCGTTTATCCTGTCCAGGATCTCAGTAATATGATCTCTTGCTGAGACTCTAGTAGTGTCAACTTCCTTGGTGAAGGCTGCAATAATGTATTTACCTAGTATCTCCACAGGCCTCTTACTCCAGAGACAGATTTCTTTTTTGATCCTTGATTTGACCAAACACTCCTCTTTTCTTGTTCTCAACCCTATATTGTATTTTTTTATGTGTTGTCAGTCTTTTCCCTTGTGTTTTTGTCAATCTTACATCGCTATTTTTAACTTAATTTAATCAGCCTGCTGTTGACAATCTGATATCTGTTATGTAGTCATTTTCTCTCCCTGACGTTATTCCTTCTCTTTTAGGACATCACCTGAGCATGAGTTTTGATTTCATTACTCCCTCATGGACATACATGTAGACTGTCATGGAAACAACTGTATTTTAATGGCCCCTCATTTTTCCATTGCAGTTTTCCCTCCCAAGCTTTGATTCTGGTTTACTTGAGCTGGGTCTGTTTTCCTCTCTTTGAAAACAACCCCTCTCCAAGTAACACACCCAAAATGCGGGAGGAACACAGCAGGCCGGGCAGCATCTATGGAAAAGAGTAAACAGTCGGCGTTTTGGGTCGAGACCCTTTGTCAGGATCCTTCATGAGTTCTGATAAAGGGTCTTGGCCCGAGATGTCAACTGATTACTCTTTTCCCTCAGCATTTTGTGCGTGTTGCTTGAATTTCCAGCATGTACAGATTTTCTCTTGTTTGTGCCTCTCCAATTAACATTTATTAAGCAAGCTCACCACATGGACATGACATTAAAATCACAGGAGGCATTCAACTACAATGCCCATCCATCTAGTTTGGATGCAGGTTTGATGAATACAGTGCTATGGACCTTTGCTTTCAGTAGAAAATGACCTTTGGTACAGGGTATATCATACCCTATACTCCAATGGATCAAAATATTTGCATCCAAAAGCTAAGAGATGTGGATCTCCCTATGGTTCCTAATTAGGTCAGTAATACTGATAATTGATAGCTGAATAAATGACAGGGTGAAAAGATATCTCGTTACGTCAATTAAACCATTACATTCTTTGCCTTTGCCTGGATGAAAACTTTTAGCAGAACAAATATAAACCGGATTAAAAGATGTGATTATGTTTCATTTGACCTGTGATAGGATATATATTTGGAAATTACAATATGTATTTTAGCAGCTGAGGGTATTAGTGTAGTGTAGGCTTATATTCCAATCTTCATCTTATAGTGATAATGCTTAATCTACATGGGTGAGCACAGCTGTTTTGAAATGGGCATTAGAAAAATCTGCTGGGAAGAATAAACTGAATTACTGCTAAACCCGCTGCAGTACTAGTCTTGTTGACACTTGTGGTGCAAACCTCACCGATTATGAGGAAGGATCAATCTCATGCTTTCCCGGTGAAGGTGACAAATAAAATCTTTTTGGGCTTCCAGCTGGGCACAGATATCGATTTTAACCAATGTTTCGATGACGAACTCTGCCGTCTTCATCAGGAATGACGCCTGGGCATGACTAATCTTGGTGGTATGTTTACCCCATCGTCCATCCCTCCTCATCCAATCAGTTTTCTGTTGTGCCACCTTTTTTACAATTGAATTCTAGTTCTTATTTAGTGAGACCTTCACCTTCATTAAATTTCTTTCTCTCTAGTTTTATTTCAATGGCTTCCCTTAGCAGGCTGTCCCAAAAGCCATTGGTGCGACACAATAGTTTTGTGTCATTGAAGTCAATCCTATGGCTATTGCAAATGCAATGTTCTGCTACTGCCAATTTCTCCAGGCAACCCAAACAGATATACCTCCAATGCTCTTTACTGCAGGTTTCCATAGTGCGTCCAGTCTGGCTGATATCTCCGCTCCACATTCACAGAGAATCTTGTAAACACCAGCCGTCCTGAGTCTCAGGTCATCTTTGATCCACATAAGCTGTGATTTGAGCTTCCTTACAGGTTTGTGGATGGTATTAATCCAGTATTTCTTCAGAATCCTGGTGATCCTTCCAGAAACCGTGGAAATATAGGCAGTAGTGATGGGTTCCTCCTCATTGTTTTTCCTTCAGCCCTTCTAAGGCCCACTGATTTCCTTCACCTTGTAGCCATTCTGTAGGAGCGTTCTGCGTAATTGTCTTAATTCGCCATGGAGACTCACCAAGTCCAAAATAGTCTTTGCACAGTTGATCAAAGTAGAAAGAACTGCTCTACATTGGGAGGCATGATGATGGCTGTTATTGCTCAAATTACAGCTTATGCGTGTCAAAGATGGCCTGGGACTCGTGATGGCTCTAGGTATTCCCCTTTCCTTCCATATTCCTTCAGCTTTCCTCTGCACCCCTCATACAAATTCTTCTCCCTCCTGCCATCTGGCAAAAGGCACCAAAGTATTCGGGCTCTCACGACCAGACTATGTAATAGTTTCTTCCCCCAAGCCATCAGACTCCTCAATACCCAGAGCCCGGACTGACACCAACCTACTGCCCTCTACTATGTCTATTGTCTTGTTTATTATTTATTGTAATGCCTGCACTGTTTTGTGCACTTTATGCTGTCCTGGGTAGGTCTGTAGTATAGTGTAGTTTTGTGTTGTTTTTGTATTGTTTCATGTAGCACCATGGTCCTGAAAAACATTGTCTCATTTTTACTGTGTACTGTACCAGCAGTTATGGTTGAAATGACAATAAAAAGTGACTTGACTTGACTTGATATTCCAAAGACATACCGGTTAGTAGGTTAACTGGTGATTGTAAATTGTCCTGTGATTGGGCTAGGATTAAATTGGGGGATTGCTGGGCCAAGCAGCTTGAAGGGCTGGAAGGACCAACTTCACACTGTATGTCAAAAAAATAAATACAATAAAAATTGCTTGTGTTGGCAGGTGCATGGGTGTTGCATACGAAAGGCTTTACTACAAAAAAAAACAACACATTATCAAAATTTGATAGAGACCATGAAAATAGGGGATTTTGTGCTTTCTAATAAATTAATCCAAAACCTGTAACCTCAAGGCTGTCTGGTTTCCTGAGAGATGGTCTTGGCAACCTGGTGAAGTGTGTTTCCCAGGGCAATGAATATTAATGTGACCAAGTGGGAAATCTTCTATTGTGCTTTCCAGTAATAAAACATTAAAATACAAAAATCAGCTATAAATTGGAATTACAATTCTTCAAGTAACTTCAGTCCTTTAAAAACTGATTTTTTTTCAATTCTGCAAAATGTGCAGAAAATATTGTAGTGCTGACAGTGAGTTATGGTGTTCTATTTACAATCCATAACTCACAGCTCCTTCCATATGTGAAATATTGATTTGGTGTACAGTGAAATTATCCATCATGTCCATAGAATAAGGGCATTTTTTGCACTCTCTCTGCTACATTCTAATTCTTCATATTATTGCAGAACTCTGATAATCCCTATCAAATCGCTGCAGAAGATTTTAATTCTGTGTAGCATACAATGAAATACTGCTTTGGACTGTTCTCAGTGCATGCTGCTGACGTGTTTTTTCTGCCACTGATGTGAAACCTTACAGGAATCAGGCCCAAATCGAATAACTGAGCCCAGCCTGCGTGCAGAGCCGTGGTTCCTGGCCAATGGCCAGAGTGGGATGATCCCAGACTGCAGGTGAAGCTCAGAGCATGTATTAAATTTCAAAGATTTGCTGAGAACAATGTGACAGATTTCAGAGGGCAGTCATAGACTTTTTCTACATTCTCTGAAGAAGGCTGGAGACCTGTTACATTGGATATAGTGGCAAGGATTTGAAATCTTTACATATTGGATTTATTTTACTCATTAAAGTATAAAACATAAATATTAGTGAAATTATAATCATCATCTGCTGTTGAAGATCGTTATGATTTCTAGAATTTTTGTTATTGCGCTGAGGTTGAGAGGATTGAGAGCCTCGTGTTCCTGGGAGTGAACATCACCAATAATCTGTCCTGGTCCACGTAAATACCAAGAAACCTCACCAATGCCTCTACTTCCTCAGAAGGCTAAGGACATTGGACATGCCCCTGTTAACCCTTACCAATTTTTATTGACGCACCATTGAAGGAATAGAGTGCATTCTGTCTGGAAGCATTGCAGCTCGGTGTGGCAACTGCTCCGCCCATGACGGTAAGAAACTGCAAAGAGTGATACTCAGCACATCCCAGAAACCAGACGCCCCTTCATGGACAAACAAGGGAAATCTTCAGAAGCTGGAAATCCGAGCAACACACACAAAATGCTGGAGGAACTCAGCAGGCCAGGTAGCATCTATGGGAAAAAGTACAGTCGACGTTTTGGGCCAAGATGTCAACTGTACACTTTTCCATAGATGCTGCCTAGTCTGCTGAGCTCCTCCAGCATTTTGTGTGTGTTGCTCGGATTTCCAGCTTCTGCAGATTTCCTCTTGTTTGTGATTGAATCGGGGGATTGCTGGGCGCACACCTCAACGGGCCGGTAGGGCGATTCCACGCTAAATTAATAAATAATCCTTGATGATGAAAGCTTTGATATCATTACATTGGCAGGTAAGTTTGTGTACACTGCAAGTTACGCTATCAACAGGTACAAATATCAACTAGGAATGCAAAGGTGAAATGTTGGCCTTCACTGCAAAAAGGATTTGAGTACAAGGGAAAGGCATCTTACTGTACCATATAGGTATCTTGTCGATATTCTACTGGGAGTGATGTGTACAGGTCTGGTTGCCCTTCCAAATGATGAATATACTTGTGAAGGAGAGAGCAACAAGGATACACCAATTGTTTTATGGCATCAGGTTCAAAGTTCAAAGCAAATTTATCATCGAAGTTTTGGAGATTAAGCTGAGTGGGCCTATGCTTTCTGCAATTTAGAAAAATGGGAGGTAATCTCATTAAGACATGGAAAATTTTTAATCAGGCTTTTTGGGGAAGATACACGGATGATGTCTCCCCTTGCTGGGGTATTCAGAAACAGCTGTCATAGTCTCAAAATAAGGAGTCAGTTCCTTTAGATTGATAGGAGAAAAATTCCTTCATTGTGAAAATCATGAATTTCCCAGACAGCTATGGAGACTCAAATGTTGAGTATATTCAGGACATGGGTTGATAGAGTTTTATATATTTAGGGAATGAGGGATTAAGGATTTTAATGCAGGAAGTAAAGGGTCAGCCATGGTATGAAATACTGAGAAGGCAGCAGGGGCTAAATAGTCGACTCCTCATTATTACTGTTGTTTTGTTTTTATGCTCTTGTTGCTAATCACAAAGATGGTAATTTGAGTACATAAGTCTTTTGTACTCAATTGCCAAATAAAAATTGTATAAGGACAAATCAACATCAGTGTAGGGAAAAACACCCCCTTGACTTAATCTGCCTGATACCTGACAACCTTAGACAATATTGGCTCAATTTATTCAAAATTCTTGACAACTGGTTGTTTCTGAATCACAGTGCACAAACCATCAATGACAAGGCCTGTTCATTATTAAACTGTAAATATCTTAAAAATTAAAAAAGGAAGAGATGTTCTCCTTCTACAAAGAACAGGGTGTTCCTTCCTCCACCATTGATGCTGCCCTCACCTGCATCTCCTCCATTTCCTGGACATCCGGGCTCACCACATCTTCCGCCACCTTAACAGGGATAGAGTTCCTCATGTCTTCATCTACTACCCCGTCCAACACATCATTCTCCATTACTTCTGCTGTCTTCAACGGGACCCTACTACCAAACACAACTTACCTCTCCCCAACTCTCTGTTTTCCACATGGATTGTTCATTCCACGATTCTCTCGTCCATTTGTCCCTCCCCAGTAATCTTCCTCCTGGCACATATTCCTACATGGGACTGAAATGCTATGCCTGCCCATTTACCTCCTCCCTTACCTCCATTCAGTGCCCCTAACAGTCCTTTCAGGTGAGGTAACACTTCACCTGTGAGTCTTTGGGGTCATCTATTGCACCTGGTGCTCCCAATGTGGCCTCCTCTAATTGGTGAAACCCAACATAAATTGGGGAACTGCTTTGTCAAGCATCTCTGCTCCATCTGCTAAAAACAGAATTTCCGGGTCACCAATTATTTTAATTCCTCTCCCCATTCCTGTTCTGACATGTCAGTCCAAGGCCTCCTCTTTTGCCACGATGAGGCCAGTCTCAGGTTGGAGGAGCAACACCTCATATTCTGTCTATGTAGCCTCTAACCTGATGAGTGAACATTGATTTCTCCCTCTAGTATTTTTCCCTCCCCCTCCCCTCTTCTTTTCCTCATTCTGGACTCTTACCTCTTCTCCTCACTTGCCTATCACCTCCCCCGGTGCCCCTTTTTCTTCTCTTTCTCCCATGGTCCTATCAGATTCCTTCCTCTCCAGCCCTTTACCTTCCCCACCCACCTGGCCTCACCTATCACCTTTTGGCTTGTCCTCCTTCTCCTCTTCCCACTTTTTAAATTCTGGAGTTTTCCCTCTTTCTCTCCAGTCCTGAAGAAGTGTCTCAGTGTGAAACATCAACTGCTTATTCATTTCCATAGATGCTGCCTGACCTGCTGAGTTCCTCCAGAATTTCGTGTGTGTTGCAAAGAAGAAAGGTGGAGGTTATTTTCAGGGAAACACAAGGGTGGAAGGCCCTTTGGAATTTAGTGAATGATCTATATTCATGGTGAGAAATTTGGCTGCAAATCCTGTCTACACTGCAATAAAAAAACAGATTGATCAAAATGATTTTCTGTTTTGTGGAAGTTACCCATTCAGCAATGATTACTGAGGGAGCAAACAGAAATTCATTGAAATCAATCCTCTCCGAATTTTTAATCTGGGAATGAAAATGAGGGTAAATGGAGATATTCTTGTTTCCGAATTATTACTGAGAGCACCGAGTCTCAACAACTTGCATTTCAATGGCACATATTGAGTCACTTGAGGGCGGTAAAGAGTCCAACAGATGCTTTAGGAGCCATAATTAACTCCTCAGTGAAAACACTGGGATTTCAAAAAACGGTTATTATTCAGAATAGATTTCGGAAATGAGTTTCATAAACTGCAGCAGATTCTCACCTCAGAAAGGAATGGGGTGTGTGTGTGTGTGTGTGTGTGTGTGTGTGTGTGTGTGTGTGTGTGTGTGTTTGTGTGTGTGAGAGAGACACATGGAATTATAGGTAATGTATTTACAGGAATTGAGAATTGTGTAATCTCTTCATTGCTGTTTCTGTAACAATTTTGTTTGACCAGTCAGGGTCATTAGTCCTGAGCTGAACCACTGAACCTGGAGGACCAGTGGACCACTCTTAGTCCGGCCTCTACCCTTTGACCTTTTTGGCGTGGGTGACCCTGCCAAAAGCCAAAGTATAAAAGCCAACATAGCTCTCTGGGTCATTAAGGCACACAAGCCTCCAAACTATGACAAGGTTGTGGTCTTCTTGGAGGTCAGTGAGAATGCACCTGGAATATTGTGTACAGTCTCAGTTTCCTTACATAATAAAGTGAATAGTTACCACAGAGGAGAGAAATGGACTGGTTTTTGGGAAGAGGCCATATGATGAGAGATTGAATAGATTGGGACTGTATTACCTAGAGTTTAGAAGAATGAGAGGACATCTCAAAGGTAACAAGATTCTTAAAGGACTTGACAAGCTGAATGTAGGGAGGGTGCTTTCCCTGACTGGGGACTTTGGGACTAGAAAGCAGAGTTTAAGAACACAAAGAGATTTCTTCTCTGGGAGGGTGGTGGACGTTTGGAATTCTCTACCCTGGAGGGCTGTGGAAGATCAGTCATTATGTTTATTCAGAACAGAGACGGATTAACTTCTGTTCATTTGGAGAATTAAAGGATATGGGGACTAATGAATGACGAAGCAGGCTCAAATGTCATTGGGCCCAGTCCTGCTGCTATTTTTTGTGTTCTTAACCCCAATTGTTCTTGAAAAGATATAGATGAGACACGTTCTGTTCTGCTGAAGGTGCCTCCACAATTCTGTTGTGTAGTGAGTTCCAGTTTTCAGACTCAGTAATGACTAAGTAACAGTGATACTTTCAATGCTAGGAATGGAGAAAATTTGCAGTCTTGCATCCTTCAAGGCCCATATAATTGGTGGTAGGAATTTTGGACCGAAGGTAGCCTGGGTAGGTTAATTGCCATGGATCTTGTAGACACAACAGCCACTGAAGCTTGTAATCTGGTCCATCACCGTGAGCGAAATTAACACTGAACAGGGAAGTAATGTTTTGCCCCCTGCCTGTTTTTAAAAGGTGTCAGGTTTCTGAATGTGTTCTAAGAATTTGTTCAGGTTAATAGACAGGGCACTCTTTATGCATTGCTGCCTTTAATCAGATTATCTCCCATACCTAAGGAGAAAGAGGCCTGTCAAATGGTGGGGCTGGTAATTTGGGGTGTGGGGGTGAGGGAAATCAGGGGGCTGTGGCAGATTATGGCATCACTGACCAGAAGTTCACACACCTTTTAGTGTTACATGATTGAAGTATGTTTTTTTTCTGGAGTATAAGACGACAATAGCTATTTCTAGCCTGCTTTGTGTCATTCTGGACTTTGATCAAACACTTCCCTTCCAGCTCTGATGTGATTTCTGCCTCTGGGCTGTAAGGAACAACATCATTCCCCTTGTTCCCCTTCTTTCAGTGTATTACAGAGAACCGAGATCACATCCCAGGAGCAACCACCATTACATAGTGACTGGACTGATTTCCTTACTTTTAGCTCCACCACCAGACTGTGACAATCTTCACACCAGTCTCAACCCCAAACTGCTGAACTCCCATTCTCCCAGGCCTTGATCCACCAAGGCCCATGGCCAAACCCTCCAACCTCACAGGCTACTATCAACCACGGCCCCCGAAGGAAAACTCAACCTCTCTACCTCTACACTAACCCCATCAATTACCACCCTACGAAGCATGGGCACTGAACTCTCAACCCTTCCCCAGCAACCACCCTAGAGAAACAGAGACCCTACATCCCTTCTGTCTCCAAAATGTCATTTTCCTTGCACCGTGTTCAAATAAGCATCCCAGACTGAAATACAGACCCATTGATTCTCTGTGGTCTGTTCTATAGCGTACAGCTGTGAGAATGAAACCTTGGGTTGTCCACACATCTCTAGCAATGTTACAGCCCGAAGATGAGCATCGTCGGTGCATGATTAATACCTACTTGTCACTGTAATCAGCGGTAGTACAAGCCTAGCCTCTGAATCTGATATAGAATTGTGAATCCATCTTCAGTCTTTTCATTATACTTCAGGATATTGCAAATTCAACCCGAGTGTTTGCTGATGAAATGGAGCTGAAAAATGATATATAACTTATCATTCTGATAGAATTAAATTGAATAAAACATTCTAAGTCCAGCATTTTGTTTTTTTTAATTTGCAGCTGGTGTAAATGTTCAGTAGGTACTGGAGTTTGGGGTATAAACTATAACAGATATTTATTCTTATGTTCACGATGCACCTTGATTAGTTTTCAGTGGAAGATAACCCTTCCTCTTAGAACTGACAGACCGAAGGTGCTGAGATGAAACTGTCACCTATAGAACACAAAGTAAACCAAGTAAAGCTTGGGCCAGGAAGGATTCATTGGTAATTACTGTCACAGATCGTCAATGAGTTCACAGGCTTCAAACACACTCTGAAGCATTTTGGTTGAATGTAGCAAATAAAACATTCTATTCCCTGCTGTGGAACATCAAATAACATACCTTCAATGTGCTGTCTTCCAAGTTGCATTTCCCACCCCACTTCAAGCGATTGGATTGAATCTTTTTCTGACTATACCCTTCTAATAGAAGTGGAACAGAAATAGGATGCGGCAGAACTGACCATGATTTAGAGAACAGCAAAGAGGAACAAAGAGAGAGCCAGCAGGGAGGGGTTATAGGTGACCCCCAATTCATCAATGGTGTCTCGCTCAAGAGTCATTGGGCAAATCAGGCAGTCAGAGAGATGTCCTTCCAAAACAATACAGAATGATCACAGGAAAAAAGAGGAAGGTATTGAAGGAATATTCAGAGCGTTTCCTAATTTTCCTTGAGACGGATCTGCTTGTAGTAGAAATTCTATCTCTCAATGTAAAGGGTTCTCCAACTACAGCCCCAAGGTCAGAAGTTACGGTGTATTGTGGAGGTGTGGCAATTTTCAATAATTCAATAGTTCCATTTAATATGAGACAATGTATATAATATACAACCTGAAATTCTTACTCTCTGCAGACATCCTCGAAACAGAAGGGAAAAAACCCCAAATGATGAATGACAGGAAAAGAGATGTAAGAACCCCAAAGCCCCGTGCCCCCTCCCACGCACAAGCTGCAGCAAGGAGCAGGAACCACTCCTCCTCGCCTCCGTCCACTTATTTTAGCACAAAGCATCAGCATTCCCACCACCCACCATGCCAGCAACAGCAAAGACATCAAAGAGAGATCACAATCTACAGTCCATCAGAAACTAACTGTTCACTCCAACATTTCGACTTCTAACAGGCACCCTACCCTCTCTCTCAGTAACAAGGGAGAGACAAATATCACTCTTCCACAGTAACAGAGGAGACAATAGTTGCTATTACGATGTTACAGTCCATCTGAAGCATTGCTTTTTATCTCAAGTTCTCCAACTTGAGAATCAGTATATCGATTACCGAGCGCAGAGCCCTCCGACAGCCACCCTCGCTGCCTTCGATGTCCTAGCTCCCGCTACGCTTCAGTACGTGACACCAGCAAGAATTCGTGTCCACAGGGCCAAGCAGGCCCTGAAGTTGCCCAAATTCAGGCCGATCCTGGACACACCAAATGCGGGTGATCAGCAAGCTCCAAGAATGGGAAAACACTATTGTGTAGAACTGCAGTTTTTGAGTGTTGTTGTAGACTAAGGAACACGATAGGACCCCAACCACCCTGAAAAGGAAAACAGAGACATTAGAATAGGAAGAATTTAACTGTTTCACTGACGAGCTGGGAAAAGTCGCCTGCTGGTGCCATCTTTAGCACCATTGTTGTACTGTAGAATATATAGTTTTAGCAAGTGTTTATTTTAACCACTATACCAACTTCTGGCACCATTCATAAATCTGCCCTGGTGCTGTGTTAAGATGATTAATGGAACCCAGAACACTACTAGTCCTTAATCAGGCTGTGTTGTCTTGAAGCTTCTGGGATGGCGGTGGCTTGTGGCTCTCGCCTTAGCCCCCCTCATCCCCTTCTGTATGCTGGAGCATCATTGCAAGTGCATAGATTTTCTGGATGTATACCGCCACATCTGTAGAACAACCAAAGGACCTGGTAGAAAGGTTAACAGCTGTGAGTCTGCAGTATCATTGTCAAGGTCCAACCATTTTACTGCTGCTGCATTCAAGTACCCATTGACGAGCAGAAAAGAAAGACTGCTGCCAACGGACCCGACACACCCACTGAGATGCTGCAGTGATCTATCTACATGTTTCCCCAAGTCTCTGTCTGTCAGGATCATTTATCTCTTCTCGCCTGCTCCAGTCTTTCCCTCTAAACGTCACAGCATTGTCTTTTTGCACACCATCGTTCTCCAATCCCCCAAAGAGAGTTCCTTCTTTAATCCACTGTTCAGCTTTCCGTTTAACTCCATGACCATGTGGTCTGTACACACCAGCTGTGTGTTGAAAAAGGCACAACTGCATCTCTTTCACCTCAGACGGTTGAAGAAGTTTGGTATGGGCCCCAAAATCCTAAGAACCTTCTACAGGGGCACAATTGAGAGCATCCTGACTGGTTGCATCACTGCCTGGTATGGGAACTGTACTTCCCTCAATCGCAGGACTCTGCAGAGAGTGGTGTGGATAGCCCAGCTCATCTGTAGATGTGAACTTCCCAACTTCCCATGATTCAGGACACTTACAAGGACTGGTGTGTAAAAAGGGCCCGTAGGATCACTGTGGACCCAAGCCATCCCAACCACAATCTATTCCAGTTGCTACCATCCAGGAAGCGGTACTGCAGCATAAAAGCCAGGATCAACAGGCTCTGGGACAGCTTCTTCCACCAGGCCATCAGACTGATGAACTCCCGCTGATCTGTCTGTACTCTATATTACACTGACTGTACTATTTATTATAAATTACTATGATTGCACATTTGGATAGAGATGTAACGTTAAGATTTTTACTCCTCATGTATGTGAAGGATGTAAGAGATAAAGTCAATTCACTTTGAGACATTTTATGTTAAAATGCTGACGTTTGTAGTTTTGCCATAATTAAAATAAAATAAGCACAATTTTTAAATTCAAGACAATTTTGACCATTCAATATTCCTCATTCTTTCTCATAGAGTCACAAAGAAGTACAGCACAGAAACAGGCCCTTCGGCCCATCTAGCCCATGCCAAAACCATTTAAACTGGTAACTCCCATCAACCTGCACCCAGACCATAGCCCTTCATACCCCTACCATCCACGTGCCTATCCAAACTTCTCTTAAACTTTGAAATCAAACCCGTATGGACCACTTGTGCTGACAACTCTTTCCACACTCTCACGACCCTCTTAGTGCAGAAGTTTCCCCTCATGTTTTCCTTAAACTTTTCACCCTTCACCCTCAAGCCATGACCTCTGGTTGTAGTCCCATCCAACCTCAGTGGAAAAAAGCCTGCTTGCACTTACCCTATCTATACCCCTCATAATGTTACATACTCTATCGAATCTCCTCTCAATTTTCTATATTCTAATGAATACAGTCCTAATCTATTCAATCTTTCCTTATAACGCAGGTCCTCCAGAGCCGGCAGTATCTTTGTAAATCTTCCCTCTATTCCTTCAAATTTGTTTACATCTTTCCTGTAGGTAGGTGGCCTAAACTGCACACAATCCTCCAAATTAGGCCTCACCAATGTCTTGTACAACTCCAAAATAATTCTCGTCTTCTGTACTCAGTGCATTGATTTGCGAAGGCCAATGTGCCAAAAGCTTTCTTTACAACTTTATCGACCTGTTACGTCACTTTCAATGAATTATGTACTTGTATTCCCAAATCCCTTTGTTCTACCACTCTCACCTGTGCCCTACCGTTCACTGTGTAAGACCTACCCTGGTTGATCCTACTGAAGTGAAAAACCTCGCACTTGTCTGCATTAAGTTCCATCTGCCATTTTTCAGCTCATTTCTCCAGCTGGTGCAGATCCCTCCACAAGCCATGATAGCCTTCCTCACTCTCCACCACACCCCCAGTCTTGGTGTCATCCGCAAATTTGCTGATCCAGTTAAACACGTTATCGTCCAGATCACAAGTCTCCAGTTAGGGAGACAACCATCTACTACCACTCTCTGGCTTCTCCCACAAAGCCAATGTCTAATCCAATTTACTACCTCATCCTGAATGCCAAGCAACTGATCCTTCTTGAAGAACCTTCCATGGCGACCTTGTCAAATGCCTTACTAAAGTCATGTGGACTTCATCCACTGCCTTGCCTTCATCCATTTTTCTGGTAACCTCCTTGAAAAACTCTATAAGATTGGTTAGACATGACCTACCATGCAAGAAGCCATGCTGACTATCCTTAATCAGTCCCTGTCGATCCAAATACTTATACATTCCATCCCTTAGAATACCTTCCGATAACTTTCCCACAACTGATGTCAGGCTCATTGGCCTGTAATTTCCAGGTTTCTGTTTAGAAACAATTTTAAACAGTGGAACAACATTAGCTATCCTCCAGTCCTGTGGTACCTCTCCTGTCACTAAGGATGTTTTAAATATCTCTGCTAGGGCCTCGGCAATTTCTGCACTTGCCTCCTGTAGGGTCAGAGGGAACACTTTGTCAGACCCTGGGGAATTGTCCATCCTGACTTTCTTCAGGGTAGAAAACACCTCCTCCATGAAATTGATGCCACTTTGCCTCACTTCTATAGACTCTGTATCGGTCTCCCGAGTAAATGCAGATGCATAGAATTTATTTAAGATATGCTTCGTCTGTTTTGGCACCACGCACGGATTACCATTCTGGTTTCAGAAGACGTTTTGCTTTTAATATACCTGTAGAATCCCTTAGGATTCTCCTTCACCTTGTCTGCTAGAGAAACCTCATGCCTGTTTTTAACCTTCCTGATTTCTTTCTTAAGTGTTCTCTTGCATTTCCTGTACTCCATAAGCACCTCATTTGTCCCTATTTGCCCACACCTGCTATACACCTCCTTTTCTTCTCTAAACCAGGGCCTCAATATCTCTTAAAAACCAAGGTTCCCTACACTTGTTTCCTTTACCTTTTATTCTGACAGGCACATACAAGCTTTGTACCCTCAAAATTTAATTTTTGAAGACCTTCTCACTTTCCAAATACACCTTTGCCAGAAAACAGCTTGTCCCAATCCACACTTACCAGATCATTTCTGATACAATCAAAATTTGTTCTTTTTCCAACGTGGATTCTCAGCTGGCAGACCAGACCTATCTTTTTGCATATTTACTTTGAAGCTAATGGCATTGTGGTCACTGAATGCAATGTGTTCCCCCACACAAACCTGCCCTGTCCTACCCTTTCATTGAGACTCATGAATGAAACTTTGCTGAACACATTTGACAACCTCTGTCCTATCTAGCCCTTTTACAGTATGGGATTCCCAGTCAATATTTGGAAATTTAAAATAACAACCTTAGGTTTCTAGCAACAGTGTGCAATCGCTTTAAAAATTTGTTCCTCTAAATCCTGGACTGTTGGGTGGTCTGCAATATATCCCCTTAATGTGTTCATACCTTTCTTATTTCTCAGTTCCACCCATAAAGCCTCACTAGTCGTTCTCCAGTCTGTCCTGATGAAGCACTCATCATCGTCATCGGGTGCCGTGCCCAGATTGAGCTTTGACTGCCATGGCCCACACATTCCTGTTTCAGGTCAAGTGGATCAATTCATTGGTATTCACTTCCAGTTCTCTGGCTGCTGTCTCCATCATTATTTGTCTTTGTCTTACTCTTGCTTTCTTCCCTTCAATCTTTCCCATAAATACCGTGCATTCTAACTCCTCTTCCCTAATCACTTGTCCAGTGAGGTTACGTTGCCTTTTCATGATCTCATACATTATTTCTCTTTTGTGTTTGCTCTGTTCATGACATCCTCGTTAGATATTCGTTTCATCCATGATACTCTTTGCAACCTCCTCAAAAACCACATCTCTACTGCTTCAATTCGTTTCCTCATGTTACTAGATACTGTCCAATATTCTGAGCCATATAACATAACTGGATAAACGTAACATTTCAGTACTCTGAGGCGGGTTGTCATGCCTAGTTTAGTATTGGTCAGTATACTCTTCATTCTCATAAAGGTGTCTTTTGCCATCCCTATTCTTCTTTTGATGTCCATGTCACACCTGCCATCTGATGTCACCCAGCTTCCTAAGTAGCAAAAGTTCTGTACTTGTTTTATGTTTTCCCCATTTATTCTCAGCTTGCAGATAGGATTCTCCTTCTTTTTGGATATGACCATACATTCTGTCTTTTTGCAATTGATTGATAGACCCATTTTTGCACTTTCTTCAACAACTATATCAATTAAGCTTTGTAGTTCTTCCTCCGTACTTGCAATTAACACAGTGTCATCTGCATATCTGAAATTATTGATGAAGCAATGCTGTGACAGTTTCCCTGACTAGTAACGCCTTCCCACTCTGTCACATCTAAAACAACGGAACCCCGGAATAACTAAATCTCACTAATTGCAACGACGTCATAATTCCGGGTGTTGATCCATGCCCTGAGTTCATCTGTGTATATTTCTTACTTTGAAATATACGCAGCTCAGGACACTAGTCACACTATGCTCAACCTTTTGATTTTTAACTTTATCTGGGGTCTTGCCAACACCTGCCTCCATAACTTCTCCACTAACTGTCCTGGCACTCCGGTTCCCATCCCCTTGGTATTCTAGTTTAAACCCCACCATGCAGCATTAACAAACATTTCTGCTAGGATTCAGACCCCTCCAGTTCAGGTGCAAACTGTCACTTCTGCATAGTTCCACCTTCCCTGGAAGAGAGCCAATGATCCAAAAATCTTATGTCCTCCCTCCTACACCAACTCCTTAGCCATGTATTAAACTGTATAATCTTCCTAGTTCTAGCCTCAGTAGCATGTAGCACAGGTCGCAATCCTGAGATCACAACCCTGGAGGTCCTGCCCTTTAATTTAACACCTAACTCCCTGAACTTCCTATGCAGATCTTTGTCACTCATCTTATCCATGTCATTGGTACCTACATGGACCACAACTTCTGGCTGTTCGCCCTCCCGCTTAAGAATGCTGAGGACTCAGTCCAAGATGTCCCGGGCCCTGGCACACAGGAGGCAACATACCATCTGGGTACACACACCAAAGTTGCTGGTAAACGCAGCAGACCAGGCTGCATCTCTAGGAAGAGGTACAGTCGACGTTTCGGGCCGAGACCCTTCATCAGGACTAACTGAAGGAAGAGCTAGTAAGAGATTTGAATCACCTGTCCAGCTCTTGGCTCCATCCCTCCCCCTCCTGTCTTCTCCTATCATTTTGGATCTCCCCCTCCCCCTCCCACTTTCAAATCTCTTACTAGCTCTTCCTTCAGTTAGTCCTGATGAAGGGTCTCGACCTGAAACGTCCACTGTACCTCTTCCTAGAGATGCTGCCTGGCCTGCTGCGTTCACCAGCAACTTTGATCTGTGTTCCTTGAATTTCCAGCATCTGCAGAATTCCTTGTGTTACCATCTGGGTATCTTGTTCTCGTCCACAGAACCTCCTGTGCGTTCCCCTAGCTAATGAATTCCCTAACACCACAACATGCCTCTTCTTCCCCCTTCCCTTCTCAGTCACAGAGGTAGACTTAGTCCCAGAGACCTGGCCACTGTGATTTTCTTCTGTTAGGTCAACACCCCCAACTGCATACCTGTATACCTGTTGTTGAGGGGGATGGCCACAGAGCTACTCTGCACTGGCTCCTTAACCTCTTTCCCCTTCCTGACTGTCACTCAGTTTCCCGTGTCCTGCACCGTGGGCATAAATATCTCTCTACATGTCCAATCTATCAGCCCTTTAGCCTCCCAAATGATCCGGAGTTCATCCAGTTCCAGCTCCAGCTCCTTAACATAGATTGTTAGAAGCTGCAGCTGGATGCATTTCTCGCAGTTGTAGTCACCAAGGATACTGGACGTCTCCCTGCCTCCCCACATCCCGCAAGAAGAGCATTCCACTATCCTGCCTGGCACTTCTACTGTCCTATCTAAGCAGATATAAAGAAGGGAGGGGAATTAAAAAACTTTACCAAGAGCTTTTCTTTTTCTTTGCTTTCTCTGACTGAAGCCTCTCATCGCTGAAGCCTCAAAGAGCTAAATCCTCAAGATCACCACTCTGACTCTGTCCTCTCAAACAATGGCCGTTGCACTTGCCTCTTTACTCTTGCTAATCAATATCATATGCAAATTGGTCGCTGGTCAAAGCTCTATCATTTTTCTATTTCTTTCCTGTTTCATTATATTAAACCTTGCGAACAATTCTCTATATTTTTCATAATCAAAAGTTTGGAAACCTTGTCTGAGTCAATTATATTTACTATAATATTTGTGTGATTTAGACTGACTGATGGTACTGTAGTGAAAGCTCTGCACATAAAACTCAACAATGTTTATCAGAGCTATTCTACTTTTCTTTTATAATAAACCAAGATGGGAAGGCATGTTATTTTATCATTATTCCTTTGTCCCATCATTCCCTATGCACATGAACCCTCTCTGCACCTGAAGCCTCTTCTTGCCTCTTCCTCTATGGGTCCTACAAGAATTAAGGCACATTTAATTTACATTCATACCCAGACAGCACCAGTGAAAGCAAATGATGTACCATAAACAGAGCTCATAGGAAATCCTGAACTTCGGGAGCTTGAAGACTTATCTCGAAATATGGCTGACTCGACTGATTTGATTTTATAGATGATTGGCCTCAATAAGTTGTGCCACCGGACTGACTTCCAGTTACCTCTCAAGTCAAAGGAGGAATATGAGGCATTAGTTATCTGAAGTTACCCCAGCTGAGCCTGAAAATAACTTCTGTATCAGATTAAGCACAGCAGGGGATGGGGATAGAATTTAATCAGTACTGGCAAGCAAAAGAAGTCCTGCACTCCAGGGGAAGGTGCTGGTAACTGAACCTGATACAGTTAGAAATAGGATTACTCTTCATGACTTCAAACGTGTTGGCTGGAGGAACAAACATGGAACTAAAGTGAGGCAAGATCAAGTCTCCGGAGAGGGTAAGTTAGATGCAGAACAGTGGTTTGGAAATGGAAGAATCAAGTCGACTTCCCAAAGCTTAGAAGAATAGGGGCAATGCTGGAATAAAAACAACTATCAGTGCTTGATTGGCCATACTAATTCATTTCATACCTGCCTATTCATTCCCACGCACACTTGTAAGTTACCTAATTTTACATGGCTTTCTTTAAGGTTCTTCATAATAACCATTTTAACAAATCTAATTCTAATTAATATATTTAACTTGTAAGCACAAAAGATAATGGGGCCTTCAATGTTTGAGTATTATGTCCATGAGTCAGTCTTTTCTTGTTGATCACAAGACTGAGGGCTTCTGTAGGGATGGGGAACATGTAAGATTGGAGATTATTAAAGAAATAACTGTTAGTGCCAAAGTCGTAGCTGACAAATGCCTAATTTATCCAGATGTGAGCAAAACCTTTGGAACTACAGTAAGGATTGTAAAAGGTTAGGGACTGTGTTTCATGATAAACTCTTTGTGGTGCTTGGATACAGCAGTCTTGTCACACTCTGGCCTGGAAAATAATTAAGTGCCAACCATTCTACTTACTAAGAAAGTGCTCCTTCGTGATTGTGACTGCAGTTTCCATACCCCCAAAGGCACTTGGGGTACCAGTGTCGCCATCAACAAACAAGAAACAGCTTTCTCCAATCATCATTGGAGTCTTCTGTCAGGCGTGTTTAAAGAAATCTCTGCCCAATTGTCATTAATACGTCACCCGTAGCACCAAGGCCTGAATACACTTGACCACTGCTATACTACCATAAGTAATGCCTACCATTCGATCCTGAGACCGCATTTTGGGAAATCTGTCCAACTGGATGTTCTCCTCCTACCTACATTCAGGCAGAGACGAGGAAGACCATAAGACCATAAGACAAAGGAGTAGGATTCGGCTATTCAGCCCATTGAGTCTGCTCTGCCATTCCAACACGGCTGATCCTGGATCCCATTCAATCCCATACACCTGCCTTCTTGCCATATTATTTGATGCCCTAACCGAACGGGAAACGATCAACTTCTGCCGTAATATACCCCTGAACTTGGCCTCCTCTGCAGCCTGTGACAGCGAATTCTACAGATTTACTACTCTCTGGCTAAAAAAAATCCTCCTTACCTCTGTTCTAAAGGGTCACCCCTCAATTTTGAGGGTGTCCTCTAGTTCTGGATGCTCACTCCATAGGAAACATCCTCTCCACATCCACCCTATCTAGTCCTTTCAACATTCGGTGGGTTTCAATGAGATCCCCCTCCATTCTTCTAAATTTCAGTGAGTACAGGCCCAAAGCTGCCAAATGCTCCACATATGTTAACCCCTTCATTCCCAGAATCATCCTTGTGAACCTCCTCTGGACTCTCTTCAATGACAACACATCCTTCCTGAGATATGGGGCCCAAGACTGTTGACAACACTCCGAGTGAGGCCTGACTAGTGTCTTATAAAGGAAGGCTCCAGAAGTAAAGACAACAAAGAGGTGGTCACAGGAGGCAGAGAAATAGTTATGGATTTGCTTTGAGTAAGTGGACTGTGCCTTTCAAGGACTTGGATGATCTGAAAGAATACACCATGGCTGTCACAGACTTTACAAAAATACTCATTGATGGGTATGTCCCCACAAAATCATCAGAGTCTTCACAAACCGGAAGCTCTGGATGAACCACGAGATCTGTAATCTGCCGAGGGCCACATCAGTAGCATTCAGGTCAGGCAACCAAGTAAAATACAAGAGGTCCAGGTATAATCTCCGGAAAGCCATTTCACATGCAAGGTGAGAATTCAGGAGCAAACTCGAAGCACAGAAGAATGCTTGGTGTCTGTGACGGGGGTTGAATGCTATTATCTCCTATAAAGTGAAACCAAGTGACATAACTGACAACAAGGTTTCTGTCAGGCAAGCTCAATGCCTTTTGTGATCACTTTGACCATCAAAACAGGGAGTCACCTTCACAAACTCCCACAGCCCCAGATAACCCTGAGGTTTCAGTCTCTGAAGCTGACATGACGGCATCCTTCAAGAGGGTGAATCCACGGAAAGCATCAACACCAGGCAGGGTACCCTGCCCAGTTCTAAAGACCTGTGCTGGGACGTTCACTGAGATTTTTAACTCTTCTCTTCGGCGGTCTGAGGTACCCACATGCTTCAAGCAGGCTTCATTAAAACCAGTGCTTAAGAAGAACATGGTAACCTGCCTGTCAGGAAATGTAGAGGAGGTTGACCCAAAAACCAAGCAGTGGAGACAATTTAGCAATAAATGATATTTTACTAATAAACTGGAGAAAAAACAAACCACGAGGTGCCACAGAACAAGAGAGAACAAATACTTAATGTGACAAGGCAACTTAAGGCTAGGAGTAACTGGCTGAGGCTGGCTAGTTCAAGGGCTGTGGATGAGAGCTGGGTTTCAATAGGCTGCAGGTGATGAGTTGGAAATGAGTGGCATATGAATCCTGTTAGCTGGGCAGAGACCAGGACGTGCTGACAGGACTCCCCCTCCTACGGCTGGCACCTGGTGGCCTAGAATGATCTGATGGCTCTGGTGGAACTCCTCAATAAGGGATGGACCCAAGATGAAACTGGACGGCACCCAAAACCTCTCCTCTGGGCTGTAACCTTCCCAGTTGACCTGGCACTGCACACCCCATCCACAACAACGTGAATTCATCAGCCGGCGAACTGTGTACACTGGACTACCTTCCGTTATCCTTTGTTCCGAAGGCACAGGCTCAGATGGGTTGGGTGGTCCATGGACAACGGGCTTGAGGCAAGACACGTGGAAGGTAGTTGTGATCCTGAGAGACGGTGGCGGCCGGAGGCAGTAAGTGACTGGGCTGATATGATGGGAAATCTAAAAGGGACTGAGGAAGAGGGCCGAGAGCTTGCGGCAGTCGGTGCACAGGGGCAGATCTTGGGTGGACGGCTAGACATGGTCCCCAGGCCAGAGTAGTCTGGCTGGGTGCCAAAAGCAGTTGGTCTGGTGGCTGCAAGTGTGTTTGGCAGCAAGGATGACCCTCTCTGCCTTCTTACAAGCATTCTGGCAACAGTGAACCAGGGCTCTGGCAGACAGGACCTCTACCATTGGCTCCTCCATGGGGAACAAAGGGGGTTGGTAGCCAGGAAGCATTTTAAAGGGTGACATGCCTGTAGCAGAGGAGGTGTGTAGATTGTGAGATGGTTCTGCCCAGATCGGATACTTCTTCTATGTGGCAGAAATAGAGGCAGCAGAGCCTCGCAGAAACTTCTCCACTTGTTGATCGGCTCTTTCTGATTGAAGCAGGAGATGAATTGTTGACCCTGGTCTGACACAATGTCCTAAGGGGAAGTGTGGGGACAAACTACACGTTACAGAATCAGGTTCGCTGTCACAGTGGCTGACAGAGGTTTGGGGAGGGCAATGAAGTGGGCCGCATTGGAGATCTGGTCCACCACTGTCAGGATCACCATGTTGGAAGTTGGAAGTTGGCAATCCCATATTAACATCACTGGTGATGTGGGAGCATGGGCATTGGGGAACTGGCTGTGGCCGCAGGAACACACAGGGTTGATGGAATTGGTCTGGGCACACCGAGGGCAGGCAGTGACAAACTGAGGTACGTCTGTGGTCATGGCGGGCCACTAGTGCTGGCGTCACAGGAAATCCAGAGTCTGTTGTGTGCCGGGGTGGTCGGAGAGGGGAAGAAGGGAGTGGGCCCACTGGAGGCACTCAGAATGCACAGAGTACGTGCTGTTGTTAGGTGTGGTAACCCGAGCAGGCTCGTGCTGGAGACCTAGTGGATCTGGTTCTCAAAGTCCCAGACAATTGGGACAAGGATCTTAGTGGATGGAATGATGGGCTGAGGGTGGGTCTCCGTTCCAGCTGGGTTGAACTGTCATGACAGGGCATCTGCCTTAGGGCTCTTGGAGCCAGTCAGTAGGAGGTGGTGAAGTCGAATTGCTGGAAGAAGGAGGCCCAACGAGCCAGTCGTGGGTTGAGTTGGTGGGCCTTCTCTATGAATGAGGTTCCTGTTGTCAGAACAGATCAACGTTGCGTTTCCCATCAGCCAAAGTCTCCGTTCCTCCAAGGCCCATTTAATGGCGAGTGGCTCCCTGTCTCCTGCTCCATAACAACACTGTGTAGAGTTCAACTTGCATGAGACGAAGGCTTTCCATTCTGTCTCTGCTGGGAGGAGATGGCCCTGGTGTCCACATCTCAACCACAAAAGGTCCAGAAGGGTTTGGATGACAGAAAACAGGAGCAGTGGTGAAGAGTTTCACAAGGTCCTCGAAGGTGTGGTCTGAGGTGGCACACCATGTTACCTGTGAGATAGATAGTTTTGTAAGGGAGGTGAGACGAGCAGCAATTCAGCTGTGCTTCCTGACAAAGCGGCAGTAGAAGTTGGAGATGCTCAAGATGCACAATAGCTGCTTAAGGGAGCATGATCAGGGCCATTCAACGACAGGATTCACTTTCTCTGATGTCATGGTTATGCCTTAGGGTGAAAGGACATAACCCAGGAAGGAAATGACTGGGGTATGGAACTGACATTTTGCCAGCTTGCAATACAGGTAGTTCTGGAGGAGTTGCTAAAGGACTGATAGGGCATGACAGATGTGGTGACATACACGAGGGGTGATTGATAAGTTCGTGGCCTAAGGTAGAAGCAGTCAGTTTTAGAAAACCTAGCACATTTATTTTTCAACATAGTCCCCCCTACATTTACACACTTAGTCCAGCGGTTGTGGAGCATACGGATCCCTTCCTTGTAAAAGTCGGCGTCTGGACCTCCAGAAGGGGTCCACAGCAGGGGTGATTGATAAGTTCGTGGCCTAAGGTAGAAGGAGATGAGTTATTAACTTCAAACTTTCTGCATTTTCACTCAAAGAGTTGAACTGCATGTGCATGTAACGAGAGCTGTATAACTCATCGCCTTCTATCTTAGGCCACAAACTTATCAATCACCCCTGATGTGGACCACTTTCTGGAGGTCCAAGACATCGACTTCTACAAAGAAGGGATCCGTATGCTCCACAACCGCTGGACTAAGTGTGCAGACATCGACTTCTACAAAGAAGGGATCCGTATGCTCCACAACCGCTGGACTAAGTGTGCAAATGTAGGAGGAGACTATGATGAAAAATAAATGTGCTAGGTTATCTAAAATTGACTCCTTCTACCTTGGGTCACGAACTTATCAATCACCCCTCATATGTACTTTAATAATAAATTTACTTTGAACTTTAAGAACTCATATACAGAAATGGTTTGCTTGTTTTAAGGGCACTCCTCAGCTGGACAACCAAATAGTAAAGGCACAGAGAGCGGAACAGTGTAGTATTCATACCAGGATGTTCTTCACTACATCCAGAGGTGGGAAAGAGTTGGAGGGAATTCCATTAGACCAATAAGGTGGAAACAGGTATCATTGAAGAAATGGCTTATTTTTCTGCCAGTAGTATTACTGTATGTGGAACCTGACATCCTGGCAAAATTGGTCTTGTTCCCTATGGATTTCTTACAGTAAATATGCTGATATACTGGAATAAATTTTAAAATGCTCTTAGTTATTGGTCAAAGCTATTTGACTGGCTTAGTCCAAACCAGTGAAATCCTTGTCTAAGCTTGAGAAGGTCATATGCCTTACGTGGTTGGCGTATTCACCGCCAGACTCTAGCTGTACTTGAGGAACAGAAACCCTTGGAGAAGCCATTCTGTCATTGTCCTTTCACTCCAGGCATTGGATAGCTGTCACTCAGCCACTCGTGCTGATTTATTTGTTGATGTGGAGGCAATAGTTCTAGAGCTCTCCTGCCAGAGATGCAATGGGAAAGCAGGGAATTTCAGGACCATTCCAGTTAACAATAAATACTAAATCAAACAGAGAATTAAAGGGCTGTTTGGACATTAATTTTTGTTATAGACCCAATGAAGTCAAACCCCGAAAGATTTCAGAGAACATGGTCTCAGTTTGCTAGTGGAAGCTGGATTCAAATTCACACGCCCAAGGTGAAAAGAGAACGGGGCGTATCAGACACTTCAATTAACTCCAAGGAAGAAATGCTTCCTTCTTTCTAGCATCTAGTGTTATAAGCCTGCATGAATATTGGGAGTTGGACAAAGCAGCCTAGAAATTTTGAAGTTGAGTTTAATGCTAAAGTTAAATTTAAAGATAGCGTAAGCTCAAGGTAAAGCTCTTCATACCAGTATCTATACTAGAAGGTACAATTTGTTAATAGCTGTGATTACACACTGCTTTTATTTTTAAATACAATTGATTTGCTTTCAGTCTATCAGATATTGATTCCTATGGCTGAAGGATAAGATCCAATTTGACAGGTCCAGCATTCTGATTGAATACAGTATGGTGGCAATTACAGCTGTGAAAGTCCAGGTAGAAATGCTCACAGCTGACCATTAAAACGCTCACAGAACTTGCGAAAACAGCAGAAGTGTTCTGGTATTTTAATCCTAGCAGTACACTAGGAGGTCAATCTATACGGCCAGCAGGTGGCCCATGGGCAAGCTAAACAACGCCACAGTTAGACGTTAAAATGGCAACATTACCTGACGATTATTATTTGTAAGTATTAACAAAGTAAGTTAGCTTTGTATGAAACAAATAAATAATGGAGAAAGGATCTTTCGGAAAAAGAAATGCTGCAACAACAATACTGTATTTCATCTTTCAAAATCAGCAGTATTTAACAAGAGTGAAAAGAACAAAGGTCAGTGTTTTGTCAAATGCTGCAATTAAAACTGTCACCACTCAGCTAAATATTAACTACTTCTTCAACAACCTGAATCAGAATGAAAAATCTGGCATTCGTCTCCAGCTCTCAGTTAAATACATACAGAACTTTTAAGATATCCTATACACCTCTGGTGGGGGAACATGTCACGTCCTTTTCAAGGCGGTTTGTCCACCTTTGGTCCCCACCTAGCACTCAGCTCTCACCTGTGGCTCCCCGTAGCTGTTTGCATGCGACAACGGCCACACCCCGGGCAACAGCTTTGACAAGCCAGCTAAACCAGGTGAGGGTAGCCGACGGGTCTCAAACCCTCGGTGAGATAGGGAGTTGTCTATCCCAGCATGTGAAGACAGACTCCGGCGGATTGAGCGGACGAGACCAATGGAAGGTCCAACGGTCAAGAAGGCGGTCTCTGCAAGCGTCGTGGAACGTGTAGAACAGGACAAGACACAGAAGACGTCCTGGTCATCCACTGCGCCTAGTCCCATCTCCAGCCATCTCGACTCTTGTCTTGCCACTGGATCCAGATGGGAATTGGGAAGAGAGCGTGAGGCTGACGCTGTGCAACTCTCCCTCACTTAAATCCAAATCACGCGCTAGTCTCGACATCATCATCATAATGGTGTCGAGGTCTTCATCGACGATGACGATGGATGAACAACATATATGATCTGCATATTTAAACACTATCTAATTTTCCAGTTGCAAATTAGATTAGATTAGATTATGAGGACACGCAATCCTCTTTTATTGTCATTTAGTAATGCATGCATTAAGAAATGATACAATGTTTTTCCAGAATGATGTCATGAAATCACATGACAAACCGACTTAAAAACTAATAAAAACCACATAATTATAACATATAGTTACAACAGTGCAAAGCAATACTGTAATTTGATAAGAACAGACCATGGCACAGTAAAAGTCTCAAAGTGTCTCGAAAGTCCCATCATCTCACGCAGACAGTAAACCTCTAGTGCCGCAAACTTGCCGATGCAGCAACCTGGAAGCATCCGACCACAGTCCGACTCCGACTCCGAGTCCGTCTGAAAACTCCGAGCCTCCGACCAGCTCTCCGACACCGAGCACCGAGCACCATCTCTGCCAAGCGCTTTGACCCCGGCCCCGGCAACAGGCAATAGGCAAAGCCAAGGATTTAGGGCCTTCGTCTCCGGAGATTCTCGATCGCACAGCAGCAGCGGCAGTGAAGCAGGCATTTCAGAAGTTACTCCAGGTGTTCCTCCGTGCTTCTCACGGCTGTCTCTATCAAATCTGGATTGTGCATGGCCCCCTAGTTACACATACCATATTCATTCGGAGCGGCCGCGCACACTGCGTCACGTCGCCATCTTCTCCTCCCTCCTCTTTTACCTGATTGCTGGTTACTCACAGCTGTTTCACACTTCCCTAGCCTCCCTATTGATAATATTAACATCTGGAGGATAGTTTTGTCAGCGCCAAGTGCCTTCAGAATTCCTTCTGCAGCAATCAAGCTTCAGGTGCAAATGTGGACAGTAGATGTGGACTACTCGATCACTCAGGACAACCTAGATGACCCTGACTCTCCCCACATCTTTTGTAAATCCACATGTCATTGGATTATTTCACTTGTTAGACCACAGATAACCAGGGTGACATGATGGATTTTCATTTTCATTAAATTAAACTAAAAAGATATTTATTTGGAATCTTCACGGCCTTAGGATCTCCCAAAAAGCTTTATAGCCAAAGCTTGGATTAACCTTATTCGCCATAGAAATTTCCATGTATTAAGAATTTGCTGTGGTGCGTTGGCACAACATGAAACAAAAAACTATACGCAACCATTATAAAGAATTATATAAAAATAATGTTAGAGGTTAAAGTGCGGATATGGAATAAAATGCGCATAAATAGATAAATACCAGCATGTATTTACAATGTAAGCAGTATTATATAATGATTTAAAATGTTTACAGTGCAGTGACTGAGGTACTAAGATAGTGATGGGGTGGGGGCTCACCAGAATGGTCGATCAGATTAACTATCTGGGGGAAGAAACTTTTAAGATGGTGTGAAGTTTTTGCTTTAGTAGCCCGACTGCGCTTTACCGAAGGGAGCTTCTGGATATGGCAGTTTGCTGGGTGGATAGTGTCCGCAATGCTTCTTTGTCCAGGACACATACAAGCAATGATCGACTGCAGACAATGACCTTTTCTGCTGCCCAGTAACTGGATTATCTGCTTTGTCTACTATTTTCCTTGAGGAAACAAGAACAACATGGACTAGAACACTGAGAATAACTTTGCAGACCCTTTTTGAGAAACAACATTGTTTTTATAACTACTTGAGAAAATAAATTGAGGTTCAGTTTAATGTCTCATCCAAAATATTTCAATAGGTCAGGGAAAAACCTTGCATTTATCTCCTGTTTTTAGGTAGTCCTGTGGGTTTACAAAGGCTTATTTCCATTCCAGTTCTGAATGGATCTGATGATATTCCAGAGTCTACGGTGATAGAAAACTCTGCCTGTGATGGAACTGGAGGTAATTGATGGGAGTATGGGAGATGATTCTTACATAATTTTCGCTGGACTGCATGTGCTCCCAACAAGGTTCTCAGTACATTGTTTCACATAATCAACAACTTGACCAGTTATGAGCCAGGGATTTTCAGGAATTGGTGCCAGTATTTTCAAGGTGGCTTTGAGAACACTCTGAAATGTTTACTATGTCTACCTAATAATGGCCTATTGTGTTGGAGCTTGGAGTAGATCTCCACTTCTACGGGAGGCAAGCTGGAGGTGAAGTTCAGCATTTTGGTGCAATGGATTGAAAAGGTTGGGGGGAATGACTCAATGCTGTTTACTCCACCCTCCTTTAGAATTGGGATTGTGGTGGATCAAATAGCTCGGATTGGGGTTGTGGTGGATTCTGTAACTAGCAGTGGAGGAATAGAGGCAAAATTTCTATGGGCAGCCAAATTTGAGGTGAATGTTCCATAGCTTTTCTCAATTGCCAGACGTAGCCTTTCTCACAGTCGCACAGAAGTTTCTCCTTCCGCAGTTGCTGCCTAACCTGCCGAGTAATTCTGGCATTCTCTATTTTAATCTCAGATTTCCAGTTCCTATAGGGTTTTGATCTTCATGTACAGTTCTTCTTGAAGTGTAGTCACGGTTGTGATGGAGCAGACAGCGTGTCTAGCGGGGTTCAATTGAAGATCCTTCCTGTTTGAATTGGGGTGGAGAATTTGCATCAGCATCTAGAAGCTGGGAGCAGGTTGGGCGAGATGTAAGCATCCTTATTTGCCTCATGCTGATGAACTATAAATGTGGTAAATGGGAACTAAGATTCTGAAGATAAGAAACATGCTATATTTTATTCCAAAATGTAAATATCTCTAATGAAGATAACTTGTTAAAATCTCTGTAAAGTTCTAGGTCTTGTAATGTTAATGATCAGATGGCTATCACAACGAAATTATAAGCCAGTTATCAGTCACCATTCCATCAACCAGTGAAATGGCCCCAGTAGTTCATGAGTGTTACACTGGAGGTCAACTGTTTTCCAACTCGTTGACTATGAGATATGGTAGACCACAGAATGGGACAATCAGCTAACAGTGCATAAAATTAGACTTCTCATTCAGTTGTCAAGTGTTTCCTGAAAGAGATAAACTTACCACTGGACGGTAGCTGCCTCTCAGTGTGAAATGTTGTCAAACTGAGAGTCCTAATTTGTTCTATGTCAGCTAGCTGCATTCTTTCTAGTGTGCTGACTGAAAAATACATTGGCTGATGATCAATGTTGCAAGATGCAGAGCTTACAAGGATTTTAACAAGTTATCTACATTTAAACTTTGGAGCTAAGAACTGATTTCACTTGTTACACCCATGTGTAGTCTACTGATGTGAAACAGTCCACTACACTCAGTGGGCGAAGAAATGAAAATCTCTTTCACACCTCCATAAATGTATAAGTGAAGTTGCAGCTCTTGGCCTTCCCACTACTCGCCTCTCACTTTAATGTTCTTACCTTGAAAAGCTTTAGCACCTTGCTGCTTAGGTCCCCTGGGAAGGGAGGGTATTAATTTACTTAAGAAGCACAATAAAATAATGATTCTGAGGTAATTCAGCCCCACGCATTAGATTTTTAAGGTTGCAGTAATTATGTTTAATACCTTGTTAAAATACTCAGTTGCACCCTTTTCATCAAGGCCCAAATATTTCAAGGATTTATTGTTTAGAGAGACAGCACAGAAAAACCCACTGAGCTGCAGTGCCCAGTAAACCACAAATTTAACACTAGCCTGATCACAGGACAATTTATAATGACCAATTAACCTACTATCTGGTACATAGGAGGAAACCGAAGCACCCGGAGGAAACGTACACATTCACGGGAAGATGTACAAACTCCTTACAGACAGCATCGGAATTGAAATCCAAACTCCAATGCCCCGAGCAGTAATGGCATTGTGCTAATTTTTAATAGAAAAAATAAAGTGTAAGTCGTTCTTGTCAATGATTTCTGAAGGATTTTTACCTGTGAAAACTTTGATGGCACATCTTGTAGAGGAACAATAGTTCACTGAAAGCATCTTCTTGACTTCCAAATTTAGCTAGGCATAGCAGGAGTCCAAATGATGTTTTACAGCATAATGACAGGAAACTCTAACTTCCAATGAAGTTAGAATTAGAAAGTTTGGACATAGCAAAAACTATACCCAATGATTTTATTTGTTTGTTTGATTCTTAACTGATTTAAGCATTTTTATATGACAATATTCTCAGGAAATTGGAGAAATTTTACGAAAAGTTTCAACTACTAATTACTTCTGGTCAAGATGGCACCTGCGTACAGTGCTCCCTCGGTCAACATCTCCAGATAGATCATGAAACCGTATATTTCACATCTTTTATGTCTTTTACATTTGTTTTTCATCTTGAGTGTGATTCTGGAACTCTAGGAGACTGTGATTTGCGGTTTGGAGATCATTTGGGTGTTTTGACGCTCTGCTGTCTCTGAAAGGATTCTGGGAGGCAGAGGTAGCATGCGTGAACCTCGTGGCAAGAAGGCTGGAGGGGTGGTGGGGGGCACAGTTCCACGTTCAATGCCATTTCACTGATTAAAGCTTCTTTTGTTTGTTGATTAAAGCGACGGGGGAGATTGAAATATCGAAGCCAATGCGGAAGGTGAGCGCTGTCTGCTAGTCCTTTTATTGCTGTGGGATCGCTCTGCTGCTGGAGAGGGGAAATTGCCTTTTGATCACTGGGGGAATTGCTCTGCTATGGCAAAAGGAGACTGCCTTTTGATCACTGGGGCATCACTCTGCTACCGGAGAGGGGAGATTGCCTTTTAATTACTGATGCGATTGCTTGCTGGTGGAGAGGGAAAGACCTGCCACTGTGCCCGGAGAACGTTACCTAGATTTTCTGCACTTTGGATATGGACTTGGACGATAGACTTTTTTTCAGTTTTACAGTTTTTTTATATTCTGGGGGTTTTGCCCGATCTTTCTTGTTTTCTTGTGTGTGGGGGGTTGGGGACTTGGGGGTCGATATGCCTGCTCCGATTTGTTGATTTTTTTTGTGTGGGGAGGAGGGATTTCGGGCTTGATGATTGTGCTGTCATTTTTTTTCTTTCTTGGTTTCGTGGCTATCTGGAGAAGAAGAATTTCAGAGTTATACACTTTGATAATAAATGAACCTTTGAGCCACTTAAGTCTAACTTCACTGATCATGGGATACATTTACGCTATTGGTATTGACTCCTTATTATAGTGCTCTCTACTGTCCCTTCTCCAACGTTAAAACTGCCTAATGTTTGTTCTCAACTCACTATTTTTCACATAGATCAGCTTTGAAGTTAACAACTCGTACTCAACAATACATTCATTGAGAAACTCTGGACTGGTTAGTAGCCCCCTCTGCTGGTCTAGAGACAATGCGCAGGCTGGATCTTCCGGGTGACCTTGATACAGATGTTGCCATCCGTCGAAAACATCAAACTGAAAGAGAACCGGTATAATAATTGAAAAAATACCTTATTTAATTTTCAAAGTTCGAAACATCCTAAAAGAAATTGGTTAAATGATCAAGAACTTCCTTTTAGCTCTGTAGCAAAATATTAATATTTAACCTCACAATTCTTACCTCCTTTTCTATAGGAACAGCAGGGCTGAAAGTCCTGAACTAATTAAAACAAAACTTCTGCTTCTGTGACGGGACTCTACAGCCTTTCTGAATGGAAAGGTGTTACGAAGGGCAGATGATTTTCTGCACCCAAATCTTTTCTTTTAGTCATTTTTAGGTTCTTCTGTATAAAGTTTAACACACACACACATTTACCAAGATGCACAGTATTGTTCCTTATGCGTTTGCTGAAGATCCAGTGCTTTGGTTGTTTTTGCCGTACTGTATAAGAAAACAACTTCCAATTATGTATCTTATATTTGAGTGCAATCGAAACCCGCTGAGGCCCAGGCACAACAACTTCAGAAAGGTTGTAACTATCTTTTAAGTTTTCTTATTAACGCGAGTTTTGTCTGTCCTGCATTTGGCACTAGATACTGACACGCACATTACATCTCATGTGAGAGAGAGCCAGGTTGTCCCCATTGTACAGGGAACACTTCCACAGGAAGACTCCATTACAATTTCACAGGAGGTGAACCCTGCAGTTCACTTCACTGGAATAAAATGTATTCACATAACCTCGGCCAATTTGCACCGAGGCACTGACTGCACTCCAAATGCTTGGATAGGGTATTTCCAATTTCCATTCACACCTGCTACTTCACTGTAACTCAAACAATACTTTTACGTTAAAAATGCACGTTTAAAACATTTAAATGAAGGATTAACAGTCCCTATCGTTCAAAAACATTTAAGAACTAGTGAATGTGAAAAGTGTAGTTCTACAAAAGTTATTTTAAGATAAATAAAGCTGCATCGACTAAGAACGTTAAAAATATTTTTATCAGGGAAAACGCTAGATAATTGATAGGAACTTATCACTACGTTCCTCTCTTCAGTCCTCTCAACGAACTGGCCCTCCCCTCCCCCGCTCCAATCCTGTGATCGCTCTAACCTAGAGCGGGATGTACAGCCGAGTTTCGACAATCGCCGCTTCACGTGGGTTGAGGAGCGGAACTGGGGACCTTAAACTACCAGGTTTCAAATTGGTAAATGTCGGCAACAGGCAAAACTCAGTAAAGTCCAGGCTTTAATAGTTCGCAAAACTTTGCTTTCGGTCTTAATCTCCCCTTTTTAAAAAAAATCAAGGTTTTATGAGACGACCGGGAGACCGGTTCCAAGTTATTGCGCGGGTACTGTTGGTTCTGCACTCAAGCGGGTTTGGAGTCCCCGTGACCGGAGTTGTTCACTGTCAGAACTAGCGGAGAGCAGCGCGGCGTGCAGTCTTGGGAATAAAGTGGCGGGTGGGTGCTGGGTCCAGTCAGTGGTCAGCTGCAGAGAGCGAGGAGCTGCAGGCTCTTTCACAAACGGAGAAGCAACATCACACTCTGCACAGTAGGTGGAGTAGTGGGTAGAACACGTAAAATGACAGTAAAGTCATCTTTGCCGCACCCCTTGTCAGTCCAGCGATCAAAAAATAAATCCAGTTAACCGCGCGATTAAAACATTAATTGCAGGCTTGTCACATTGTTCAACGACAGTAGAATACCAATCTTCTTCAATATCCAACTGCAAATGTTTACGTCGATGGTGTTAGGAAGACGGGATGGTATTGGAGTAACGGGCTGTTTTCCAGATTGGGGGTTTGCAGCCGGAGATGCGCTACAGGGATCGGTGCTGGTTTCTCTGTTGCTTTGCTGTCACCGAGATGAGAATGCCGTGTATGAGAATGACCTGGTCAAGATCGGCTCTTGACCTCAAAATTTACCGCGTTGTGGTCTTGCATCTTGTGTGCTTTATCTGTGCTCTTACACAACTTCCTGTGTTCTGTTATTGTTTTACCGTGTTCTAACTCAATACACTGTGTAATCATTGGATCTGTCTGAACAGTATGGAAAACAGGCTTTCACTATACGCGACAATAATAAACCAATATCGATGTGGGTATCATGATTAGCAAGTTTGCGGATGTCAACAAAATTGGTTGTACACTGGACAGTGAAGGCTTAACTAAGGCTACAATGAAATCTAGATTAACTGGGAAAGTGAGCAATTAATTTAACTCAGGTCGGAAGCGATATATTTTGGGAAGTTTGACCAGGTCGGGATGACAGACAGAGCCCTGGGGATTGTTGCTGGACAGGACACCACAGGGTGCAGGTAGATAGTTCCGTGGCAATGGTGTCACAGATAGACAGGGTGGGAGGGAAGGTATTGGACATATTAGTCTTCATTGGCCTAGGCACTGACTATAAATGTTCGAATGACTCGATTGGTTAGGCTACACTCGGAGTACTGTGCGCAGCTCTGGTCACCACACTATAGAAAGGATGGGATTAAGTGCGACAGGGTGAAAAAAAATAATTCGCAAGGACGTTCCCTGGGTTGGAGGGCTTGAGTTATCAGAAGAGATTGAATAATCCAGATGCAATTTTCCTGCTGCAGAGGAAGCTGAGAGGTGGCACGATAGAGCTACATAACGTTTTGACAGGTCTGCATAGGACAGATGGTCAGTCTCTGTTTCCCTTGGTAAGGATGTCTAAAACCAGAAGGCATCAGTTTAAGTGATTAAGTGGGATCCTTTACACAAAGAGTAGTTGATACCTAGAATAAACTGAAGAGAAGGTGGTGGAGAGAGGAACAGAACAATTAGGAGCTATCTTGGCAGCTAATTAAATGAGCAGGCTGTAGATGGAGATGGAATTAATGCAGTCAACAGGGCTTATTATAAACAGCCCTGATGGTCAGCATTGGCATAGTGGATAGAAGGCCTGTGACTATGCTGTACAATTCCCTAATCCCATGACTCTATGTCATTTAAAATTATCTCATGGAACCCCCTGCAGTCTTCCCAGTAGTACAACTTCCTTCACCCTGCATCTGATGATTGGATAGCCTAAACACAGAAGTTTGGTTTGAACTCATTGCTCTGAACAGTTTTTCTTTTGGTTGGATGAGATGAGACCATATGATACAGAAGCAGAATTAGGTCATTAGGCCCATCGAGCCTGCTCCGCCATTTTGTCATGGCCAATCCATTTTCACTCTCGGTCCCAATCTCTTACCGTCAACCCATATCCAAGACAAGGGGAGAAGAGTCAGGAGCTTGGGCTGAGGTGCATGAAGCTGGGGGAGAGTAATGAGGTAAAGCTGAGTCATTCTGCCCCTACTCTATTGCAGACACACAGACATGTCATTCAACCACAAAACAGCACTTACTATTGTAAATGTTTGTTGGTCCTTGATGGATAAGGAAGAGGAATGTGGTTACATTCCTCAGCCTCAGTGCCTGACAACTCAAACTTCACAGTGCCTGCATGTGAAATAAGGTCACTATTAGGAAAGGATAGTACTGTACTGGCAATGCCGGACCCGCAGAGACCTGGTATGGTGAGGCCACTCCAGCTTGCAATTCCCACCCATCGTGAATCCATCCATACCAGTGAGCTGGCAGGGCTGAATGTCTTTCTCTATCTGCATTCACTTTCATTTTTCTTGCAGAGGCTCCTATGTTCTGCTGAGTTATGTAAACATAAAGCTTTCTGCTTCCAATGACCATGAAGCAATCTGTTTGCTACCTTTTAGTTACTCAAAATTGGGCTCCCTATCCAAGAAAAGATGTGCTGGCACTGGAGAGGATTCAGAGGTTCACAAGGATGATATCAGGAATGAAAGGAACGTTTGATGGCTCGGGACCTGTACTTGCTGGAATTTAGGAGGATGAGGGAGAATCTCATTGAAATCTTTTGAATGTTGATAGGTCTAGACAAAGTAGATGTGGAAAGGATGTTCCCCATGGTGGGAGAGTCTAGGGCAACAGGGCACACCTTCAGGATAGAGTGGTGTCCATTTAAAACAGAGATGCAGAGAAATTTCTTTAGCCAGAGGGTGGTGAATTTGTGGAATTTGTTATCACAGGCAGCTGTGGAGGCCAGGTCATTGGGTGTATTTAAGGCAGAGAATGATAGATTCTTGATTGGCCACAGTATCAAATGTTACGGGGATACGGCTGGGGAGAGGAGCCGAGGAGGGGAAAGAAAGGATCAGCCATGATTGAATGGCAGAGCAGACTTGATGGGCCAAATGGCCTAATTCTACTCCTATGTCTTATGGTCTTATGGAAATTCACTGGAATTTAAAAAGTACCAAAGAAGCTCACTGGGATCTGTACAACTCATTATCAACTATAGGGATTTGTTCTTTTCCTCTTCTAAAGATTAAAGATTAACTTTATTTGTCACATCAAATTCAAAGCATACAGTGAAATGTGTCATTTGCAACAACAGCCAACGCAATCTGAGGATGCTGTCAGGGCTGCCAATGCTTCCAGTGCCTACAACCCGTATGTTTTTGGAACATATATTTGTGGGAGGAAACCAGAGCACCTGGAGGAAGCCCATGGGGAGAATGTACAAACTCCTTACTGACAGTACTAATGCAACTGTACGTGCAATTGAAGCCTTCTTTCAGATGAGGTTCAGTGCTGCCGCACACTCTATTTCATAAATATGATAGATGTGAAAAATCTTTTCTCTACGTGTTCTCATTAAATAGTCTTCAATTAATCAAGCAGATAAATGGTCAAAACATCTCAAGTGCTTTACATGATTAGTTGTGCTTGGGCTGTCAGTGGAGATGCTTGCACAGGTAAGCATCTGGGTCAATGACAGCATACAATCAATATGTTGAATGGTCAATTAATCCTTCCATTCCCTTTGCTAATCTGAAAGCATACATGACCTTTTTATTGCCGATGAAAACAGATGGCACATAGCAGATCAGTGATGTCGGAACACCTGCGTGGTATTCATCTGTGCAGTGGAGAAAAGTTTTCTTTTCAAAATGTTTCATGCAATGTTTTACCATTGGCTGGAAATTTCCTTGCTTTGTCTACACGAACAACCTTTGCACTTGTTGCAAAGAGATGGAAGTAATGAGGTGCTCCAACCAGTGGTGTCATTCAAGCTGGCAGAGGCCCCGTCAGTGTAACCCAAATAACCCATCAATGAGGTTTTAACATTGATTTTGGTGCTACATTGTGAATGGAATAGGTTTGTCTGAGTGCAGAGACAGAGGGTGGAAGGTCTCATGCTATACATTCGAAGTAGGCTGCCATGCGTTTATTGCATTCCCCCTACATAGGGCCTCTGCCCCTTCCCCCTACAGTCCTGACAAAGGGTTCCGGCCCGAAACATCGACCGATCAATTCCACGGATGCTGCCTGACCTGCTGAGTTCCTCCAGCATGTTGAGTGTTGCAATAAACTCAATTTAAGTCGACCTCACAAGATATATTTGTGTCTTGCATTTGGGTCCGTTCCCAGTGCCCCCATTGTGACATATTGTCAATGATTTTCTGATGATGCAAACACTTGCAAATCCAACAAAGGAGCCAATATTATTCCCAAATACCAAACAATAGTGAGACGAAAGGACAGTAAAGCAGGTGCTGGAAAAGTGGAATTAAAAGAAGAGAGCTAATGCAGGAAATGCAGTAGGACAGGCAGGAGTGAGAACTAGAAAATGATTCAGGTCAATGAACTGGAAGATGCTGAATATTAACTCATTTCCTCACTTTTTGAGCTATTTGTCAGGCAATCGATAAATACACAATGTTTTCTGTAAAATAGGCTTTAATAACTCAGCCACACAAGAGATTCTGCAGATCCTAGAAATCTTGAGCAACACAGAAGATACTGTAGGAACCGAGCAAGTTATGCAGCATTGATGGAGGAGAATGGTCAATGTTTTGGGTTGAGACCCTTCACCAGGACTGGAATCAGTATAATCCCTCAAAGGAATACTCCCTTAGGACAAGGCTTCCACCATTCAGAATGAGGGGCTGCAGGCTACTGGAAGTCAATTAACTAAATTAATAGAAGAGATATGAACTTAAGAGCACCAGCATAAACCATTTACACAAATATCAGTCATTAATCGTGCACTTCCTCCACACATTGGAGCTTCTAGAATTTCTCTTTCAAAAAAAACTTTCCAGAAGTTATTTGATCAGATTTAGCTAAGGACTGAAGAAATTGCTTCCAGAATTCTGTGCAGCTAACTTAGAAAGATTTAGTCCAGAGATCACTGAGCCTGCTGGATGTTAAAAAGCCTACAACATACAAAGGACATTCTGAAAGGCTGTCAGAAATTGTTGAATGTTACCATGGAAGCTAATATTTTATCTTCATAGAAGACTGGCTTTATTTGTACTGCTATTAATTGTGTTTCATTAAAGTTATGGGTTTGTGGATTTTACGACATAATGTGGCAATTCTTGTTAAATTCTGGGACAGTGTAGTGATTAATTATCTGTTTAATTTGGTACTGAATGCCATCATTTTATTTTATTTAAGCATCTATTCTGTTCATATTTTTCATCCGAGGATTAATTATAAAAGATGTTAATTACAGGGAAGAATAAAAGTGCTTAAATTAAATTATCCAGAGCTCTCAACATTCAATTCAAATTTTCAGTGGTTGAAGGCTTCTCCAAAGGAGGAGTTCTTAACAAAGCTGATACATTCCTGTTTTCACACAAAGAAAAAAACATTTGACAAACTGTGTCCACAGGCTGTGCAATTTTATCCGACTTACATACTAATTTAACGTAATTTTACTCTTATGTATACTGCTCACGAACCACAACTCTAAACATTACTGCTGTTATTTTATCTTCAAATCAAGTAAAATGTTTATACAATAATATTGACATTCTGTTACATTATATCTCAAATCAGCTTATCACAATATTAAATATTTTATTTATTTACCTAACACTGATTAAGATAGTACTGATACATTGGGCAATTCCCACGCTTGTTCAAATAAAAAGAAACAATGCCCGTGGTATTGTTCATCAACTGAGTAAACCACTATGAATATAAAGGTCAGAGGCAAGGAGATGGAAAGGTTTTTTTTTCCCTGTGCTTGTCAGTCAGGCATTAGTCTAACTTCACATTCCAGGCGAGGACACTGTGAGAGTCTCTCCGCGTCACTTTGAAACTGAGCAACGTCTTCGGCAACAACTTCTCTGGGAAAAGAGGTTTCAGCATTCAGGTATGGTCAAACGTTTTCTAGCACAGTTATGTTATCGACGGCTGCTGAAGGACCTGGAATTTGACTTTCTTCGACAGTTGTTATTAAGTTAATACTAAGTTTGTTTTTTTGTAAGTTTTAAACTGTTTGAGTGGCGTCGCTTGTCACTCTCATCAAAGGGCACATTCCAGTGGCCTGAGGGAGCCGCTTTCTGTAGATTGCAGCTGTCACAGGCTCAAAATAATCGCAGACCGAAGCCAGGCTCTCATTTCAGACCGGCGCCTCGACAGCCGACAAAATCAAAGCGCCTTACAGCCCAGCTTCACTTTAAAAGGCAGCTTCTGATTTCTTTTTGCTTTCTGTTCCGTTTTAATCATGTTGTTACTCCGATAACCTTTGAAACATTCCCACCAAGAGAAAGTTAAATCAAATATCTCGGTGCGAAGGGAATTCAAAAGAGGGGGTGGTATTTTCTCTATTTTATTGAGTTGATCTAAACAAGTAACCGAAGGTGCAGATTGATAAACGAAATAGTAAGCCTACTTTAATCATGGATAAGAATTCACAGCATCTTTATAGCGTTGAATGAAGAGTAAAGTATTATATTTTTGAAATGTGTTTATAATCAAGAGCTCTCCTGTAGTTTTGCCAGTACCAACATACGAGGAATTCAGATGTGACGATTTGCATTCCTTGTGGGTAAATAAAAACGTGTAATAAACACGGATACCGTGAACTCCATATGCATGTTTGTTCCGTAAAACTGATGAAACTGCGTTTCTCTATCAGTATCAACGACCGCTCCTTGAGTTTTGCATAACATCCGCCCACTAACATTTATTTAGGAAGCCCAATCAAAACACTTCCTTCACAAAAGACAGAAATTAAGAAAGAGGATGTGCTGGAGCTTTTGGGAAGCATCACGTTGGATAAGTCACCGGGACCGGACGAGATGTACCCCAGGCTACTGTGGGAACCGAGGGAGGAGCCTCTGGCGATGATCTTTGCATCATCAGTGGGGACGGGAGATGTTCCGGAGGATTAGAGGGTTGCGGATGTTGTTCCGTTATTCAAAAAAGGGAGTAGAGAGAGAGCAGGAAATTATAGACCTGTGAGTCTTCAGTGTTTAGTAAGTTGATGGAGAAGATCCTGAGAGGCAAGGTTTGTGAACATTTGGAGAGACGTAATATGATTAGCAATAGTCAGCATGGCTTTGTCAAAGGCAGGTCATGCCTTACGAGCCTGATTGAATTTTTTGAGGATGTGACTAAACACATTGATGAAGGTAGAGCCGTAGATGTAGTGTATATGGATTTCACCAAGGCATTTGATAAGTTACCCCCATGCAAGGCTTATTGAGAAAGTAAGGAGGCATGGGATCCTGGGGGACATTGCTTTGTGGATCCAGAACTGGCTTGCCCACAGAAGGCAAAGAGTGGTTGTAGACTGGTCATATTCTGCATGGAGGTTGGTGACCAGTGGTGTGCCTCAGGGATCTGTTCTGGGACCCCTTCACTTCGTGATTTTTATAAATGACCTGGATGAGGAAGTGGAGGGATGGGTTAGTAAGTTTTCTGATGACACAAAGGTTGGAGGTGTTGTGGATAGTGTGGAGGGCTGTCAGAGGTTCCAGAGGGACATCAATAGGGTGCAAAACTGGGCTGACAAGTGGCAGATGGAGTTCAACCCAGGTAAGTGTGAGGTGGCTCATTTTGGTAGGTCAAATATGATGGCAGAATATAGTATTAATGGTAAGACTCTTGGCAGTGTGGAGAATCAGAGGGATCTCGGAGTCTGAGTCCACAGGACACTCAGAGCTACTGTGCAGGTTGATTGTGTGGTTCAGAAGGCATACAGTGCATTAACCTTCATCAACTGTGGCATTGAGTTAAGGAGCCGAGAGGTAATGTTGCAGCTATACGGGATCCTGGTCAGACCCCACCTGGAGTACTGTGCTCAGTTCTGGTTGCCTCACTACAGGAAGGATGAGGAAACCATAGAAAAGGTGCAGAGGAGATTTACAAGGATGTTGCCTGGACTGGGGAGCATGCCTTATGAGGATAGGTTGAGTGAACTTGGCCTTTTTTCCTTGGAGCAATGGAGAATAAGAGGTGTCCTGATAGAGGTGTATAAGATGATGAGAGGCATTGATTGTGTGGGTAGTCAGAGGCTTTTTCCCAGGGCTGAAATGGCTAACATGAGAGGGCACGGTTTTTAATATGCTTGGAAGCAGGAACAGAGGAGATGTCAGGGGTAATTTTTTTTACGCAGAGAATGGTGAGTGTGTGGAATGGGCTGCCGGCGACAGTGGTGAAGGCAGATACAATAGGGTCTTTTAAGAGACTCCTGGGTAGGTACTGGAGCTTAGAAAAATAAAGAGCTATGGGTAACCCTAGGTAATTTCTAAAGTAAGGAGATGTTCGGCACAGCATTGTGGGCCGAAGGGCCTGTATTTTGCTGTAGGTTCTTTATGTTTCCATGTTTCTAAAAGGCAGATGATTATCAGACAATTCAGATGAACGCTTATAACTTTTTAAAAACTCTTGAGGGCAGGGACAATGCACATTAGGTAGTGATTTGAAGCTAAAACTGTAGGTGTTGAGGTGGGGTGAGAAGAGGTGATCTTTTCACAATGGAAGTCAAACACAGGATTCTCCACCTGTGTGGTTGGCATTATGGTTATCCTCCAATCGTTTATAAATGAGGATAAATCTCTGGGGATCTGAACAGTTCCATACAGGATCGTTCCATACAGATGATGATCAGTGGATTTGGACGACGGATGTCATATTGGCGCTTCAATCCTCAACAAAATCATGGAAATTTTATTCACCGGCATCTCCTCCTGACAAGAAATATGTCACTGTCATAAAATTCCGTAGAGATATTCCACTGCTTTGGACTGCACTGGCATTTGTTATCTGCACTTTAACATCCTTAGTAACAGCCATGTCCAAATAGGAAATTGCTTTCCTGACATCCATAGATCCTGAATGTTGGCATTTATTACAAAATGCAAGAGGCAATCTTCGGCAGTCTATGTAAATCGTACTAGGTGTACGTAGCTGATGCTGATCAGAACAGAATCCTGCTACATTGGGATCTTAGGTTCTTGAATGTATGAGTAGAATTGTCTATAAACCTGTAGGAATGATCAAGATAGTTAATATTATGATGTATGTTAATACACTTTAAAAAAAAGGTATAATGTATGTTGTGTTTTGTTGCAATAATAAAATCCTTTCTCAAAATGAACCTCAGAAAAATAATGCAATTGTAAGTTAGTTTCTGAACTGTTAAAATGGAGGTGTTTGCTGAACTAAATATACATGGTGCCCCCTCTCCATTGAAGCAATTGCTAGGTCAATTAAATCTACATCAAGAGAACCAAAAGATCTTATTTTATGTAAAGGGCTCTGGTTACATATTCTGGATTAGATTTATATCAGTGGCACCAATCCAGCCCTGAGGAAAATCCTTTTCTGCAAAAATTAAGGTTTTAATGATAAAACAGAAAACTTTGGAGGTACATAGCCAGTCGGTTAGTTTCTGAAAAAGAACAGTTGCAGTTTAATAGTTGACCTTTCAAACCAGGGGCTTCTTGGAGCACATCTCTTATTTCATATTGTTTCAGAATCAGGTTTATTAATACTAACGTATGTCGGGCTTATGGCTTCATGGACTGTTCAGAAATCTGATGGTAGAGGGGAGGAAACTTTTTCTTAAAACATAGAGCGTGGATCTTCAGGCTCCTACACATTCTCCCCAGTGGTAGCAATTATTTTTGTCATCATTATTATTACAGAACCATAGCATTTGTCTGCTGTTGCCTTTCCCTGGTCTTTCTGCCCCTCCCAACGTCAATGAAGTGTTGAGTGCTCCTATTGGTGTCTGGTTGTTGTCATGGACACAACACTGAGTTTATACCCATTTAAGGTTGATCAAAAATTACCCTTATTATATCAGAGCCGAATTACCTGCATTCTGGGGAACTTAAAAACAATAATATTTTGTTTCCTTTTTATGTCATGTAAATTGTTCCATATTTTGTAATGTTTGTCTTATGTTTAAGGCATTTAATTTTGAGATGTGTTTTTGCTGTTTTCTTCTGGCAGAGAGGTCAAATAACTTGGTGTATACTCTAAGAGAGGCAAGATTATCTTGTTAAGGTTCAGTTTCATTGTTCACCCTTTCACCTCCTCTGGCTTTGCAAAGATCCTGGTTACTTTATTTCTGTGCATTACAAATGATAATTTAGAATCCATCTACTGTTTTGAGGCATTAGGATTTCCTTGTCCAGTTTATATTTCTTCCGGGTGTTTGCACTCCCCAATCTTGTCTTATTCATCATATTGTCTCTGGTTCAGAGAAGGAAATCTGTATTGTCTGGCCTTATCTGTTACTCCAAATCCGTAACAAAGAGGTTGATCTTGAATTATGTCCTCAGTTCAGAAACATTTCAGGATGGATAGCAAATGTCAGCCTAGCCATCAATATTGATATTCCAGGAACTAATAAATAAAAAAGAAATATAAAAAAATCTGGGACATTATGGCACTGATGAGACCAAACCTGGTACAACAAAATCAGAGCTGTATTAACTGTGCTTCCATTAATCTGCACTGGTAGAAGGTTGGCCAGACCATCTGCTATCAGTGCTAGGAGTTTGTTTTGTCAACTTGTGCTTGATGGCAGTTCTTTCTTTCAATCTTCTTCCAATAATTCCCCTGCTATCTGCATAGATTTAATTATTCATCTCTTCCATTATGATTTGATTACATTTTAATTACAATAGGATACTTTGCTGAATGCTTTTCAATTCTTCCCTACATTTATTCACTGTTTGTTCTCACTTGACACAGAATCCAGCCAGGCCATGCCCCAGTTATACTGCACTTGACTTTCCTTCACTTTTCCTCATCTAAACCTGTCAATTAAACTTTATATTCCCTCTACTCTTGACCCTGAGTGTCCAACCTTCCCATAAGTATATCCGTGCTTCTCACCACAACCACTCCTTGAGGCAGTGAGTTCCATATCCTCTGCACTCTCTGGGCAAAGAAATTTCTTCTGCACGTGCCGCTGGAATATAATTTTAGCCTAACCTGCCCAGGATAGGAATGAGTCTGTTTTACACCACTGTGTATCCCAGTGAGGAGTGCAGTTGTGTGGGTACTAAGAGGGCAGCCAGAAGAGTGATTGCCAAATTTGCTGATTGCCTCTGATGTGGAACTCAAGGCTGCTGGAGATCAGTTAATACAGGAGAAAGGATCATTTCTTTTGCAGCTTCTAACGTTCAAGCAGATGAGATCTCTATTTTTTCTGCTGTGGAACCATAGGCCACAGAGGTGGAAGGATAATTCTCTCCATGTTAAATCTCAGGGTAGAGGAATACCAGGGTGGAAATACTGCAGTAAGGCTGGGAATGTTGCCAGCATCATAAATAAAGGAAGGATACACTCTGGGTTGATTTCACTTGTAGAATTTATTCATCACGGCCCTTGCACTTTATTCACCTTCCTGCACAGCACTTCCTCTGTAGCTGCTACACTAAATTCTGTTTTCCATTTACTACCTCGATGTGCTTGCTTGTATGGCATAATCTTCCCGGAAGGCTTATAAATGAAAGCTTTTTTTTTACTGTGCATGTGATGGTGATATAACAAGAGTAGCTTATTTTGTATGCACTTCTAATCTAAGGAGTTTGGTTTCTTTTATTTTTTTGGAGAAAAAAACACAGTTGATATACAAGTTAAAGTTCTAAATCAGGGGAAGACTAAATTTGAAGCCACTAGATAGGAACTTGCTGGGAGAGGCTGATAGCAGGTAAAGTAATGTCTAACAGGTGGAAGCTTTTAAAAGTGAGAGTTCAGGGCCAGTATGTTCCCGTCAGTGTGAGGGACAAGGATAGTGGGATTCAGGAACCCTGGTTATTGAGGATTTTTGAGGCTTTGGTCAGGGAAAAGAAAAAGACATACATCAGGTATGGGTAATTGGTAGCACATGAATCACACCAGAGGAATATTGTATCATTTCTTAATGCATGCATTACTAAATGACAATAAAAGAGGACTGCGTGTCCTCATAATCTAATCTAATCCATAAGGGATGTAGGAGCACACTTAAGAAGGAAATCAGGAGGGCAAAAGGGAAACATCAGATATCCTTGGCAGAAAAAGTAAAGGAGAATCCTAATAGATTCTACTAAAATTAATATTTCCTCCTCACTGACGATCAACACCAGAACACTTCAGGGGTGCGTGCTTAGCCTGCAGTCTACTCCCTCTATACCCATGACTGCGGCTATGCATAGCTCAAATACCATCTATAAATTTGATGATGGCACAACCATTGTTGGTAGAGTATCAGATGGGGATGAGAGTGTGTACAGGAGTAAGATATACCAACTAGTGAAGTGGAGTCACAGCTAAAACCTTGCACTCAATGTCAGTAAGACGAAAGAGCTGATTGTGGACTTCGGGAAGGGTAAGATGAGGGAACATGAACCAACCCTCATAGAGGGATCAGAAGTGGAGAGAGTGAACAATTTCAAATTCCTGGGTGTCAAGATCTTTGAGGATCTAACCTGGTCCCAACATATCGATGCAGCTATAAAGAAGGCAAAACAGCAGCTATATTTCATAAGGAGCTTGAAGATTTGGTTTGTCACCTAAAACTCTCAAAAACCTCTAATATACCATGGAAAGCATTCTGATAGGCTGCATCATTGTCTGGTATGAGGGGGTGGGGGGGGGTACTACTGCACAGGATCAAAAGAAGCTACAGAAAGTTGTAAGATTGCTCAGCTCCATCTTGGGTACCAGTTTCCATAGATTCCAAGACACCTTCAAGGTGTGGTGCCTCAGAAAGGCAACGTCCATTTTTAAGGAGCCCCATCACCCAGTTCATGTCCTCTTCTCACTGTTACCATCAGGTAGGAGATACAGAAGCCTGAAGGCACACACTCAGCGATTCAGGAACAGCTTCTTCCCCTCTACCATCCGATTCCTAAATAGACATGGAACCCACGAACACTACCTCACTTTTATTATTTCTGGCTTTGCACTATTTTTAATCCAACTATTTAATACACATATATAAACTTACTGCAATTTAGTTATTTATTTTTCATTCTATATTATCATGTATTGCATTGTACTGCTGCTGCTATGTTAACAAATTTCACAACACATGCCAGTGATAATAAACCTGATTCTGATTCTATAGGTATATTGAGAGCAAAAGTCAAAACTAGGGAGAGGTTAGGGCCCCTTAAGGATCTGTGTGTTCATCTCTGTTCTGTAGCTCCAGTAGGGTGCAGGCACAGCAAATTACAACAAACAAACAATAGATAATTCAGTGCAAAAGAGGTAGTGTTTATGGATTCATGGACATTCAGAACTCTGATGATGGAGGGTCAGAAGCTGTTCCTAAAACAATGAGTGTAGATCTTCGGGCTCTTGTATCTCCTCTCTCAGATGGTAGTAATGAGAAGAGGGCATGTCCCTAATGGTGGTGGTCCTTAATGATGGATGCCCCCTTTATGAGGTACCGCATTTTGAAGATGTTCTCACTGATGGGGAAGCCTGTGCTGTGATGGAGCTGGTTGAGGGTACAACCCACTGAAGCCGCTGACGATCCTGTGCCTTGGAGCCTCCATGCCAGGTGGTGATACGATCAATTTGATGCCTGCCTTCTTTGTAATTGCATCAATATAGTGGGGCCAGGATAGATGATCTGAGTTGTTGGTGCCCAGGGGCTTGAAACTGCTTGTGTTTTCCACCACTGATGTGTCAATAAGGAATGCATCTCAATAAGAACTAGTTCTCTCCTGTATTGACTGTGGGGTAGGTCATGGAAGCTGGGGAGTTCAGAACAGTAAAATCCTGAAATATCACAGAAGAAGTGGTGCTGACAAATTTGAAGCAAGCGGAAGTTTCGCCATGGGTCCCAACCAGGTGGGTCCAAGCATGTTGTAGAGTTAAGGGATGAAGTTGTTCATGTCCTGGCAGAGAATGCTGTATCATCCTCAGCCATGGAAGATTGAGTATTGAGGAAGTGGTGAAAGGACAAGCCACCCCTTCCTCAATATTCAATCTTCTATGGCTAAGGGCTGGTGAACTTAGCATCAGTGGAAAGAAACTGGGAACTCATCAACTAGATCAACTGGGAAAGCGGGCAAAAAAATGGCAGATAGAGTTTAAGTCAGGCATGTGTAAAGTGATGCATTTTCAGAAGTTAAAGGGAGGGCATACTTACTGAGTGGCAGGACTCTGGGGAGTGTTGTTGAACAGAGTGACCTAGGGTACAAGTACGTAGTTCCCTGAAAATCATGGCAGATTGAGACAGGGTGATGAAGTTAACATAGGCTTGCTTGCCTTCTGTGGTCAGTACATTGTGTATCAGAGTTGGATATGATGTTGTAGCTGTATAAGACAGTGGTAAGGCCACACTTCAAGCACTGTACACAGTTCTAATTGCCACACTACAGGAAGGAGGAGATTAAGGTAAGGAGGATGCAGAAAAGATACACAAATGTGATGCCAGGACTGGAGGGCTTGACTTTCAAGGAGAGACTGGATAGGCTGTGCCTGTTTAGCCTGGAGCAAAGGACACTGAAGGGTAACCTTAAAGGGGCATATAAAGTTATGAGGGACATAGGTAGGGCAGATAATAAATACAAGAATTTCTGCAGGTGCTGGAAATCCAAAGCAACACACACAAAGTGCTGGAGGAACTCAGCAGGTCAGGCAGCATCTGTGGAAATGAGCAAACCATCAACATCTTGGTTCGAGACCCTTCTTCAGTGTTGGAAAGGAAGGGGGAAGATGCCAGAATAGGAGGGAAGGGATAGCTAGAAGGTGATAGGTGAAGCCCGGTGGGTGGGAAAGATAAACAGCTGGAGATGAAGGAATCTGATAGGAGAGGAGAGTGGACTATAGGAGAAAGGGAAGGAGGAGAGGCACCAGCGGGAGGTGATAGGCAGGCGAGAAGAAATAAGAGGCCAGAGTGGGGAAAAGTAGAAGAGGGGAGGGGGAGGGATTTTTTTCCCATGGAAGGAGAAATCAATGTTCATGCGATCAGGTTAGAGACTACCCAGTGGAATACGAAGTGTTGCTCTTCCACATTGACGGAGGCTTCATCATGGCATAAGAGGAGGCCATGGATCAAAATGTCAGATGGGCAGATAATCATAGTCTTTTCCCCAAGGTAAAAGAATCTAGAACCAGATGTCTCATGTTTAAGGTGAAAGATTTAAACTTTTTTTTTCACAGAGGTATACAGAATAAGCTGCCAAAGGAAGTAGTAGATGCAGCTACAATTACAAAGTCTAAAAAACAAATTGGATGGGCATATGGATAAGAAACCTTTGGAGGGATATGTGCCAAATATTGAAAAGTGGGACCAGCTTGAGTGGGCACCATGCTTCCATGCTATGACTCTACCACAGACATGTATATGTTTCCTAATTCTGGGTCACTCTTCCAAAACATTGCTCCTCTTTGTTTCTATGCAGAGGTGGAAAACAGCCATGGCGACAGCTGACAATACCAACGATGAACAAGTTGTACCAGGAGACATTGAACAAGATGATGTCCATTCTGTGCAGGCCCGATATCTACGCAGCCCATCGCCTAGCAGGTGTGATGTGTGCAATGCAAAGTTCTCCAATATAAGCAAATTCAAGTAATTCCACATGGAGTTATCTTGCGGCTAAGTCAGCACTATTTGGGTTTTAATCTCAGAAAAGATAGGCTCATAGTTATGTCTTTGACAGCAAGTACTCTTTAAGGATCTGATAACAGCACTAAAATACTGTACGTGTCCCTAGAAGGACAGGGGTAGCAAGCACCAGAGTACACAGCCCCTGTTTGCACTCTCACCAAGTCACACAGCATCCTCTAATTTGCTTCTGAGTGACTGTTTGAGTCTTTTACCACCACCCACAACAAATTCCAAATCACTTCTGCCCTCTGAAGAACACATTTTTCTGTACACCTCCCTGCTTTAAATCCAGGTCTTCCAACCTTTTAACCATAAACTGAGTAAAATTCTCTATATTTACCCAGTCTAAACCAGTCATGATCTTGAACACCTTCTTCAGTCTTCTCTCAAATATTTGTGATCCAAAGGGGAAAAGCCCCAGCTTTCTATTCTAACCGCATGTAGGTGATGACATGTGTATTCTTCAGCTGGGCAGTTACACACAGTGTGAAAAGGTTCTGAGTGAGGGCAGTGTGTGTTATTCCTTTTACACTTTCATTTCCAGATCCCCTCTGAGAACAGTTTTTATATATCATTGCTCTTTCTTCATTACTGTGTCTAAACCCTGCAAATTCTAATCCCAGGTGGCACCATAGAATTTACACAAGGCTGAAAGCAGCCCACAGTAGCAATCACTCTACCAGCTTCTCAAAGTCAATAAGGGACAGACAATAACATTGACATTGACACTTACATTGCAAAAAGACATAGAAGAAGTTACATTAGTAGACCTTGAGGTCAGGTATAATTGGAAGGATCTCTTTTTTACTAATAAATACACAGAAAATAAAGATCTTTCACAAATGAGATCATTCTTATAAAAATTCCCAGGATTCTGCCAATGTAATTTATAAGGCAGGTAATCAATGATTTCCTTTATGGTAACTGAAACTCCAATGTCTGAAACCATAACTCTAATGAACTTTGCTAAAACCACCACCATCCTGACAAAATATACTCTCCCTTTATGCAACTATTTCTTAACGCTGACTGTGAATCTTCTGGGCAAAGGGCATTTGATCTTTAAACAATACAGAACTCATGGGAAATGCAGTTTCCACAACCATACAATGTTCCTTCAGTATTGTCCTCAACTATCGATCTACATAATGTGCTCACATCTCTAGAGGGGATTTCAACTCACTTTTGTGAAGTGAATATGTCTTCACAGGGCCTTAAATTTTAGTGAATATGGTAGTGTCAGAGCACTTGTAACATAAATGTGGAACAAAAGCAATAATTAATGTGAAGAGGGCAGGACACCTGATTTTTCAATATATTAATGATAAGTAGCAATGATGAAACAAGGGACATATGTACTTTATTTTCATTGACAGGTTTTCCATTGTATCAGACACAGACACAGAGAGCATCTTCATGGAGCCCATACATCTATCACCTGCAGTTGCTGCAACTAAGATTATTAATGAAGGTAATAATCTTATTTTCTACACTTTCTCCAGAAGACCTGACTAAATTGGCTTTCCTGGCCCCGGCCTTGATCCAGTGCATCCTGTATGGATAGGTTGCAACAGCGATCACAGGCAATAGACTCTCAATATTTTAATTTTTGTCAGTACAGTTAGAAGACGAACGTAGGAGTATGTGTTGTAACAAATCCTTACAAGTTATGAACTGTTAAGAGGGGTAGGCATCTGGCTCAATATTAGATACCACACAGCCATATTATAATGTGCTATGTTGTAAAAGTGTGACACACGGAAGATCAAGAATGTGTAGAATGGTGTCCTTGGACGTGTAATACTCAAGAGAGAGCTGAACGGTCACCAAAGTGTGTTCGGAAATAGATTTCAATGCATCTGTGAAAACTGTGGCATGAAGAAGATTCTTCTGAGCAGGTCTCAGGCCAGCTTTGCGAACCTAACCCAAACTGTTCACCTTTACAATACACGTGGACTAAGATGTTAACTGTCGTGTATAGTTTACTTACCCAGATCTCCTACAACACATCATCTCCTTCCCAAAATGATATAATGGCACGGCTCCAGGATGAGTTTGCCACCTGACCAGGCAACCCCTGGAGGATGGAGATAATACACAATGGAATGATGAATTAAAATGACCAGCTTAGCGTCCCAACATGTTCTGAAAAGTAATCACCCAATCAATATTGAACTTCAGTACAGAGGAAAGCACAAAACACATAATTATTTCCTGTTTTGCTGATTTGTCAATGTTGGTCTACCATGATGTTGAAGAAACTCAAAAAAAGTTCGAAAAGCTGCTGTAAACTGGAACTGAATAGAATAATGGTTATTATTCTATAGATTTACTATACGCCCACAAGAAACTTAATCTCGGGGTTGTAATGGATATATATATTTATTTTGATGATAAAATATACTTTGAACTTTAATAATTATTGAATTATGTACTTTGTGTGAAACAGATACAACAAATGATAGCTTCAGATCTGCTGAGTATTCCATAAAACATTTTTATCCAATCTTTCTTTTCTTTTTTAATCTTTTTATTAGTTTTCAAGTTCATAAACATAATAACAATAATGATACAAAGAGATTGGAATTACATTATTGGTAATAAACATATACAAGAGAAACTACAAATAGGACAAGTGTAATAGACTTTCAAACTCTTAATATAATTAATCATGAAGAGAAAAGAAATAAAAAGAGAAGTCTATCACAAAGAAAAACCCCCAAAAAACAAAAAAAAAATCAGAAAAAGAGCTAAATTACTAAACCAAAAAAAAAACAAACAGAACAAAACAGGGCTGAACCAATATATTAGATCCAATACATTCACTAATGTCGTCAACTCCACTCCTCTATTCATATGTTCTAAGTTAATAAAAAGGATTCGGAAAAGGTCAAACTACATCATATGAAAATGTTGTATAAATGGCTTCCAAGTCTCTTCAAATTTAACCGAAGGATCAAAAATGACAGTTCTGATTTTTTCTAAATTTAAACATGATATAGTTTGGGAAAACCATTGAAATGTAGTAGGGGGATTGGTCCCTTTCCAATTCAATAAAATGGATCTTCTGGCCATTAATGTAACAAATACGATCATCCAACAAGCAAGAGGATAAAGAGCTATGTTCCGTCATTGGCAAACCAAAAATTGCCGTAATAGGATGGGGTTGTAAGTCAAAATGCAAAACTGTTGAAATAATATCAAAAATACTTTTCCAAAATTTTTCCAAGAGAGGGCAGGACCAGAACATATGAGTCAAAGAAGCCACCTCAGAGTGACATCTGTCACAAATAGGATTTATATGGGAGTAAAAATGAACTAGTTTATCCTTAGACACGTGGGCCCTATGCACTTAAATTGTATCAGCATATGTTGAGCACATGTAGAGGAAGAGCTAACTAATTGAAAAATTTTCTCCCATTTCTCTATTGGTAAGTGAAGTTGAAGTTCCCTTTCCCATTCATTCTTAAGTTTATCAGATATACCTGGCTGTATTTTCATAATTGTATCATAAATAGTTGCTATTATTTTTATCCAATCTTTAGAAAAATATGAACCAGTAAATGTATCCTTCCTACTGAACTTATGAATGGGTCTGTCTCCATATTTTGTGCCTTCCAGTATTTCTTTTCTCTGAATTCAAGCAACAAAGTACCTAAGTGCCTGTGATGAACCCTAAATTAAGGAGTTTGATGTCATTTGCCTTACTCTTTATTTTATGTTTTCTATGTATCGGGAGAATTGAAGCCCAGAGAAATAAAAGTTGAGCCAATGTCGCCAAAAATGATGGAATCAGCTGAGCAGCTGCTAGTGGAAGACCTCTATAATCGGGTGAAAGTGAAGATTGATGACAGAAGCAAATACAACACCCCCTGTATCATGGACATCCAGCATGCTCTCATGCAGAAAATGGAGGCGCCCCTGGAGATAATAAATGAGGTGTGGCCCAATGTCTTCATTGCTGAAAAGTAAGTTGGAAACATGTAACATTGGAATGAATCAATGATACCTACATTATCATGGGCTATTGCTGCACTTATTGAGCTGCCAATTTAGTAAGCATATCATCCTTTCAATATTTGCATCGATCACTATATTGTAGAAGATTCCTTCTTCTTCAGCCCTTTTCCACCCATCACCCCCCCCCCCGGTTCTTACTTCATCATACCTCCGTCACCAACGTACCTTCACCCTCACCTGGTTTCACCTATCACCTGCCAGTTTGTAGTCCTGACTCTTTTTTATTCTAGCTTCTTCCCCTTTCCTTTCCAATCCTTATGATGGATTTCGGCTCGAAACATTGACTGTTGATTCCTCTCCATAGATGCTGCCCGACCTGCTGCGTTTCTCCAGTACTAGCTGCATTTTACTATGCTGTATATTTTAAAGATGGTTTATCTCATGTCTGTGATAAGTTTTAGGAAGCCCTGAAATAGAAAATGTGAAATTGGGTTGAGATCTTGCTGTTGTCTTCCTTTATATTGACAACACAGGTGTAACTACAGCAGCTGGAAAGTCAAAAATCTGCGCTTGATTCCAAGGTTAATTTACATGTAAGCTCTGTGATGGAGGTGCAAGGAGACTTGGAGGGTCTTGAAATTTATTAAGCATTCCAAAAATAGTTCTGATGAAGGGTCTCAGCCCAAAATGTCAACTCTTTATTCCTTTCCATGGCTGCTGCCTGGCCTACTGAGATTCTCCAGCATAGAAAAAGAATTTCAGGATATATATTGTATATATTTCTCTGACATTAAATGTACCTATTGAAACCTATGGATTATGTTTGTGTTGCTCTGGATTCTAGCAACTGCAGAATCTCTTGTACTTAAAAGAGATTCCAAAACATTTGTTGCAATGTCATTAAGGTATCAGAGCAGAAATCACCAAAGCCATTTAAAGGACACCGATTACCTTTTATCTTTGGTTTTGAACTTTTTCCTTCCTCTTATTGTTATATTATTTGGAAATGTTTGTTTGGGAACTTGACTTTGTGATCCTGCGATATATCTAGACCACCGAGCCCACACTATATGATGTGCTTTGGGATTCTGCCAGAGCAACACATACAAAATGCTGGAGGGATCAACAGCCTTTACCTTTTCCACCCATCACTCCCCAAGTTAATTTGAGAGGAGAGTGGACTTTGGGAGAAAGAGAAAGAGGAGGGGCACCAGGGGGAGAGAGCCAGAGTGGAGAATTGAAGAAAAGGGAAGAGGGAGGTGGAAGCATTCAAAAATGGCTCCTAACTGAAGCACAAGTTCCATTTAAAAGAGCAGTTGAAATCTCTGTATCAATGGAAACAGCAGATAGAGATGCAATTGAGGTTGCAGTCAGGAATGAAAGTGAGCATGAACAAATTGCAGCATCCAAACAGAAACCAGCCTGGCCGAACAAATTGTGTTACCATTGTGGAAGAGGCTCACATATACCAGACCAATGCAACTTTAAAGGTGAATCTTGCAGAAAATACACATACAAAGAGCATGTCAGGCAGTCAAAAATAAATGGACTGTATAGGGAAGACTTGAAGATAAAAAGTCAAGTTGCAGTTTCAAAAAGAACACTAATCTGTATGCTGTCGACGAAAGATCTGATAAAGGTGAGAGTGACACAGTACTGGGTAGCTTTGAAATTTATATAGTGAAAATTAACAAGCAATCTGGCTTACACCAGAGGCGAATGGAAGTTAATTCAAATGGAATTGGACACTGGCTCATCTGTTTCAATCATTCCACAAAATGGGTTTGAGCACCAACTTTCTCCTTGCATATCGCAATGCAGCACACTTTACAATCAACCATTCACCAGCTATACTGTTCCTGGGTTATCCCTTGGGTTCACGCTTGGATCTCCTCAAACCCAGTCTGAGAGGGAGTATGAAGGACAAACAGCTGAGACAAATTGAGGGCTGCTCAAACAAGGATGTTCCTTGTCAAGATGGCGTCAGTGAACAATGATTCCTTGGGTGACATCCTTCAGACAGCAAATCTCTCCAATTATTTCACTCTTTCTATGCCTTCTGCTTGTTCTTTTTGTGTTATTGGTGTTACGAAAACTGCTGGGGCCCGTGACGTGCAGTTTGAATCTTGATCGAAAGATCCAGTGCTGTGCTGTGTCTGGAGAGCTGCCTCGTAGAGATGGGGAACAGGGGCGGGGGGTTGCCGAAAAGGTCCAAGAACACAAGCTGACTCATGGAAAAGATCAGAGATGAAGTGTGAGGTTATGAACGACTCCACCTTGAAGTGGCGAGGATGATTGAAACATCGAGGTGAATGTGGAAGGGGTCAGCAATGAGTGATCTAATAATTTTTTGTGCGTTGGGGCAGGTTGGGGGTTTGGTGCTACTGTCGCTGTTCTTTTCTGTGAGTGAGGAGGCCAGGGATTGTTATGTATAGAGGATTGTTGATTGTTTTTGTGGCTGCTTTTTGCTGTGGCGAGGGGGGCATTTTGGGGTCTGTGAGTTTAGTTTCTCTTCTTTTTTGTATCCGTTTAGGGGTGGAGTTGATGTCTTTCCTTTCACTAACACACATAGTCTTTCTGTATTTATTGGCTACCTGGAGAAGACAAATATCAGAGTTGAATTATACATGCATATTTTGACAATAGCATGCACCTTTGAGGTTCAATAGATTCAATGTTTCACTCCTGAGCATGCAGTCCTGGCAGGGGCTACAGAGGTGATCAAAAGTGGGTATTCCGAAAGATTAAAGACAAAACTGGGTCAGTCACCTTCGTACACAACAGCGATTGCGTCTGATGTTACCTGGAGATGACACATCAATCAATTGAAGCCAGAGTCAATTGCTAGAGAAGAAAGGTGGCTAGTGCTATCAGAACCATTTCCTGCAGGAGGTCCCAGAACCCAAGATTATTTCACAGCCACATGTCTCACATGCCAAGAAGAGTGGATGTGCCCTCCCTGCCCACCAAATCAGGAAAGATGTTATCCCATGAGGGTAAGAAATCTTCCACAGCGATTAAATCTTTAGGGAAGAATGGGACAATTTAAAATTCACTACTCTGTGGATGTAGCTGTAGTAGTTGCATTATTTAGTGTACTGCATACCTCATACAGGAGGAGTTTTGTATATTTAGTACGTCAGATATTTGAGTGATATTGTAATTATATTGTTTGATTAAATATTCTTTGTTTCATAATACATTACGGGTTATATGTAAAAGTACGTACATGGCATACGTTATTATGTCACCGTGTTGTATGTGAGTGCCTCACTGAAAGTAAGATTGAAGTACTCACGTTTATCGCCGTGCCCTCCATGTTTTTCTTTTGATTAGTTTTGTGTTTTGGAGTTGCAAAACTTCATAATGTGTGCATTTGGTTCTATTTTTTACGGTGATGACCAGGGTTTACTTATGGTGAAGCAAGTGATGAATTGGAGGATTTCATCCAAGCTTCTGCTCGCGCTCTCTCTCTCTCTCTCTCTCTCTCTCTCTCTCTCTCTCTCTCTGTCTCTCTCTCTCTCTCTCTCTCTCTCTCTCTCTCTCTCTCTCTCTCTCTCTCTCTCTCTCTGTCTCTCTCTCTCTGTCTCTCTCTCTCTCTCTCTCTCTCTCTGTCTGTCTCTCTTTTTCTCTCTATCTCTCTCTCTACCCCCCCCCACCCCGCTGCATTGTAGTTCCTTTGACAGAAACACACAGGGGAACACCTGCACACCTTCAGCTGTATGTTCCAAATGCTGCAGAAATTAGGGATACCCAAGCATTAGTGCTCCACCACAAGGTTTAGTCCATAGCCATTCTCTCTCTTACTCTTATTCTCTCCCTTCCTTTCTTTTGCTTTCTCTCTTCCTTTCTCTCCCTCTCTCTCTCACTCTCATTTTCACAGAAAATGAGGTAGCACAAGTTGCGGGCTGGTCTGGGGAGGTGCATGGAAATTTCCACAGAAGGATCAGCATTTACAAATCAAGTCAGTGCTTGGCACCATCAGAGGATGGATTACAAAGCGGGGTATACTGAGATGCCAAAACAGGTTTCAGGTAGGTAGCTTGCCTATAGGTCAGAGGCAGTCAGCAAGATAGCAGCAGTTTCTCCTTATTATGGCACAGATGATTTGTGATTGTCTTCACAGAAACATAGAAACACAGAAAACCTACAATACAATACAGGCCCTTTGGCCCACAATGCTGTGCTGAATATGTACTTACTTTAGAAATTACCTGGGGTTACTCATAGCCCTCTATTTTTCTAAGCTCCATGTATCTATCCAAGAGTCTCTTAAAAGACCCTATTGTATCTGCCTCCACCACCATCACTGACAGCCCATTCCATGTACTCACCACTCTGTGTAAAAAAAACAAAACATTTACCCCTGACATTTCCTCTGTACCTACTTCCAAGCACCTTAAAACTGTGCCCTCTCGTCTTAGCTATTTCAGCCCTGGGAAAAACCCCTGACTATCCACACGATCAAAGCCTTTCATCATCTATACACTTCTATCAGGTCACCCCTCATCTCCATCGCTCCGACCCGCGCAGCAACTTTGAGTGTCCTATGGACTCGGACCCCAAGATCCCTCTGAAGCACCACACTGCCTCGAGTCTTACCAATAATGCTATATTCTGCCATCATATTTGACCTACCAAAATGAACCACCTCACACTAATCTGGGTTGAACTCTGTCTGCCACTTCTCAGCCCAGTTTTAAATTCTATCGATGTCCCACTATAACCTCTGACAGCCCTCCACACTATCCACAACACCCCCAACCTTTGTGTCATCAGAAAATTTACCAACCCATCCCTCCACTTCCTCATCCAGGTCATTTATAAATATCACAAAGAGAAGGGGTCCCAGAACAGATCCCTGAGGCACACCACTGGTCACCAACCTCAATGCAGAATATGACCTGTCCCAAACCGCTCTTTGCCTTCTGTGCACAAGCCAATTCAGGATCCATATAGCAAGGTCCCCTTGGATCCCATGCCACCTTACTTTCTCAATAAGCCTTGGATGGGGTAGCTTATCAAATGCCTTGCTGAAATCCATATACACTACATCTACTGCTCTACCTTCATGAATGTGTTTAGTCAAATCTTCAAAAAATTCATCAGGCTCATAAGGCATGGCTTACCTTTGACAAAGTCATGCTGACTATTTCTAATCACATTATGCCTCTCCAAATGTTCATAAATCCTGCCTCTCGGGATCTTCTCCATCAACTTACCAACCACTGAAGTATGACTCACTGATCTATAATTTCCTGGGCTATCTCTACTCCCTTTCTTGAATAGGGGAACAAAATCTGCAACCTTCCAATCCTCCAGAACTTCTCCCCTCCCCATTGATGATGCAAAGATCATCACCAGAGGCTCGGCAATATCCTCCTTCACCTCCCACAGTAGCCAGGGGTACATCTCATCCGGTCCCGGTGACTTATCCAACTTGATGCTTTCCAAAAGCTCCAGCACATCCTCTTTCTTAATGTCTATATGTTCAAGCTTTTCAGTTCCCTGTAAGTCATCCCTACAATCACCAAGGTCCTTTTCTGCAGTGAATATGAAGCAAAGTATTCATTAAGTACCTCCACTATCTCCTCTGGTTCCATACACACTTAAACACTGTCACACTTGATTGGTTCTATTCTCTCACGTCTTATCCTCTTGCTCTTCACATACTTGTGGAATACCTTGGGGTTTTCCTTAATCCTGCTTGGCAAGGCCTTCTCACATCCCCTTCTGGATCTCCTAATTTCATTCTTAAGCTCCTTCCTGCTAGCCTTATAATTTTCGAGATCTCTATTATTACCTAGTTTTTTGAACCTTTCATAAGCTTTTCTTTTCTTCTTGACTAGATTTACAACAGCCTTTGTACACCACGGTTCCTGTACCTTACCATCCTTTCCCTGTCTTATTGGAATGTACCTATGCAGAGCTCCATGCAAATATCCCCTGAACATTTGCCACATTTCCGCCGTATATTCCCCTGAGAACATTTGTTCCCAATTTATGATTCCAAGTTCTTGCCTGATAGCTTTACATTCCCCCTTACTCTAATTAAATGCTTTCTTAACTTATCTGTTCCTATCCCTCTCTAATGCTATGGTAAAGGAGATAGAACTGTGATCACTATCTCCAAAATGCTCTCCCACTGAGAGACCTGACACCTGCATTTCCCAATACCAGATCAAGTACAGCCTCTCCTCTTGTAGACTTACCTACATATTGTATCAGGAAACCACCTGAACACACGTAACAAACTCCACTCCATCTAATCTCCTCACTCTACGGAGATGCCAATTAATATTGGAGAAGTTAAAATCTCCCATCTTGACAACCCTGTTATTATTACACCGTTCCAGTATCTGTCTCCCTATCTGCTTCTTGATGTTCCTGTTACTATTACGTAGTCTATAAAAAACACCCAGTAGAGTTATTGACCCCTTCCTGTTTCTAACTTCCACCCACAGAGATTCCATAGACAATCCCTCCATGACTTCCTCCTTTTCTGCAGCTGTGACACTATCTCTGATCAGCAGTGCCACGCCCCCACCTCTTTTGCCTCCCTCCCTGTCCTTTCTGAAACATCTAAAACCTGGGACTTTAAGTAACCATTCCTGACCCTGAGCCTTCCAAGTCTATGTAATGGCCCCAACATCATAGTTCCAAGTACTGATCCACACTCTAAGCTCATCTTCTGCCTGCTGGTTATATATGTTACTGGTACCTCGACGCATGAACCACAAATGTTCTTTAGTATAATCATAAATATGAGAAAGTCTGCAGATGCTGGAAATCCAAAGCAGCACACACCACAATGCTGGAGGAACTCAGCAGGTCAGGTGGCTTCTTTGGAAATGAATAGATAGTTGACATTGCAGGCAGATGCCCTTCTTCAGGACTAAGAAGGAAGGAGGAAGATGCTGGAATAAAAAAGTGGGGGTGGAGGGGAAAGCACCTAGCTGGAAGGTTATGGGCAAAGCCATGTGTCTGGAGAAGAAGAAATCTGACAGCAAAGGAGAGTGGACCATAGGAGAAAGGGAAGAGGGGGAGGACCTGGGGGAGGTGCTAGGCAGGTGAGAAGAAGTAAAAGGTCAGAGTGTGGAATAAAGGAAGGGGGGGTGGTGGAATCTGTTTACTAGAAGAAGAAATCCATATTCATGCACAAGAGGAGACCATGGACTGACACATTGGAATGGGAATGGGAATTGGAATTAAAATGTTTGGCTACCAGGAAGACCTGCATTTGGCAGATGGTATGGAGGTGTTTGATGAAATGGTCCCCCAATGTACGATGGGTCTCACCAAGGTAGAAAGCATCACATCGGGAGCACCGGACACAATAGAGAACCCCAGCAGATTTGCAGGTGAAGTGTTGCCTCCCCTGCAAGGACTGTCTGGGGCCCTGAACTGGGGCGAGGGAAGGCATCTGCAGGGATAAGTGCGGGAAGGATGAATGGACAAGGGAATCGTGGAGCGAGAGATCCCTGCAGAAAGCGGAGGGGGTAAGGGAGGTAGAGGTATGTTTAGTGGTAGGATCCCTTCAGAGATGGTGGAAGTTGCAGAGGATGATGTGTTGGATGCAGAGGCTGATGGGGTGGTAGGTAAGGACAAGAGGAACTCTATCACTATCAAGGGGGAAGATGGGGTGAGCACGGATGTATGGGAAATGGAGGAGATGCGGGTGAGGGCAGCATCAACAGTAGGAGGAGGGAAACCCTGCTCTTCAAAGAGGGAGGACATCTCTGATGTTCTGGAACGGAAAGCCGTGTCCTAGGAACAGATGTGTTGGAGGTGAAGAAACTGAGAAAAAGGAATAGAATTCTTATAGGGTATAGGGTAGGAAGTGGTGTAGTTGAGATAATAATGGGAATCAGTAGATTCATAAAAGATGTTGGTTGACAGTGTGTCTCCAGAAATGGAGACAGAGAGATCGAGAAAGGGGAGGGAGGTGTCAGAGGTGAACCAGGTAAATTTAAGGGCGGGTGAAAGTTAGAGACAAAGTTGATGAAATTGATGAATTTAGCATGGGTGCATGAAGCAGCACCAATGCAGTTGTCACTGTAGTGGAGGGAAGAGTTGGGGAGTATAACGGGGAAGGCTTCAAACATGGACTGTTCTACATTGCCAGTGAAGAGGCAGGCATAGTTGGGGCCCATGTGAGTGCCCATGGCTACCTCTTGAGCTTGGAGAAAGTGGGAGTTGCTGAAGGAAAAACTGTTGCAGGTGAAGACCAGTTCTGCCAGACGGAGGAGGGTGGTGGTGGAGTATATTCTTCTTCGTCCCTAAGGTCGCTGTCTGAACATCATGGACTACCTTCTGCTTGTTTGATCACTATAATATGTGGCACAAAGTTTCATTACAAAAACAGTATACTTTCTTGCTTTTGCCTCCAGCAATATAGTTGACATAATTCTTTCATTAAAATGAGCAGCCACTTTTACATCTGAAGAATTGTGCTTCTTCATATTTTCAAAAAGTTGCTTTTTGCTAAAATCTCCACTTCCATCAAGTTCCAAGTGCACCCACATTCCAGAGTATCTCACTTATCTTGTTAAATCTTTGCACAAGAAAATCTACCCTGAATTGTGCAGGTTACAAAGTGTGCCAATCGTGAACAATAATAAGCTGCTGGGAGCTTGCTATATCTGAGCACCTGGCATAATGATTGCCTTGATAGTAGGGAACTACACTATGTATTGTTTCGTTTGGCCTCTGCTCTCAAAAACTGGAACCAATTTTGATTTTGTTTATCCAGGAGTGCAGCTGTGAATAAGGGCCGACTGAAACGACTGGGGATCACACACATCCTCAACGCTGCCCATGGAACGGGCGTCTACACCTCAAAAGCTTTTTACACGGGAATGGAAATGGAGTACCTTGGAATTGAAGCTGATGATTTCCCTGACTTTGACTTGTCTAAGTACTTCCGTAAAACTGCCGAATTTATGGATGAAGCTCTCTTAACGTGCCGCGGTAAGCAGTAATTCACACACAAATAGAGAATAAGAGGGTGAATAGGCTACCTGGCCTTTGGTTGGATGATCTTTCTCAGGTTCTCACTTCTCTTCAGGCCCTGAATTCCCTGATCTTTCATTAATCTATCTCCCTCCACTTTAGATACTTCTAATGTACTCGTGTGCGAATTACAGAGGTTTACCACTCTCTGCGAGAAGAAATTTCTACACCCATCAATTTTCAATATGCAGACCTTTATCTTGAAGTCATGTTACCTCATTGGAGATTCTCTAATTAGTGTAAACATCTCAGTATCTACCCTTGTCATGTACACTCAGTATCTCACATGTTTCAATAATATTTTCCAAACTTCAAGAAATGCAGACCCAACCTGCTTAGCCCCTTTTGATAGGACAATCTTCTTATTCCAGGAGCTAGCCTGGTGAATCTCTTTTGGACTGTCTCCAGTGCAACATCATCCTTTCCTAAGAAAGGAGATCAAGATTGTATGCAGTAATGCTCTGATGTGGCCTCGCCAACTTCCTGTATAACAAAACTACCCTATTTCTAAAGTCAAACCCCTTTGTAATAAAGGCCAACTTGCCATATGTCTCCTTAACTACCTGCTTTACTTGACTGCTAGCTTTTTGTGATTGGAGCACTAAAACTTCTACAGGCACTGCAGACAATAACACAACACATTTGTTCTCCTTTTCCATAGGTAAAGTTTTGGTTTGCAGTGTAATGGGAACCAGTCGATCAGCAGCATTTGTGGCCGCCTACCTTATGATCTTTCACCATTTGACAGTCATGGAGGCATTAATGACTCTGAGGAAGAAACGTCCAATCTACCCAAATGAAGGGTTCATAAAGCAGCTTAGGGAACTAAATGAGAATCTTTTGGATGAGCGTAGCCAGTGTGATCTTGAAGATGACGATGAGACCCTCAGCCAGTGTTCGGTGATTGAAGCAAAAGCCCATCCTATATCTGTGGCTGAGGAGGAAACCCAGAGCATCGTGGGGGTTCAGGCACATTCTATCATGGTGGAGGAGGAAGAAGACACATCAAGTTTAATTGCTGGCAGCTTAATGAGTTCTGTTGCAAAGACTAACGTTACTTCCAAAGACCCATTAATCGACGAGGAGGAAGAGGAAAGGATTTATAAAGAATGGAGAGCAAAACAAGGTTTGTCACCAATAGAATCTACATACAAACCAAGAAAGAAGAGTCCTGAGCTCCCCGATGACCCCGAGAAAGGGAACGATCTTGATAGGTTAATCAGAGAATGGCAAAGTAAAAATGAAAAGTTTGAAATGGATCTTAGTTGCCAGTTCCTGAGCAACAATGAAGGTGATGCAGAATGCCTAGGTGCAAGAAGAAGACAACTTGCCAGTGACCGAGACGGCACAGAAAGTGTTAGCAGTATTGACAGTGAGCTTCTTCAACAACGTTTGGAAGATTGTTTAAATAACCGACACAGAGCTCGGCACGACTCCTTATCCACTGAAGCCAGCACATGGGACATATGGGATGAGCGATTGCTTGAGATTAGCAAGAGAGCCGCAAGAGGTGATGATAGTAGCAGCATGGCTTCTTTTAGGCTTGGTGAAAAGGGGAGAGAGCTAGATGACGAAAGTTCCATGTGCTCAGAAACGAGCTCTATGTATAACTTCTGTAGGAAGAACAAAGACAAGCTGACACCACTGGAAAGGTGGCAAATCAAACGGATACAATTTGGATGGAACAAAAAGGATTTGAAAGCAGACAATGAGAATAAAGTTGAAGCAAGTGAGGAGGAGGAGGAGGGAAGGGAGAAAAAATCTCTTGCTGATGTCAACCTGACAGCCTATCAGACTTGGAAGCTGAAACATCAGAAAAAAATAGGAAATGAAAATAAAAATGAGGTGATTGATTTAACAAAAGATGAAGATACTGCATCTAAGAGAACTCAACAAAGACGTGCTGAGCTCTTAGAACGCACTAAACGTACACTGGAAGAGAGCAGGTCCTTATCCGAGTGTGAGACAGGGAGTTCCTTGAGTGGAAGTGTCCCATTCTCTCTCTTCTTTTCCAAAATACCTGACCAAGGTGCAAGTGAACAAGGTGGCTCAGTGTTAAGTATGCAGAGTGGTGCATCATCAACGTCTAGAGCCAGAACGGCCTCAACTACAACAGTTCCCATGCCACCTTTGCAAGTAAACCCTGATTCTAGTGTATCACTCTCAAGCATTCAGGATTGGATTGCTTCTGTGGTGAGTGAACAAATTGCAATAAAGCAATCTGAGATTATGAACGCTGCAACACCATTGGGCAATAACGGCCACCTCCGGGCCACTGGAAAAAGCAACGAAGATGACAAAATGTCGCATTTCAGCATGCAAAGTACTGGTTCCCTACAGCAGCCGAGAGCAGCTCAGAGTGCGGATACACAGTCTGTCCTGTCCTACAGCAGTCTGTCTAGCCTGAAGTCTGAAAGCTTGCGTTCAAAAGAGATTGCAAAGACAAGCAAGCCACTGTACAGCTTGTTTGCAGATGAAATTGATCTTGAAAAATTAGACTGCAGAAACAAAGAGATTAAGAGTGAGATGAAAGATAAAATGGATGCATACCAAAAAGAAAAAATCAATGTGAACAATAAGCGCAGCACATTATTTAGAAAGAAAAAGAAGGATGGAAACGATGATGAGGATTTGATTGAGACAAATTCAAGATTTTCTCCCTCTTTGGGGACAGATAAGTTTGACGTACAATCTAATATCTCAGGAAATCTCTCATGTGCAGGCTCAAGTATTCCAGATCCAACTCACAGTATCCATAAATGGCTTAGTGATGTCAAGGATGTACCTGCTAGCAACAAAAAATATGACTCAATTACGAAGAGTGAAACAAAACCCTTTCAGGCTTCCTACCTCCGTGATCCAAGTTATGGGTCAATGCAAAATGCTGCAGAAGTACCAGATTTGTATGTAACAAGAGATGATTTAAAGTCACCATTGAGAGACTCAGGAGAGTATCCATCCAGACAATTTGCCTCTTCCTATAAATCAAAGGAATTTGATAATAACTCTAAGCTGAGGTATTCTAATCCTTCATCTGATTTGGAATACTCGTATTTCCCCAGATCACTGGCTGATGAGGCAGGTAGTTCCAGAGATTCCTATTCTGGAAGGTCCTTCAAGGAGATGCAACCTCCATGTCCAAGTGACAAGTGGCAGCAGCCTGAACAACGACCAACTCACCCTGTCCCCAGGAGATCTCGAATGCACAGCCCGGAGACAGAGCACAACGATAATACAGTGGAAGTGCATGCCAAGAGAAAATTTAAGCAGAGTTTTGCATCCGTAGAAGAACAGGGCTTCGGAAAAGTTAATGACAGTGATCTTGAGAATCCTACAGTAAAGAAAGGTTTGAAGACTGCATCAATGAACAACAGTGATGAAGAAGATGACAAGATTATAGCTGCTTGGAGGAGTCGTCAGCAAAGTAGAATCAAAGATAAAAAAAAGTATCAAAATGAATAAATGCTAAGAATCATTAGTAGAATAAAAATGATAAATGAGAAAATAATCCCAGTGGCCGTGCATTCATTGTGCACTATAGAAATTAGGTTCAGAAATTCAAATCTCCAATGCTCACACCCCAATGGACCAAATGGCCCACTGATAACCTAGAACAACACAAATTTCCATGATTTCTACTCTATATTGTACCGACACAGAGTACCTAATGCAGTACCTCTTGTTTTGCTGAATGGTTTTAATATTAAGTTTATACTTAGAAAGAGATATAGTTAGTTTAATTCTTCCTGATTGGTAGGAATGGGGGTAGTGAATTCCATTTCCTCCTGTATTTTCATCCACCTGCAATTTTGAAGTATGTGTGTGAGTGTTGAGGACCTATTAGGAAACATTGAGGCTGCAAGGGATAATTTTAAAAGCAAGTGTTCCTCTATGAATGCTGGTAGAGCAGGAATACAATATAGATCTGCCTATGGCCCAACTCAAAACGCCTGCTCAGTACTGCAAGAATTACTGACTGTTGGTAACTTGGCATCTGGAAATAAAACTAACCGTAGCATTTGTCCTTCAGAAAATCAGAAGTGAGTTGTCATTTCATATCCTTACAGTAACAATCTGTGTTTTAGTTATGTCTAAGGTTGCAGTATACTTTATTGTGTCGAGATATGAACACAGTAGAAACTAGTTGAGCATAGCTTCATGCCATATTACCGTGCTATAGTATTTCTTATTTCATACCACAGTGATTTTAGTTACTTCATGAACAAGAGGTTGGCAATGTTCTTTTCTTGTTTGTGGATGGATAAGAATTATTCATCATTTTTGTTATAACAAAACCATGATACAAGATTTAGTGACGTGCTTTTGTGAATGATTGAAACAATATATGGTTTACAATTTCTTTCAAAAATCCCTTTGATATGCTTCATATAACATTCTTTGCAATGTAATTACAGTCGCACTGTGAGTTCGGCAGTCATATATGGCAAGCAGTTTGTGCTAACTAATGTTAATTGAGGAAGGAATGTTAATTGGGTAATGTTGAGAGGCTTTTATCCTTGGCTATAACGTCTGCCATTTGGTGTCATGGTTCGAGAACAACTGAATGGTTATTTGAGACTGAAATTAGGAGAAAGCAGTATTTACTTGGAAGCGTGAATGTTTTGAATCTTCTATCCTATATATTTTGGATAGAAGGGAATTGGTAGATATGGTGAAGGGACTAGAAATAGGATTAGAGGTGAAAGATCTGCAGGTATTTAATTGTTTGCAGAGCTGGATACAGTGGTCACATAACCTATTTTTTTTAATGATAGAATTCCTTATTTCCTTTTACTCACTCACATTTATTGTATGTTTATAAGCTGACGGATATAATCGGTCAATGTTTCCCTTGAATATAATTTCCCTTCAGGACAGTAGTATGAGTACATGCATATTGGAATAATGATGAGTTATCATCATGTCTTTTGAGTTTATCCTTTTACCCTTTGCACTGTGAGTTTGGCGTGACACTGGATAGGACGCTCTCATTTGCCACCCACATCCAAAAACTCCGAGGGAAAGTTGGCTCTCGCAATTCTCTCTTGAAAAAATTAGCAGGCACGAAATGGAGAGCTAATGCTCACACACTTAGATCAACTGCCCTAGCACTCTGCTATGCACCTGCAGAATAATGTGCACCCGTGTGGGGCAGATCAGCCCATGCAAAGAAAATAGACCTGTTGCTTAACGAAGCCTGCTGAATAATGACGGGCACACTACACCCCACACACACTAACATCATTTACAGACTTGCAGGCATTGCTCCCCCAGAGATCCGGAGACACACTACAACAAAAATTGAAAAAGGTAAACAGAACTCGGATCCACGGCACCCACTACATCATCACGTGCCAGTTTCCAACCGCCTAAAATCGAGGAAAAGCTTTGCTACAGTGGAGGAACTACCGCATGGAACATCCCCCCCAAACATACAGGATTGACCTCTGGCAATAAACAGAAGCCGGAACCCCACTAAACAATACAGTGTAAGATCCCACAGAAATGTTGCCAGACGGGGCACTGCTTGACAGACGGAAGTGGTGCACTCTCGACAGAGCGAGAGCGGGAGTTTGTAGGACGGGAGACAATATGGTGAAGTGGGGTTTAAAGACCAGCAAATCCTGTGAGTGTGGCGAAAGGGTGCAGAACATTGAACACATTCTGCACAACTGCCCACTCTCACCTGATTTAGCTGACACTGACCTGCTCAACATCAACCAAACAACACTAGAGTGGCTGGCTGGCTGGTGTGACAAGCTACGATGATGATGTCTTTTGAGTAAGTGGAACTTTGTGGAAAAAAATCACAATGTTCTTCAAGAATCTGACTTTCTTAATATTACACTTATTTTGCAACTCTCAGATAATAAATATGCTAAAACACTTCACAAAACAAAACCAAGTTTTGATTAATATTACATAATGTAGAATCATAGACATAACCTCCCTTCCCTTCAGTTGCTTCAATGCTGTGTCTCCTTCTTATCTGAATACTTCTTGTCTGCAGTGAATCTGTCTTTTCTCCCTTATTTGGCTGTTGTATCAGAGATTTTCTTATTCAGCTGGTATCAATCAAGAAGAGCATACTGTAAAGTAAATGCAACGTTGAATAAAGATATTATGCTGTTTACAGGTACATTAATTAAATAACTGCAAATGGGTTTCTCAAGCAGAAAATTAAAAATCTCCCCAGAGAATTAGAAAAGAAAGGATTGACTGTCAGTTTATGTAGAAACTTCAATAATTTTGCAACAGTTTTAAAGGATTCCTTCTGATGCTAAAACAAATTCTAAAGTTTTAAGGGGTTGCTAGCAAGCAGGGTAGCACCCTGGAAACCAAGGTGTAAGTGCACTGATGGCGAAGGTGGCTTTTAGTGGGGCGAGGGCACCATTGGCAATGTCAGAGTTTACTGCTTTTCACCAATTGGTCATAAACTGTGACTGTGTCTGCAGTCACATGTAGGCCAACTCAGCTAAAGACAGCTCATTTAAGACCAGGAGCCATAGGAGCAGAATTAGGCTATTCAGCCCATCATTCCATCACGGCTGATCCAGGATCCCGTTCAATCCCATTCTTCTGCCTTCTCGCTGTATCCTTTGATGCCATGACCAATCAGAAAATGATCAATTTTTTGCTTTAAATATCCCCGCGGACTTGGTCTCCACCACAGTCTGTGGCAGAGCATTCCACAGATTAATTTCTCTTTGGGTAAAAGAATTCCTTACCTCTGTTCTAAAGGGTCACCCCTCAATTTTGAGACCATGCTCTCCAATTCTCGACACCCCCACCATAGGAAACATCGACCTTATCTAGTCCTTTCACCATTCGGTAGGTTTAGATTAGATTAGATTAGATTCAATTTTATTGTCATTGTGCCGAGTACAGATACAAAGCCAATGAAATGCAATTAGCATCTGACTGGAAGTGCAAAAGAATAGTGTTATGCACAAAATAACTGCAAATAAAAAGTAAGTGCTACAGCATACAAATATAAAAGTACTGAGACAGTCCAATATGGGTGCCATACTGCGTAGTGCTGTGATGTGAGGTTCAGCAGGGTCACAGCCTCAGGGAAGAAGCTCTTCCTGTGCCTGCTGGTGCGGGAGCGGAGGCTCCTATAGCGCCTACCGGATGGGAGGAGAGTAAAAAGTCCATGGTTAGGGTGAGATGCATCCTTGATGATGCTTTTCACCCTACCCAGGCAGCGTTTATGGTAGATGTTTTCAATGGTGGGCAAATGGGTGCCAGTAATCCGCTGGGCAGTTTTCACCACACGCTGGAGTGCTTTGTGATCCGATACGGGACAATTGCCATACCATACTGAGATGCAGTTGGTGAGTATGCTCCCAATGGTACAGCGGTAAAAGTCCGTCAGTATCCTGGGACAGAGGTGAGCTTTCTTGATGCTCCGCAGGAAATAAAGGTGCTGGTGTGCCTTTTTGACCAGGATGGAGGAGTTCAGGGACCAGGTGAGATCATCGAAAATGTGGACACCAAGGAATTTGAAGCTTGATACACGCTCCACTACAGCTCTGTTGATGCAGATGGGGACATAAGTGTGGCTCCTAGCATGCCTGATGTCCAGAATAATCTCCTTGGTCTTCTGGGTGTTAAGGGCCAAGTTGTTATCGGCACACCACACGGCCTGGTGCAGGACCTTGTCCCTGTAGGCTGTCGCATCATCCCCTCTGATCAGGCCAACCACTGTGGTGTCATCTGCAAACTTGATTATGGAGTTAGAACTGTGTACGCAGTCACAGGTGAAAAGGGAGTACAGAAGAGGGCTCAGCACACAGCCTTGAGGCACGCCAGTGTTCAGGGTGAGAGTGGAGGAGGAGAGGTTGTCTCAGTTAACTGATTGGGGTCTGTTATTCAGAAAGTCCAAGGTCCAATTGCAGAGGGATGAGCTGATATCAAGCTGGCAAAGTTTGGCGATCAGCTTGAAGGGGATCACAGTATTGAATGCTGAACTAAAGTCAATGAACAGCATTCTGACATAAGAGTTTGGGCTAAATGAGATCTCCCCGCATTCTTCTAAATTCCAGTGAGTACAGGCCCAAAGCTGCCAAATGCTCCTCATATGTTAACCCCTTCATTCCCAGAATCGTCCTCATGAACTCTCTCTAATGACAACACATCCTTTCTAAGATATGGGGCCCAAAACTGTTGACAATACTTCAAGTGCAGCCTGACTAGTGTCTTATAAAGGCTCAGCAACATCTCTTTGTTTTCATATTTGATTCCCTTTGAAATGAATGCCAACATTGCATTTACCTTCTTTACCAGTGACTCAGCCTGTAAATTAACCTTCTGGGAGTCTTGCACAAGGACTCCTAAGTCCCTCTGCACCTCTGATGTTTGAATTTTCTCCCCATTTAGATAATAGTCTGCACTATTGTTCCTTTCACGAAAATGCATTTTATCATACATTTCCCAATATTGTATTCCATCTGCCACTTTTTTGCTCATTCTTCCAATTAGTCTAAGTCCTGCTGCAATCGCATTGCTTCCTCAACAGTATCTACCCCTCCACCTATCTTTGATTCATCTACAAACTTTGCCACAAAGCTATCAATTACATTACCTAAACCATTGACAAACAATGTGAAAAGTAATGGTCTGAATATTGACCCCTGAGGAACACTACTAGTCACTGGCAGCCAACCAGAAAATGCTCTCTTCATTCCCACTCACTGCCTCCTGCCTGTCAGCCATTCTGCTATCCATGCCAGTATCTTTCCTGTAATGCCATGGGATTTTATCTTGTTACGCAGCGTCATGTGTGGCACCTTATCAAATGCCTTCTGAAAATCCAAGCGAACGACATTCACTGCCTCTTCTTTGTCTAACCTGCTTGTTATTTCCTCGAAGAACTCTAATAGATTTGTCAGGCATGATTCCCTTTACAGAAGCTATGCTGACTTTGACTTATTTTATCATTAGTCTCCAAGTACCTCAAAACATCATCCAACATTTTCCCAGCCACTGAGGTTAGGCTAACAGGCTTATAATTTCCTTTCTTTTGCCTTCCTTCCTTCTTAAAGAGTGGAATGATGTTTGCAATTTTCCAGCCCTCTGGGACCATGCCAGAATCAAATGATTCTTGAAAGATCATGATGAATGCATCCATTATCTCTTCAGCAACCTCTCTCTGGAATCTGGGATGTAGTCCATCTGGTCCAAGTGACTTATCCACCTTAAGACCTTTCAGTTTTCCTGGCACTGTTTCCTTTGAAATAGCAATGGCACTCACTCCTGCTCCCTGACACTCACGGACCTCTGGCACACGGCTAGTGAGTTCCACAGGGCAAACTGATGCAAAGTAATTACTAAGTTTAACTGCCATTTCTTTGTCCCTGTTACTACCTCAACAGCATCATTTTCCAGTGGTCCAATATCAATTTTCACTCCATTGTACTCTTTATATAACTGAAAAAATCTTTTAGTATCCTGCTTTATATTATTGGCTAGTTTGCTCTCATATTTCATCCTTTCCCTTCTTATGGATTTTTAGTTGCCTTTACTTGGATTTAAAAACTTCCCAAACATCCAACTGCTCACTCACTTTTGCTACTTTGTATGCCCTTTCCTTGGCTTTTATGCAGTCTTTAACTTCCTTTGTCAGCCATGGTGGTGCACCCCTGCCATTTGAGAACAACTTCTTCTGTGGGACATATCTATCCTGCGCCTTGTGAACTCTTCCCAGAAACTTCAGCCATCTGTGCTCTGCCATCATTCCTGCTAGTATCCCCCTCCAACCCACCTAAATGCTCCTCTCTCATGTCTCTGTAATTCCCTTTATTCCATTGTGATACTGATACATGTGACTTGTGCTTCTCCCTCTCAAATTGCAGCATGAATCCAGTCATATTATGATCACTGCCTTCTAAGGGTTCCTTTACCTTTAGCTCCCTAAAAAGATCTGAATTATTACTCAACACCAAATCTAAGATAGCCTTTCCCTTAGCCGGCTCGAGCAGAGGTGCTCTAAAAAGCCATCTTGTAGGCATTCAACAAATTCTCTCTCTTGCAATCCAACACCAATGTGATTCCTTGCATATTGAAGACCCCCATTACAATTGTGACATTACCCTTATTACATTCCCTTTCTAGCACCCGTTGTAATTGCAACCCCACATCTTGAATACTATTCGGAAGGCTATATATGATTCCCATAATGTTTTTTACCCCTTGCAGTTTCTTAACTCCACCCACAAAGATTCGATATACTCTGACCCTATGTCGCCTCTTCTAAAGACGTAATTCCATCTCTTACCAACAGAGCCACAACTCTGCCTATGCCTTCCTGTCCGTCCTTTTAATACCAAGAATACCTTTTAATTGAAGTTCCCAACTTTGGCCTTCTTTCAGCCATGATGCCCACAACATCATACTATTGTGCTATAGGTTCATCCACCTTATTCTGAACACTACGTGTATTTAAATACAGAATCTATAGTCCCGTATTCTTCGCCTTTTTGAATTTTGCCTCTGTGGTACAATTTAACTCTTTGCTCTGTCTCCATTTGCACCCAATCATTGGTTTGTCCTTCCGTACATTCATATTACACCTATCATCTACTTGTAAACCTGCTGGCTCATCCTCAGCTCTATCATCCTGGTCCCCATCCCCCTACCATATTAGTTTAAACCACTCCCAACAGCTCTAGTAATTCTGCCCACAAGAATATTGGTCCCCCTTGGATTCAAGTGCAATCCGTCCCTTTTGTACAGGTCACACCTGCCCCAGAAGAGGTCCCAATGATCCAGAAATCTGAATCGTTGCTCCCTGCTCCAATTCTTCAGCCACAGATTCTATTCCTATCCTCACTGTCACATGGCACAGGCAGCAATCCCGAGCTTACTACCCTTGAGGTTCCACTTCTCAACTTCCTTCCAAACTCCCTGTAGTCTGTTTTCTGAACCTCCTCCCTTTTTCTAATCTATGTCGTTGTTACCAATAGGTACCATGATTTCTGGCTGCTCACCCTCCCTTTTCAGGATATTGTGGACACGTCTAGAAATATTGCAGACCCTGACACCTGGGAGGCAAACTTCTATCTGTGTTTCTTTTTCGCATCCACAAAATCACCTGTCTGACCCCCTAACTATAGAGTTCCCTATCACTGCTGCCATCCTCTTCCTTTCCCTACCCTTCTGAGCTCAGTGCCAGAGGCACAGCCGCTGTTACTTCCCCCAGGTAGGATGTTCCCCCGCCCCCGCCAACAGCAGTACTCAGAATGGAGTACTTATTGTTGAAGGGGATGGCCACAGGGGTGCTCTCCACTATTTAATCTTTTCCCTTCCCTCTCTTAACAGTCACCCATTTATCTGCCTCCTGTAGCCTCAGGGTAATTGCCTCCCTGTAGCTCCTATCACTGCTTCTCTTCCCCGAACAAGCCAAAGGTCAGAGAGCTGCAGCTCCAGTTCCCTGACATGGTTTCTAAGGAACTGCACCTCCATGTACCTGGTGCAGATGTGGCCATTGGGGAGGCTGGAAGTCTCCTGGAAATCCCAATCTGACATCCAGAATAGAACACTGGCCCTGCAGACATACCTCCTTTTCTTTCAAGAGTTAAGTGTGAAAAAGAAATACCTACTTACCTCGCCCCGCCTGTTCTCGCCAAAGCTTGTCAAACCAAAGCCTTACCACTCTGACAATGATGGTACCTCTTTTTTATGGATACTGTTGTTTTCCAAGCTCCGCTCCAGACCTAGATAGAACTGCTATTTCTTTCATAGCAGTGAATTTGTAAATCAAATGGGAATTTGTGGCAATTTAGGCTTTTCATTACTGTTAGTATAATATTGCACTTGTATTTAAAATCCCCAGCAACTATGTTGGGATTTAATCTTGGGTATCCGGATCAATAGGCAGACCTTTGGATGCCAGTCCTGTAATTGTGCTACTGTATTTCCACATCATTTTGGGATTTCCTGATCAATTGGAGTGAATGAGATGAATAGTGATTGCAGCTCCAGTATTTGAAAGGACAGATTAAGCGTGGAACTTGATGCACTTTGGAGGACAATGAAAGAAATTGGCAGAACAGAGTTCAAATGGTAAAAGATAGTACTTGTTTTATTCACCCCAAAGGTGACAAGGTTTTGCAATGAGATGGACTGGAGATTATGTCAGACTTTCCAATTTCTCACCTGTGATTCAGAAATATACAAAAAAATCTTAATTATTAACATTTAGAATTAAATTGTAACCCACTTTAAAAACAATTAAACATTTAAGTAAAATCAAAAATCAGTAAATGACATAATGCTGACTTTGTCAGTGAAATGAATGGTGTTGCTCTCTCTGTGCTCAGTCTTGTTTGCACATGTTCAACGACCAGAGCCATTTAGCAGTAGGATACCAGCAGAAGTTCAGCATGATAGTAAAATTATCATCAATCATTTGTTTGAAAGTCCAGGACTTGTTCACACGTAGATGGGAAATTATCAATTTTCCTGCACTTCTGTTTGAGGTGCTAAGGGTAAGAGCTGCCCAAGGGCACATTTGCCCATGAGTTTGTGCTGACTGCACGTTAGTATGGACAAAAAACCCTGCCCAGCTAATGCCTGCCGGGAGTAAACAAAGTTAAAAAATTCAAAGCATATTAACCTTATACTTTTTGATTATAATCGATACAGTTCTAGAGTTGAATATCTGAATAGGAAAATCCTAATGTGGAAAAAAACTGTAAAATTCAGAATCTAGTTGGTAATATTTTGGAATTATATTTTGAGGTTTGTATGGGACACTTTGCGAAATCACTGCATATTTTAACCCCCAGTGTTTGCAGGATAGAATGGTGGAACATTTGTCACACCTGCGCAACATCTGACCAATAATTAAGGCAATTTGTTAGGTTTTGGTCCCAAAGGTCTATTTAGATGAGGAGACACTACAGGTTATGCCTGTAGGGTGTGGGGAGGTCACTATCCTGTCCTTGACTTCAGACAGGACACAAACATTAAGTCTTTCGCACTTGGGACTGAATGTTATTAATGGCTGAATTGTGATTCTGCCTGCAGTCATTCTAAGATTACCTGAGATCACATAATACATTACATCTCCAAGAAAAATACCATTTGTGAAACAAAATTATTCATATATTTGGTTTATTACATTATTTTTGCTTGTGTTGCAATTCTGCAGAATGGAAATAAACGCAGTCTCTTTCATGAATCAAATTTGACAGCAAAAATAGAAATATATTTTTTTATAAAATGAATGAGTCTTTCAGAATCAATGGCTTACATACAAAAAATGTAAGGTGAATGTTATCCAATAGAAGTAAATGTAGTGCATTCAGTAGCTATCCAACTTGCTTTTGCCTTTTTCCTTTAGCAAGCCAGACCTTGTATAGGACAGTGTTCATTGTAGGCCTGTAATAATGTATATAGAAGATTACTTTGAATAACTAAAAAGGCACTTTCAATGAAAATGCTAATGTTAATGGTGTTTTGCTGCATTGTTATTTTCATTGTAAAGCAGCCTTTGTGAAGCTCTGAAGGTTTCTAAATCTCCGAAAAACACCCAGAGATTTCCAATTTAGTTGGGCAGAATGACCATTTTTGATGATAGTATTGAAAGTGCAGTTTTTAATGACACACAAGGGCATTCAACTTGAATATGTGCTTCCCATTTACTCACCCACTACCCCCGTGTAAATAACCACACAGCACTTTCAAAATCAGAGTGGTTTCAGTAATGAAACTAGAAATATATAGCTAATAAACAGGCTTAACAGCCCTACTGTGGAGAACACATTTCTTATGTTGATGGTGCTCACTGGACACAGCCTAAGCATTCAGATAATGTTATATGAATTGCAAATTTTAAACAGTTGCATGGATTTGGAATTTTGATGCAGCTACCATCTTGGCCTTGGTATTCTTACTCACACCTCCAAGATAATATGACATCCCTGAAGATCCAGTGAGGAATTATACTATTTAACCTAGTAAGATAGCAGCATGACTTCAGGATCATTATCGGGAAATTTTGTGTCATACATTCTCTACCCATTGTGTTTTCATATTCATATTCTTTACTGAAGGTAGACAAAAAAAAGCATTCAACTAAAACAGGCACAACAACACAACTTCAATACCACAACTTTCAATTTACCAAGTTACACATGAAGAAACTGCCTTCACAGCTGGAGAAGTCATTTTTCTGGGTAATTGAAAACGATGAACTTGTTGGGGATAGAAGAGAGGCATAGCTTTGCTGTCAGAATAAAAGAGATAAAAAAAAACTACTGGTTTCAGACTGTGCACCAATTGTATAGCATGCAAAATTTTCTTTTCCATTGACTCCAAACTGAAATTCCATAAACAGGAGTAAATTTTCTGCTATTGAAAGAGAGGTGACTTCCATTTGATGACTTCAAGGATTATTATTTTAAACAGAGAATAGCCTCATAGGCAAGTGGTCCTAATGGCCAGTCCAGCAAGGGGGTGGAATGTGGATTTATTTTCCCCGTCATATAGACCATCAGCTTGTATAATTAAACCCGAGAAGAGGATAACACCTGTAACCAAATTTCTTATTAACATTTTCTCATTTGGCATTAGAATTTGAGGGCACGCTAGAGCAAATCTATTATTGATTATTATTTCTGGACTTTTCCTTTAAATAAACAGAAAAAAACAACAAAAACTGAAATTTGGAAATGTAAAATCTGAGCGTACATTTAGCATACATTATAAGACATTTAAGAGGATTATTTTAATGAGTACCTCATGATGGCAAATTTGAGATTAATTCAATACTTGCTTAAAACACTAGTAGCAGTACCATTTGACAAAATCAGTAGTGGGCACAAGAAATAGCATGGAATATGCCATAGATGGGGACACTTATGTCATGGCATCAAATATAGCTTTGGATTGAGCTGCCAAATTCTGAAGGACATAGCAGCCAGATTGGATCATCACCACATAGAGGGTGAACTGCAAAGATCAGATCTAATTGACCTCACCAACCTGCCTGTGGCAGGTGATCCAGTCCATAATAACACTGGCAGAAGTTACACTGCTTATGGTTCTGTCCATAATGACACTGAGCAAGTCTTACAGCTATACTGATTAATCCTCACAACACAAACAGTCTCCATCATGTCTTGTGGCACAATCATATACAGTGGGGGAGACAGAGAAGATCTGGAATCTCAGAACTAGCGGATCATTGCCATCACAACCTATAACCCTGTGGACTGGCTTGTTCATCTCTCTACCTTGATACCAAAAATGATGTGCTAACCTGGTACCTACATATGCTTGCTAAACAGTGAAAAAAAGCATATAACAGACAGAACCGGACAATCTCACAGTAACAATTAGAACCGTGGCTGACAGTTCTAAGAGATTCCCCAGTTTGTACATGAGTACTAAAGACGATATATGCAGTCTGAAGTTCCAATTACATGAGCTATCTCGGCTTACTCTTGAGATTCCCATCATCGCATGAGGGAGTCTTGAACAAATTCATTTCATTCTACATAATATTCAAAGTTCAAAGTAAATTTATTATCAAAGTAACTATATGTCACCATATACAACCCTGAGATTTGTTTTAATGTGGACATTCACAGTAAGTGCAAAGAAACACAAGAGAATCAATGAAAGACTGCACTCAAGGTGGACAAACAAATATGCAAAATACAACAAATTGTGCAAATAAAAAAAGAACAAACAAACAAATAAATAAATAGATAGATAGATAAGCAATAAATATGAAGAACATGAAATGAAGAGTCCTTGAAAGTAAGTCCATTGGTTATGGGAATAGTTCAGGGGTGGGGTGAGTGAAGCTGAGTAAAGTTATCCCCTCTGGTTCAAGAGCCTGATAATGGAGGGGTAATAACTTCCCGAACCTGGTGGTGAGGGCACTGAGGCTCCTGTAACTCCTTCCTGATGGCAGCAGTGAGAAGAAAGCATGGGCTGGATGGTGGAGGTCGCAGATGATGGAAGCTTCTTTTCCTGCAACAGTACTTCATGTAGATGTGCTCAATGGTGGGGAGGACTCTTCCATGATGGACTGGGCCATATCCACTAATTTTTGTTGGCTTTTCCATTCAATGGCATTGGTGTTTCCATATCAGGTCACAAAGAAAGCATTCAATATACTCTCCGCCGCACATCTATAGAAGTTGGTCAAAGTCTTAGATGGCATGCCGAATCTTTGCAACCCCCTAAGAAAATAGAGGTGCTGTCATGCTTTCTTTGTAATGGCATTGATGTGCTAGACCAAGTTCAGTTTAATAGTTATTCAACCATACATGAATACTCATGAATACATATGTATAGATATTTACATATATAAATAAAATATCTATACATATGTGTGGGCACGTGGCCAAGTGGTTAAGGCATTGGACTAGTGACCTGAAGGTCGTGAGTTCGAGCCCCAGCCGAGGGGACGTGTTGTGTCCTTGAGCAAGGCACTTAATCACACATTGTTCTGCAATGACACTGGTGCCAAGCTGTGTGGGTCCTAATGCCCTTCCCTTGGACAACATTGGTGTCGTGGAGAGGGGAGACTTGCAGCATGGGCAACTGCTGGTCTTCCATACAACCCTGTCCAGGCCTGCGCCCTGGAGAGTGAAGACCTTCCAGGTGCAGATCCATGGTCTCGCAAGACTAACGGATGCCTTTATCTTATCTATACATATATATATTTCAAAGTTCAGAAGTTCAAAGTAATTTTATTATTGAAGTACATTTCTGTCACTATATACAACCCTCAGATTAATTTTCTTCTCTTGTGGGCATACTCAATAAATCCATAATAGAATAACCATAATAAAGTCAATGAAAGTCCGCACCAACTTCGGTGATCAACCAACGTGCAAAATACAACAAACTGTGCAAATACAAGAAAAAGAAACAGTAATAATACATAAATAAGTAATAAATATTGAGTACATGAGATGAAAAGTCCTTGAAAGTGAGTTGATAGGTTGTGGGAACATTTCAGTGATGGGGCAAGTGCAAGTGAATTTGAGTGAAGTTATTCCCTTTGGCTCAAGAGTCTGATTTTCAGTAACAACAGTTCCTGAAACTGATGGTGTGAGTCCTGAGGCTCCTGTACCTTTATCCTGATGGTAGCAGTGAGAAGAGAGCATGATTCAGGTGGTGGGGGTGCCTAATGATAGATACTGCTTCCCTGTGACGATGTTCTATGTAGTTGTGTTCAATGGTGAGGCAAGGCTTCACCCATGATAAACTGGGCCGTATCCACTACTTTTTGTACCATTTTCAGTTCAAGGGCATTAGTGTTTCCATACTAGGCTGTGATGCGGCCAGTCAACATATTGTCCACCACATATCTTTAGAAGTTTGTCAAAGTTTTAGATGTCATGCCGAATTTTTGCAAACTCTTGAGGAAGTAGAGGTGCTGCCATACTTTCTGTGTAAAAGCACTTATGTGCTGGGCCCAGGACAGATCTTCTGAAATTATAACACTGAGGAATTTAAAGTTTCTGACCCTCTCCACCTCTGATCTCCTGATGAGAGCAGGCTTATGGACCTCTGCTTCCTCCTCCTATGGTCAATAATCAGCTCCCTGGTCTTGCTGACGTTGAGTGCCAGGTTGTAGTTGTGGCAGCACTCAGCCAGATTTTCAATCTCCCTCCAATAAACTGATTTTGCACCTCCTTTGATTTGGCTAATGACAGCGATGCCATCAACAAACTTAAATATGGCATTGGTCTGTGTTTCACCTCACAGTCATAAATATAAAGCGACTAGAGCAGGGGGGTAAGGACACAGCCTTGTGGTGCACCTGGTCTGATGGTGATTGTGGAGGAGATGTTGTTGCCAATCTGAACTGACTGGAATCTGCAGTCTGTAACGTTATGAATGGTTGAGAGGACATCGATTTTTAGGGGATCGGGCAATATCCTAGTTGTAGTACTGAAGTCCTATGCTCTAGAACTAGCTGTGTATCTACGTTACCTGGTCTACTACAGCTACAGAAAATATGCCCTATTTACAAAAAGCAGCATAAATTCAATTCAGCTTACTGCTTATCAGACAGTTGTCAACAGTGCTATCTAGTGGCTCTTACTCCCCATGCCCATTTTGGATTCCAGATTCCACTCTAGGTGCAAACTCGGGTTACTGATTTGAACACAGGTTTGAGGTGAAGGCAACTGGCCTTGGCATATAAAGCAATGTTTTCTAAAGTCACAAAAAATGGTGGACACAGCCCAGTCCACCACAGACAAAGCCCTCCCACTTTTGTGCACACCTACAAGGAGCCCTGCCAGAAGAAATCAGCAAAGACCTCCAACATTCAGCTCATGCTCCCTTCTGGCTGCTACCATTGGGAAGGAGGTACAAGAGCCTTCGCTCCCACACCACCATGTTCAGAAACAGTTATTATCCTTCAACCATCAGGCTCCTGAACCATTGTGGATAACTTCATTCATCTCAACTCTGAACTAATTTTCAAGGATTCTACAACTCACATTTTCAGAACTTAAAAAAAAAATTCTCTTTTATTCTCTTACAGGGCAAGGATGGTAGGGTATAGGAACCATGGCGTACAAAGGCTGTAGGAAATCTAGTCAAGAAGAAAAGAAAAGCTTACGAAACATTCAAAAAACTAGGTAATAATAGAGACCTAGAAAATTATCAGGCTAGCAAGAAGGAGCTTAAGAATGAAATTAGAAGAGCCAGAAGGTGCCATGAGAAGGCCTTGGCGGGCAGGATTCAGGAAAACCCCAAGGCATTCTACAAGTATGTGAACAGCAAGAGGATAAGATGTGAGAGAATAGGACCAATCAAGCGTGACAGTGGAGAGCGAGTATGGAACTGGAGGAGGTAGCGGAGGTACTTAATGAATACTTTGCTTCAGTATTCACTGCGGAAAAGGACCTTGGCGATCATAGGGATGGTTTACATTGGACTGAAAAGCTTGAGCATGTAGATATTAAAAAACAGGATATGCTGGAGATTTGGAAAGCATCAAATTGGATAAGTCACTGGGACCAGAAAAGATACACCCCAGGCTACTGTGGGAGGCTAGGGAGGAGATTGCTGAGCCTCTGGCAATGATTTTTGCATCATCAATGGGTACGGGAGAGGTCTGGAGGATTGGAGGGTTGCAGATGTTGTTCCCTCATTCAAGAAAGGGAGTAGAGATAGCCCAGGAAATTATAGACCAGTGAATCTTACTTCAGTGGTTGGTAAGTTGATGGAGAATATCCTGAGAGGCAGGATTTATGAACATTTGGAGAAACATAATATGATTAGGAATAGTCAACATGGCTTTGTCAAAGGCAGGCTGTGCCTTACGTGCCTGATTGAATTTTCTGAGGATGTGACTAAACACATTGATGAAGGTAGTGCAGTAGATGTAGTGTATATGGATTTCAGCAAGGCATTTGATAAGGTACCCCATGCAAGGTTTATTGAGAAAGTAAGAAGGCATGGTATCCAAAGGGACCTTGCTTTGTGGATCCAGAATTGGCTTGCCCACAGAAGGCAAAGAGTGGTTGTAGATGGGTCATATTCTGCATGGAGGTCAGTGACCAGTGATGTGCCTCAGGGATCTGTTCTGGGACCCCTACTCTTTGTGATTTTTATAAATGACCTGGATGAAGAAGTGGAAGGATGGGTTAGTAAATTTACTGATGACACAAAGGCTGGGGGTGTTGTGGAAAGTGTGGAGGGCTGTCAGAAGTAACAGTGGGACATCAATAGGATGCAAAACTGGGCTGAAACATGGCAGATGGAGTTCAACCCAGATAAGTATGAGGTAATTCATTTTGGTAGGTCAAATATAATGGTAGAATATAATATTAATGGTAAGACTCTTGGCAGTGTGGTGGATCAGAGAGATCTTGGGATCCGAGTCCATAGGACACACAAAGCTGCTGCACAGGTTGACTGTGTGGTTAAGAAGGCATACAGTGTATTGGCCTTCATCAACTGTGGGATTGAGTTCAAGAGCTGAAAGGTAACGTTGCAGCTATATAGGACCCTGTTCAGACCCCACTTGGAGTACTGTGCTCAGTTCTGGTTACCTCACTATAGGAAGGATGTAGAAACCATAGAAAGGGTGCAGAGGAGATTTACAAGGATGTTGCCTGGATTGGGGAGCATGCCTTATGAGAATAGATTGAGTGAACTTGGCCTTTTCTCCTTGGATTGACAGAGGATGAGAGGTGACCTGATAAAGGTGTATAAGATTATGAGAGGCATTGATCATGCGGATAGTCAGAGGCTTTTCCCTCGGGCTGAAGTGGCTAACGCAAGAGGGCACAGTTTTATGGTGCTTGGAAGAAGGTACAAAGGAGATGTCAGGGGTTATTTTTGTTACACAAAGACTGGTGAGTGCGTGGAATAGGCTGCCAGCAATGGTGGTGGAGGCAGATACAATAGGGTCTCTTAAGAGACTCCTGGGTGAGTACATGGACCTTAGGAAAATGAAGGGCTCTGGGTAACCCCGGGTAGTTGCTAAAGTAAGTACATATTTGGCACAGCATTGTGAGCCAAAGGGCCTGTATTATGCTGTAGAGTTTCTATGTTTGTATGTTTTCTCGCAAACATTTTCTTTTGTACATCAGTTGTTTGTCAGTATTTGAGAGTGATTTATTATTGATTCTATTGTATTTCTCTGAACTATTGTGAATGCCTGCAAGAAAATTAATCTCAAGATTTGTGTATGGTGACATATGCATACTTTGATAATAAATTTACTTTGAACTTTGAATATTATGTATGGTTTCATAGAGCCTCCATAAAACGGAAGTTACTGGGCATCATGATGAAAAGTATTCCAGGATTAGATTCAGGGATTGCAAATAAATGTCCTGGGGCTAATACCAAAGATTGAAGCCTGAAGTTTGATTGGAAGTCCAGATGCAGAGGCGCAGTGGCCAAAGCCCTGGGTATGCAAATCTCTGTGAGTCCTCTGGGGAGGTGATTGTCCTCATGTCTGTGGGTCAGAGTCTGCTTGAGACCGAGAGACAGCCTGGCCCGTGGTTAGAAGACTTGTGCGTGCGTACGTGTGTGTGTGTGTGTGTGTGTGTGTGTGTGTGTGTGTGTGTGTCAGAGAGAGAGAGAGTGAATGGGTGGGTGGGTGGGGGGCAGAGGAAGGAATCAGGCTTGCTTTGCTGTCATTGTTTTGTTATATTGTTCTGAGAACGCTGTGTACATGTCATATTGGTGCTGGAACCTGTGCAAACACTTGTGGGCTTCCCTAAGGGTTGTGTTGGCTGTTAGCATAAATGACACATTTTGCTGTATGTTTCAATGTGCGCACATAATAAATAAATAAACAGGTGAACAAATGAATGAACAAATAAGTAAATAGATAGATCGATAAATAGTGGTTGTTGGAGGTCAACCAATACATTTCCAGGACATCACTATATGAATTCCTCAGGGCAATGTCTTAGGCACAAATATCTTCAGCTGCTTCATCAATGACCTTCCTTCCCTCACATGGTCAGACGTGGGAATGGTCAATTATGTTTCAACGTTTTCATTTCAATCGTTTCTCAATGTTTTCAGTTCTTTTGGGAACTCTTTAGTTAACAAAGTAGCCCATGTCTCTATGCAGCAACTCTCATGCAACTCATGGGCAGTGTTGTGTATTTAGTATTTCAGTAGTGTTGTAAATATATTGTTTGATTCAGGATTCTTGTTCATTTAAAAATTTCATTATAGGTTGTATGTAAAAGTATGTGAATGGCATACGTCATCATGCCACCACGTCATATGTGCAAACCTCACTTAAAGTAAAAATGAAAATTAAGACACATTCTCCTGGGCTCCCATCTTTATGCTTCCAATTAGCTTTATATTTTTGAGTTACAAAACATAACAGTGGTGACGAGGAAATTTTAAGATGAACCTGTGATGACTATTTATCTGTAGAAGCACAGCGCGACCTTCAAGTATATTCTTCAGAAGGGAAGACACAGTCAAATTCAGAAAAAGGCGGAAAATGTATACATTCATGGGTTCTTAAACAGTGAGTATAGGATGATAATAATCATAAATAAATTTTAAAAAAACAGAAATAGCTGGCTATATTGGAAAGATAGACATATTCAATTGCATAAGCGATAACTGGACTGTGTACAGAGCAGATTGATCAGTATTTTAAAGCAAATGAAGTAGCCAGTGTGAAACATGTACTTGTTTTGCTGGGTACATTGGGTGGAAAATCATACACTTTGCTTCTGAGTATGACTGCTCCAACCAAATCAACTGAAATGAGAACAACAGGAATTCCGCAGATGCTGGAAATTCAAGCAACACACATCAAAGTTGCTGGTGAACGCAGCAGGCCAGACAGCATCTATAGGAAGAGGCGCAGTCGACGTTTCAGGCCGAGACCCAAATGAGCTTTGCTGATATCATGAAATTAATTTAGAAACATTTACAACCAAAACCACTGTTGATTGCAGAACCCTTTAGGTTTCATAGGTGGAATCTAAAGGAAGGGAAGTCCATTTCAGTGTACTTGATTGAATTGAAGAGATTGTCTGAACATCATCAGTTCAGTGATGGGCTTAATGATGCACAGAGAGACTGTTTAGTTTGTGGAAACTTATAAGAAAGCATTCAAAAATGGCTCCTAGCTGAAGCACAACTTGCACTTAAAAGAGCATTTGAAATAACTGTATCAATGGAAACAGCTGACAGAGATGCAATTGAATTGCAGACAGGAATGGATGTGAACATGAACAAAATTGTAATGTCTAAACAGAAACCAGCCTGGCTGAACAAACTGCGTTGCCTTTGTGGCAGGAGCCCACGTACATCAGACCAAGGCAGATTTAAAGGCGAAACATGCAGGAAATGGAACAAAGTACAACACATATGATGAGCATGTTGGGCTGACAAAACTAAATGGACTGCACAAAGAAGAGAAAAAGATAAAAGGTCAAGTTGCAGTTTCAAAAAGAGCACCAATCTGCATGCCCCTGATGAAAAATCTGATACTGTAATGATGAGAGTGACACAGGACTGGGTAGCCTAGAGATTTAAAAAGTGAAAACTTACAATCAACAAGCAATATGGCTTACACCAGATGTGAATGGTAAATTAATTAAAATAGAATTGGACCACTGGCTTGGCTGTTTCAGTCATTCCACAAAATGAGTTTGAATGTCATTTCAATGATATTGGACTGAATCTTGCTGATATCTGACTAAGAACTTATACTGAAGGAAATATAGTTCCTGTGGGAATAACGTTCGTAAAAGTGAAATACAAAAATCAACAAGCCACATTGGGCTTGTATGCGGTAAAGACAAGAGGGCCAGTATTGTGGGGATGTGACTGGCTGAGACAAATAAAACCTGATTGTAAATCCATTCACCACTTGTATGTCCCATCCCTTGTAAAAAAGTCAACTGAAGGCAAACTAAGAAAGGTACTGGATGATGCCACAGCAGTGTTCAAGGATGGCATTGGAAAACTCAAAACACATCAAGGGTAAAATTTTGTTAAATGAAAATGCCACACCCAAGTTTTACAAAGCCTGTCTGGTTCCTTATACCGTGCCTGATAAAGTAGCCAGTGAGCTAAATTGCATGGAGGCTGACAGAATTCTTTCCAAGGTTGAATTCTTTCCATGGGCAATGGCTGTGGTCCCAGTAGCTAGGAAGAATGGGTCTGTCAGGATCATGGTGACTTTAATGTCACCGTCAACCCAGTACTGAAAGTAGATCAATACCCTCTGCCCAGGACAGAGGATATCTTTGCAAACCTTTCTGCAGGAAAACACTTTGGCAAAGTAGACTTAGCTGTGGCTACCTACAGATTGAGATAGAAGAAGAGTCCAACATGCTTGTCTCGGTAAACATTCACAAAGGGCTTTATTGCCATGATAGGCTTATTTTTGGAGTAGCATCTGCACTTGCACTCCAGCAGAAAGCAACGGACCAGGTACTGAAAGGCTGCCCAGGCACTCAGTGTTTCCTGGATGACATCATTGTCACCAGTGAGGATGACAAGGAACATCTCCAAAATCTGAAGACAGTGTGAATAGGACTAGAAGGTTATGGACTCAGAGCACAATGTGGCAAGTGTAAATTCTTTCCAAACAGTACTTGAGACAGTGGTCACACAATTGACACACAAGCATTACACAAGTGCATTGAGAAATCAAGCAGTGGCAGATGACCCAAGACCAAAGGAAGTATTACAGTAGCGGTTTCCTGCCAAACCTGGCTACTGTGCCCCACTGCTTGAACTCAGTCGGCAAGGAATGGGAATGGACATAGCAGTGTGAGGTGGATTTCAAAAAGGTGAAGGAAATGGTAACACCGGACGGTGTACTCTCACATTATGGTCCACATCATCCAGTGAAGCTTGCCTTTTGATGCATCACCTTATGTAATCATGAGTGATGGAAGTGAACACACCTTAGCCTTTGTATCATGCTCCCTTACTATTGCAGAGAAATATTGCGCACAGATTGACAGAGAAGACGTGAGTCTGATTTGGAGTGTGAAACGTTTGTACCAGTACTTGCATGGGCGAAAAATTATGGTTATTATTGATCATCAACCACTCATGTCCATTTTCAATCCACAGAAGAAATGTGTCCAGAGCTGTCAGAACCACTTTTTGCAGTCCCAGAGTGACTCCCCCTACCTTGTCAGGAGAGACCTGACGTAGTTTGGGAGGCCACATTGCCGAGCATCTACGCTCCATCCACCAGAAAAAGCGAGTTCTCCTAGTGGCACCTATTTTAATTCCACTTCCCATTCCCATTCTGATATGTCCATCCATGGCCTCCTCCACTGTCGTGATGAGGCCACACTTAGGTTGGAGGAACAACACCTTATATTCCGTTCGAGTAGCTTTCGACCTGATGGCATAAACATTGATTTCTCAAACTTCTGGTCATGCCCCTCCCTTCTTCACCATTTCCCACCCCCTCTTCCCTCTCTCACCTTATCTCCTTGCCCACCCATCACCTCCCCTTGGGCTCCTTCCCCCTTTCTCTTTCTTCTATGGCCTTTTGTCTCTTTCACCAATCAACTTCCCAGCTCTTTACTTCATCCCTCCCCCTCTAGGTTTCACCTATCACCTTGTGTTTCTTCTCTTTCCACCCACCCCACCTTTTAAATCTACTCCTCAGCTTTTCTCCTCCAGTCCCGCCGAAGGATTTCAGCCCGAAACGTCGACTGTCCTTTTTTTCTATTGATGCTGCCTGGCCTGCTGAGTTCCTCCAGCATTTTGTGTGTGTTGCCACCGAAAATATTTGTTTGCAGTGTACGGTGGTAGCACTCTGTGCCATTTACAAAACACAGAACTGCTACTCACTGAGATTAACTTGACAGTGCTTCCAAAACCAGAGCCACTATTGCCAAAAAAAAAAGACCATGAACTTCAGCTGCATGGGAATATCATCACCAGTAGATAATTTTCACATTCAAGACAACTCTTATTTGATTATGGTAACTACAGAAGATCATCATCACACTTCGGTAGTGTAGCGGTTAGTGCGATACTATTACAGCTTGGGGCGTTGGAGACGAGAGCTCAATCCCATCATCCTCTGTTAGGAGCCTGTATGTGTGGGTTTCCACTGGGTGCTCCAATTTCCTCCCACAATCCAGAGATGTACTGGTTAGTAGGTTACTTGGTCATTGTAAATTGTCCCGTGATTGGGTGAGGGTTAACTGGGGTTGTTAGGGGTTTCTGGGTGGCATGGCTCAAAGGGCCAGAAGGGCCTATTTCACACTGTATCTCTAAATAAATAAATTACCAGCCTTATTTACCTCCTCCACAGCCAAAGAGTTGCTTGCCAAAACTTCTTGACTAGGGAGTCTGCATGTGCCTATCTCTCATCCTTTTCCAAGGCCTCTTGCATATATCCATGGTCTCTGGCCTCTCTGTCAGCTGCTCCTGGGAATTGCAAACTGCCTGTTGACCTCAATTCCAGACCTCAGACCTCAGACCCACCTGCTTCTGCAATTAACCCCGTGAACCGAGCCAATCTTGTTCCTAGAAAATGGAACAATGAATTGTTGTGCAACAGGATTTCCAGTTACCAACTGCTAGAACATAAAATGTAGCTCAAGTTGGTTTACCTTAATTTTCACATCCATTTTTTTAAAATTCACACAATCTAGATAGGACTTCAGAAATCTTTTTTTTTCAGCTTCCAGCTTCAAGCTACTTTACATCGATAACAATTTTTTGCTTTCATATTAAGAATATTACCACTGTACATGTGAAGTGGCAGGGTAGTTATTTTTCTGATAAACTATTGTTGAAATCCTGGTGATATGTTGTTAATAAAACACTGATTAGTATTGCTGCTGACACTATGCTTAGAAATGGGTGCTATGGTAACGTAGGAGTTAGTGTGATGCTATTGCAGCTCGGGGCATGCCAGAGTTTGGAGTTCAATTCTGGCAGCATTCTCTAAGGAATCTCTGTGTGCTGAGGATGTTCTACGAGTCTGTGGTGGCCAGTGCTATCATGTTTGCTGTTGTGTGCTGGGGCAGCAGGCTGAGGATAGCAGACACCAACAGAATCAACAAACTCATTCGTAAGGCCAGTGATGTTGTGCGGTTGGAACTGGACTCTTTTACGGTGGTGTCTGAAAAGAGGATGCTGTCTAAGTTGCATGCCATCTTGGACAATGTCTCCGATCCACTACATAATGTACTGGTTGGGCACAGGAGTACATTCAGCCAGAGACTCATTCCACCGAGATGCAACACAGAGCATCATAGGAAGTCATTCCTGCCTGTGGCCATCAAACTTTAAACTCCTCCCTTGGAGGGTCAGACACCCTGAGCCAATAGGCTGGTCCTGGACTTATTTCCTGGCATAATTTACATATTACTATTTAATTATGTATGGTTTTATTACTATTTAATTATTTATGGTGCAACTGTAACGAAAACCATTTTCCCTCGGGATCAATAAAGTATGACTATGACTATGACTCCCTGTAGGATGTGTGGGTTTTCTCCAAGTCCTCCGGTCCTCCCCCCTCCCACAGTCCAAAGATGTACTGCATAGGTTACTTGGTCATTGTGAATTGTCCCATGGTTAGGTTAGGTTTGTTGGGGTTGCTGGAGGCAGTATCGCTCAAAGGGCTTGAAGGGCTGGCTTCACGTTGTAATGCTAAACAAATAAATTAATGCAATTCAAGTATTTATGTCTGTATGTTCATGGTCTTCTACTGCTGTAGCCCATCCACTTCAAGGTTTGATGTCTTTTGCATTCAGAGATGCGCTTCTGCACACTAGTGCTATAACACCTAGATATTTGAATTACTGTTGCCATTCTGTCAGCTTGAACCAGTCTGGCCATTCTCCTCTGACCTCGCTCATTAACAAGATATTTTTGCCCACAGAACTGCCACTCACAGGATACCTTTCGTTTTGTTTTTTTTTCACCATTCTCTGTAAACTCGAGACTGTTGTATGTGAAACTCCCAGGAGATCAGCTGTTTCTGTGATACTCAAACCACCAACAATACTCAGGCACCAACAATCATTCCAGGGTCAAAGTCACAGATTGCATTTCTTCCCCGTTCTGATGTTTGGACTGAACAACAATTGAACCTCTTGCCTACCTGCTTTTATGCATTGAATTGCGGCCACACAATTGGCTGAGAAGATATTTGCATTACTCACAGAGTAACAGATAGCTAATTAGCTCCATGTTTATGTTTAGTGATAAACATATTAATTATACATATTGAATAGTCCTGATGAAGGCTCTCGGCCCAAAACATCGACTGTTTATTCTTTTTCATAGATTCTGGCTGGCCTGCTGAGTTCCTCCAGCATTTTGTGTGTGTTGCTTAAATTATACATGCAAAGTTTTGCAATAGCTCCCACAAATTCGATTCACTAAACATATCCTGTTGCACTTCCAAACTGGCTAAGTCCTTTGTGAGCTTTCCCGGATATAGGAAGGGAGATGTGGTCTTGCAGCTTATGAAGCTTTTTTTAAATTCGTACTTTGAAATGCGAGAAGTGCTGGTATATATTGTTCACCAGGTGCTTCTAGGCTGATATTCTTGCCATTTCTCCCCGTAATGCTCCATAAGGAAAGTGCCCACCATCATTCACATTGGGATTGTCTCCGTTGTTTGTTTCCACAGTAATCGCATCTGCTGAGCAAAGGACAGCTTTTAAATAAAACCCACACAATCCTTCACTCAAACAAAGCTGAGCAATAGACAACTGCCCGCCACAATCCTCACAGCACTAGCCATGACTTTGGCACTTGTAAGCACTTTTTTGTGCTGTTTTTACAATTTAAGTTTTTAAAGTTCTGCTATAATGGATCCTGCAGTGGCGTTATTCACCACTTCAGGGCAGGCTTGGAGAACAATGCCTCAGCCCGGGCAACCCAGGTTCAATCCTTCATGCTGGTGCTGTCTGAAGAGTTTGCACCTTCTCCCTCTGACAGCATAGGTTTCTACTGAGTTCTCCAAAGGAATATGGCTCCCATATCCTGAACACATGCCCATCAGAAGTATAATTGGCCATTTTAACTTGTCCCTCACGTGTAGGTGAATGGTAGTATCTGGGGGAAGTTGGTCGGAATATAGTAAAAAATAAAATGGGATTAGAATGACAGTGTAAGTCGATGCTTCATGGTCAGTGTAAACTAAATGGGCCAAAAGGTAAATTTCCATGCTATGTTTCCAAAATTCTATCCTAATCCAGTGTGCTATTCCTGTGCAAAACACGGAGGACAACATGTTATCTTCCAAGTTCATGTCCAGTGAAAGTATTTTGATAAACCAATATTTAATTGTTATATCTCATTATAAATTATGTAACATGCGCACATGTACAGCATTAAATACAATATCTTCAACTGGACCCTTTTTAATCATATGGCCAGTGTCTCACTTTTGCATTTTGAAAAAGTGGTTGACTACTGGAGAAAAGGTAACTCCTATGGAAATGACTTTCATATCAGTGACATACAATAACCAACCAGTCACATTGGGCTTGTATGGGGTACAAACATCAGGGCCGGCATTGTGGGGACGTGACTGGCTGCGACAACTACAACTTGATTGGGAATTCATCTAACATTTGCATACCAACACATCCTGCAATAAAGTCAACTGAAAGTGAATTAAGAACGGTTCTAGATGATGCCACAGCAGTGTTCAAAGATGACATTAGAAACTCAAATATATCAAGGGTAAAATGAAAATGTCACACCCAAGCTTTACATTGCCCCTCTGGTTCCTTAGGTACTATCCGTGATAAAGTAGCCAGCGTGCTGTATTGCACGGAGGCTGAAGGAATTCTTCCCAAGGTTGAATGAAGCCCATGGGCAACACCAGTCCCAGTCGCCAAGAAGGATGAGTGAGTCAGGCTTTGTGGTGATTTTAAGGTCATCATCAATGCAGTACTGAAAGTGGATCAATATCCTCTCCCCAGGTTTGAGGACATCTTTGCAAATCTTTCTGGAGAAAAATACTTCAGCAAAGTGGGCTTAGCTGAGGCTTACATACAGATGGAGATGGAAGATGAGTCCAAAGTGTTTCTCACTGTAAACACTCACAAAGGGCTTAGTCGATATTATTATCTTATTTCTGGAGTAGCATCTGTACCTTCATTCTGGCAGGAAGCTATGGACCAGGTGCTGAAAGGCTGCCCAGACACTCAGTATTACCTGGACGACATCATTGTTACCGGAGAGGATGACA